>NC_063224.1:9869615-10172500 GCF_020740725.1 Corvus hawaiiensis
GTAGCTCTCTGAAGCTGTTTTGTGTCTGACTTGGGCGTGGGCAAAACACAACTTATCTGCATGCTTAGACTTCACCATGTCTGTGCATGTCTCTGGCTGCCAGAGTTAAGTCTCACTAGTTTCTGTCAGGTGTTGATACACCTTTATTTCTCTTCTTCTTTGCATAGTTATGTTTATGTGATTTGAGGAACCATTTTAGAGAAAAAAATAATGAGGCTGAAAGCCACAAAGCAGAAGTTTCAGAATGCCTGTGCTCATACCTGAAGCAATTGGGAAACGGCCTTGTTACATGAGCGTGACTCTTCCTCAGTTGTGCTGATCTCCTTAAAGGTGAATGCAGCCTTGCACTTGTTTGTTTTTACAGTCTTTTATTCCCTTAAATTTTTAGTGAATTGAGCATTACTTCACTAGTTCTATTCACTGATGTTGTGCCATATAAAGAAAGTGAAAGGAGTCCTGATTGCCCTTAATTACTATGGTTGCCACAGCACATTTCTGATGTATGTACTGTGCTTCAGGACTCAGTGCCTCAGGAGCCAATGGTCCAAGATGGGGAGCCAGGAATGACAAAAGCAAGAGTACCTAGCTCTGCTACAGCTTCAAGGCATTCAGCAGTTCAGGAAATACATCTGACTCTTTCCCTATTTTAGAGCCTGTAAAAAACTTTTTATCTGGAAAAATCCTGAAACAGTTTTAAACAGCATAGACCATGGCCTCCCAAGGACAGGTGTATTGCTAACTGATCAGGAAGAGTGATGGTGAGTTGGGAAAGCTCTTACGGTAAGAGGAAACCTCCAGTCCACTTTCCAGACACTTTCAAGACAACAGGCTGTGTGCACTGTAGCACATGTGGAGGCCTAGAAGGAAGATGAATTCTATCTCTGTTCTAGTCACTGATGCTTCTGGTATAGTCAGAAATGCAGCCATTTTTATCATCCTCAGAGAGAAGTAGAAAATTGGAGAGATTAGCACTGACTAGGGGGAAACACCAGTGTTCTAGTTAACACTCCAGTTAGCTTCACTCTGCCTTAAATTATCTACTTAATTACAACAGCTAACTAAGCTATCAAAATGTACATAAGATCAAAATCTGTGGTAGGCAAAATATTCAGCTATTACCAGCATAAAGATTATTGTCTGATACTGCTGCAGCAACTTGGTCCAAGGGATGGCTGCCATCTCACAAGGCAGAAACTGATAAATGTTTTTCCATCGAAACTTATGAACGAAACTGTAAGAGTCACCTACTTTGCTTACAGAAACTGCTAACCAAGAATCATTTACTATGCTGGACATAATGAATTATAATAAATACCATTTTGGGATGTGATTTCTAACAAAATATTGTCAAAAAGTCAGTTAACCAACTACTCACCCTGTCAAAAAGTAGAAACAGCTCTCTGAGGACATCTGAAATAGGCAGCTTCAAGTACTCAGCAAACTCCTCAATTCCAATTCTTCCCCCTTTGGAAGCACTTGCAATAGCAGCAAAAGTATCCAACTGCTCTCTGATATGATTCCATTTTAGGCTATGCAAACATGAGGGAGAGGAGATATTTCTATACAGCAGTTCTCGGACACATGGAATTTCAGTAGGCGTTATTACAGCGTTCAAAGATGAAAACTGCCAAACAGGGCATGTGGGTACAGCATTTCTAATGCTTTACTTCAGACCAGATATTTTACTTTAAATCAGCAATTAAGGACTGCTCTCCTCTGGTTATTAATATCAAAAGCAGGCAGTTCTATGCTTGGGTATGTCAAACTTCCATAGAGTAACTTCCCAAACCTAGAACTGTCTGTCCAGTTACTAGGCTACTCCAGCAGAGAGCTTTTTATTACCATAAATTCAGGTGTAGCAATATTTTGCTGCATCATGCATTAGGGTAAGTATTTCCTTGACAGAGGGAGCAGGTCTCAGCTCTATTAGCAAACTCTCTACCCAAACAGCAGTACTGCTAGAGCCTCAGAAGTGTCTGATCTCTGCAGAAACACACCATTGCACCTCTGTAAGAATAATTAGGATTGCCAGGTAACTATTCCAGATGGAGTTCTATAAATGGATATACAGCACATAAATAATAAGTCAAGATTTAGTACACACATCCAGATTTCACCACAGCCATGCCAGGTTATTTGATGGAGTTACTGTATAATTGCATGGCTCAGTCCTCAAATTCCACTGTATCCAGACAGAAAAAGCTGACATCACTACTGACACATGGCTACACAGTAAACCTAAGAACAGTCAGCTGAAGTTTCAGGCTGGAAATAAGGTTTTTTACTTCCTGCCACAAGCTGCCAGTGCCTCACCACTAAAGCAATTTAAATTTGCACCAAGATTACCATCAAGTCCTTAAAATAGGTGCTGCTCTACTTCTTTCACCCTTTGGTGAGATAAGTTCATAAAAGATTAGAACAATCTTTCCTCCTGCAACACTGGTGACAAAAATTACTTGGGATTACTCCTTACTGGGATTTTCCTCATCTCTGATTTCCTTATACTTTATGTAATTTTTATGCATAAATACACTGTATTATACAAGGCCAAGTCTGTTTTCTGGTTATTTAACCTTTGGCAGATGGCCATCAACACCTGCAGCACTTTAGTAATTACCCTACCAACAGGTAAAACTTCCCTTACTTGAGTTTCTTGCTTATTTTGGTGAACTCCACCAGCCCAGCTTCCATGGGTAAAGTCAACTGCCCTGCTGAAATCATCAGTCTGCAATCTTCAAAAGTGTGATCAGTGACTGGCACATTCAAAGCACTGAAATAAAATTAAGGAAAAAGCAAAATCAATTTCTTACATGAAAATTACTTTTTGTTGACTGTTTCTCTTCTCTGATATGTGAAACGAATGGTAATTCACTCTTGCCCTGCTGCAAGTAGGACAAAGCAATACACACCATTTTGTGAAACCACACAATTAAACTACATTATGGCAGCATCACAAGGTTTTAACATTTACCATCTTGTAAATGCAGCCCAGTTATGCTGGAGAACAAACCACCACCCACTTAGCCTTGCCAAGCAAGAAGAGATCAGTTTATTCCAGTTTTCTATGAACTGAACATACTATATTCCAGTGTAAGACAACCTTCTTTATGCTCTATGTCAAAACAATCAGGGTAATCTAGTATAGGAGTTTGACACCTCTTAGTGAAAATCTAGAGCAATTCCTATATATAATACCTGGGACTTCACTAAATTGTATTTTATGGCTAGGCTATATGTGGAATTTCTGGATATAAAAGAACAGTTATCAAAGGTTTTATTGATGATTGATTACTTACTTTGCCATGGTTTGTCGGACTCTGTTAGCAAAAAGTATTGGATCATTCTTTTCTTCCTCAGTAGGAACATGAACAGGCAGAAACTGAAAGGGATGAGTTATCCAATCAATTCAACAGTTACCACGTCATTAGGAACATGAGCAACTTCTTATTTTTGTTTGAGTCGGGAAAAACAGGAGAAAAACATCAGCCATGCAATGAAGGGACTGGGCGCTAGAGGTCTCAGCCGCTTTAGAAACTGCTCTGGCTCTTCTGCCCTCCCCACACAAGTAAGATTTACTGCAAAACTACCTCTTAAGGATTGGTAGAAGCTTCTTTAATATGAAAAATCAACCCCCCAAAGAAGGAAAGTATAATAAACGCATAATTAGTTAGAAGATTAAATGCTGCACTGGTAAGAATGTGAGTTTGAAATACTGCACACTTCTTTTCAAAGATACTTTATAAGTGATGTTACATATTGGACTAGTGTATGTAAGAGTTTTAATGTTTTTAAATACGCACTGCAGTCCTACCTTGAACCTGTTAACTGTATCTGTCAGCATGTGACTGCTAAGTTTCCTGTACATTTTTCCTCCATGATAAAAACATTAAGGAATCATAGTTCTGAGTTGTAAGTAGCATACTAACTGGATACAATACTGTAAAATTTTGGAACTCCTAAGCAGAAGGTAGAAAATCCCAACAACCCCCTCTCCTCCCACACTGAGGAAATACCCCAGATATCTAAATGGCAACATGTTTACTACTGAGGATTTATTCAATATTAATATGTAAGAAGCTGGAAGTACCTTTTCACTAAAATAGCCTCTAGATGAACAATTGTGGCATGAACCAGCATCTGTTTGCAAAGTAGTGTGTGTGGAGGAGTGCTTTGCTCTTTCTACTTCAGTCTACAGTATTTGCTCACAGCCCTGTTTACTGTGCCTTTTCTCAGCTATGGTTATCATTTATCTGAGTTCTGCTGCTCTGCAACCTCCCCTTATTTCCTAGAATACAACAATTTCAAAATAAGCTGCTGCTCATGGTTCATTGGAAGACAGTTGATAATTATGTGTCAGTATGTTGCTTTAGTTATACTGTAGTTGCTGGTGGATGCATTATTATAGTGATAACTGTCCCATATAAGCACAGTTCATCCTGAACAGTCTTTTAAAGTTTGTTTTTAAGGAATGCTTTCTCTTCATGACTAAAACCAGTGAGTTTATGGAACTGGTTATCTGTCAAATAACCATAACAATTTTATGTTTATAATTAAAAGTTGTCTCCCCTGTAAGGACAGGGGGAGTCCAGCTGTTCATAGGAATATTTGAGATTTCATTCCTTCTGCAAGCAGTTGCCAGCTTTGTTCAAGGTCTGAAATAGGGTCCTGGTTATTACAACTCCCCTTCAGAAGTCACGTAACTCTTAAACTGAGAAAGCACAGGCACACAGTACAGACACAGAAAACTCTGTTGTCACTGGGTGAGATGAAGTCGTAACTCCAGGTTTATCTATGCAAACATGGTTATGGTCTTGAAAGTGGTCATTACTTCACTTGTGGCTGAGGTCTTGTTCACAGAGCAACGTAAATTCCTGGCAGCTTAAACACCACCTTCATCCCCTTCAAAAAACCCCCCTACAATTACTCATAAAACCTGTTTGCCAGAAACAACAGCTAAGGAGCAAGAATTTGGTTTCTTGACCTCCTGCACTGGCAGCATGATCTCATACCCTCAGCTGCTTATCTGCAAGTACACCTTCCCAGTCAAATTTAATCCTGTAAGAAAAATTCTTCTCACCTCTTTCAGCAGCAAAAATATTTCTCTGATCTGCTTGTGACCTAGTCTGTCTTCTTACAGAATTTGCCAAATGCTGTATCTTTTGCAGCCCTAAAACTCACTGCCAGTTTCAGTTTCATGTTCAATATCCCAGTGTGTTAGAGCTGGACTGGACACGGACTTACAGCCCTGGAGCCCATCACTGCTTCTGCACAGTGGGTAGAGACAGTGCAAGACTGATGGGAGTGGAGAGGCTACTTGCTCACAGGATGGGACAGCAACAGAATGTCCACTTCAAAGAGGAGTAGTTGGATTCCCTCCTTCCCCAAGAAAACCTGCCCCTTCTCTTTTTAGAAACTGAAAGGCTTTAGCACTGAAGCTAAGAATTAGTTTCATTTTGAGGACACATGCTGCTGTGAAAACTGCAAATTTTTTCGTGTTTCAGTTTCATCTCTTGGAACATGAACTTTATTTTCTAACAGAGAAGTCTGAGTTCAGCTCTGAGGTAGGGGAAAACGAAGCTCTTCCTTCTACTGGAAGGGCTACATTAACTGTTTCTTGCTCCCACGTATATAAATCATATAGCTATGCCCTTCTGAAGAAAATTATTAGGAGAAATATCTCTTGATTACACCTTCTACAAATATGTGTCTAATGCATGCGCTATACAGTAACAGGATGCTCCCTTAAAATGAATTTCATTGTTCCACAACACAGACTACGTTGCCAATTGTTAGCAGTAACAACACTTGCTTGTATTCACAAAGCTTTGGACAAGTTTGCTACATTCTATGTTTTGCAAATAAACAGCAAAACGTGTCATTTTCTCCCCTTCCTCAGGCTCCTAAACCAACTTAGTCCACACTGACAATCCTTTGTTGTCTGGTAAGGAACGTGTTTTGAACGCTGCCTCTTTGACAGGGAGCAGTTAAGAGTGTGGGTGCTCACATTAAGAAGTGTGGATGTTGTTTCAGTTGTCGTTCATCTGTCTCTGTGCTGTGCAGTGGATTTTAATGAGCACGGGAACTGGTTCCTTATATGAGGCTTAGCACAAGTACTTGAATGAACTCTTAGTTGTAGAAATCTATGAGAGTCCAGTGTGGCAAGATGGTGAGGAAGAGAAGGTTCCTTTAAGGAATCAGAGAAATGGGGAGGTGGGAAAAAGATGATGTTATGTTACCTTTAACAGAATGTATTCTAATTCTTAGATTTAACATCTGTAGAATTCATGTGGTGATAATTAACAGTCATTCTATAATGCTTTAAGAATAAAGACATTTCTTACAGCTGTCTTTTAGAAACTCATCAGAATGATACATACATGTGGACAACAAATTAAATCTATTACTCACTGTGATTCTTGTTCTTGTTTCTGAGACATTTGTTTATTGTTCACTAAAAGTGACTAATAATGTGAATAATGCATTTATATTAAAGCAGAAATTCCCTGGTTGCTGAATCTTAGTACAAAAATATTTCCAATTCTTACCTCAACTTCTACTCTTGTGATGATCTGACACAGTGTCATTATGCACAGCTCTTTACTGCAGGCAAAGAGGAAGAAAAATAAGTTTTACTTATTTAAAACAAAAGTATTTCCATGTCAGTAGATGAAATTTTTTAAAGCACAAAAAACCAAAGCCAATATTAGGCAAGGTTTTTAAGTACCTTGCAGTGAAGTTCCCCAAAAAGTTGCTTTTCACATTTTTTTCTACAGGGCTTCTGCATATAGCTGCTGCTTGCTCACAGGCAACTTGTCTGCTCTCATGCACATTAACAATTCTGTACAGCTCTTTGTCCACTAAAATGTCTCCCTCTCTTTGAAGAGGTCCATGGATACTGGATTTTAAACTTTAAGAGCTTTGATTCTGAGAAGTAGCTAGCTTTACTTTATCTGTTATTCTCTCAGCTACAAAATAGGACCAGTAATTTCCTTATGCAGAACTGGATTTGTTAGTATTTGCTAGTCGTTTTGCAAATTACAGTAGCATTTACTTAGATGTGTTAATGAAGTGTCAGTATGGTCAGGACCATCAGTGCTTTTTAAAAAAGTCACAAATTTTACGATCAACAGATAAGCTAGGGGGAGGAAGAAACTGCTAAAGAGGTTAAGCACAGTCACTTCTACTTCTGACTTGTTCTTTTCACCATAATTTTTAAGCAGCAATGCACATTGATCTTTATATCAGGTATATTATAGTAGAAAACCTTCAGGCAGTCTTTCTTGGTCTTGTTTTGGACAAAATAAAAAAGGAAAGGGAAAAGGCAAGAGAACCTATGGGATCCTGTCTATCTTCTGCACAAGTCCACTCTTAACGCTTGATTTTCTAACACATAACATTAGGTACTCCTCCCAGCAAGGCACACAAGTAAGACAGAAGCAGTAAGTAAAAGCAGAAACTGTGTCAGGAGATTTCCGAGAAGGAGACTGGTACTGTCCCGTCCTGGCCACAATGTCCCGGAAGGTTTACAAAGAGTGAGACAGTTCTGCATTTTGTGATCTGCATGTTTGTGCAGGGTATATTCTCCTGGTTCCAGTTAGTTCTGTTAAGAATCTCTAGATTCTTCTCCATCCATCCCTTCTCTCCTCATGATTTTGCTAAGCAGTTCCTTTCACCTGCTCACAGGTTTTGATTTAAGCCTTCACCATCCAGCCACCAGGCTTAGAGCTTTTCTCCATTCTGAGTGAATGGGCAGCCTCCTCCCTCCCATGGGAATACCTCTGATTTCATTTCTTTCTTTGCCAATTCCTATCCATCTATCATAACTGAAGATATAGCTCTATTTTAATATTCCAGTATAAATCCTCCATAGAGAAAATCTGTAGTATGTACTGAATTTGCAATGTTCCTTAGTCCCAGTATGCTGATAAATGTAACAGCAGTAGTACTAACAGCAAAAAATCTTGGGAAACTGAAATGGACATTTTCATCATGTCCACTGTCTAAGTGTGCAGATGTTAGGATTTTATATATATATTTATAATGATAGTTTAGAAGGTGCTTATGATCTGCTCCACTAGTCCAGATGTTTCAAAATTAGCTACCTTATAAATGTTAGTAAATTGGAACTACTGTACTTAGGTACACTACATATTCCACAGGAAAATGTGGTATATGGATTCTGAATGTGCACATTTTAATGAATGTTTGAAAAGTATTTTCCTGACGTATTTTCAGTGCAGTTGTGAAGGCTTTTTAATACTTTTCTTTCCTCTGGTCTAGTGCAATGTACGAAACAGGAGGGAAAAAAAAAAAAAAGAGCGGCAGAACTGGAAATAATACTTTCCTTTGCTAACCCTTTCTCTAGCCATTCAGATATGAAATCTACTGCATGACAGCATTATCCCCAGGTATTTCCCTCTCATAAAAACACATCTAGAAGAACATGTGTCTTGGCTTAGTGGAATCTGTTTGGCAGACTGTTTAGCAACAGGGGAAAAATTTCTGTATGTAATTTTCAGTAGGATTAAGAAACTTACAATGAATAGCCCTGCCATGTCCAGGTTACAGTATCCTAAGGAAAAAATAAAACACAGAAATGTATGACAAAACCAGATGAAAGTTAGCGAGCAGGTAAGTTACAATTTAAAACAGGCACAAGTTCAGTAAAAGTGGATGATGTTTTTATAGTCCTGTAGTGAAAATAAATAAAGGTGTTAAGGCAGATAGGATTCCTTGCCTTAAAAATTTGGAAGTAAGCATGGCAGACTTTTATAAACAATTGGGAATAACATTTATAGTTAGTTAGATATTGTAAATCATTCACTCTGATCTAAACAACAGAAGTAGGGAAAAGAAAAATTAGTAAGACGTTTTCAGTGAGCCTTACCCATCCCTTTAGAGAGGCATTCCCATAAATATGTCTCATTTACTTCCTAAGGACATTTCTGCATCATTTATCCTGCTTTTTCTTTGATTTTTTTTTTAAATTTTTTTTTCTCACTCTGTATTTATTACTTCTTATACATTATTTTTACAGTGTGTACTGGCAGATCCTTAAATCTTATCAGTGAAATGCGATACCAATCCCCTTGAGTGGTTAATTTTTGAAATTCATTTGTAAAAGGATTATACAAAGGAGTCTTTGCAAATAACAACAATAGCAACCATACTTTTAATCCTAACAAAACATTAGGAAGTGAAAGTTTGGTCTTTCCTGGATTTGTTGAATGACCAGATAATTTAAAAAAAGTTGAGAAGGTCCCAGCCTTACACGTGGAGTAAAGTGGAGCCGCACCAGGAATGCTGCATGAAAAGAACATCTGCAAAGCTGCCCTCCTGCGGAGGGGTGTTGGATGTACTGCATGGCTCAGCTTTGCCTCTGTTCAGAAACTCTGCAAGTCCCTTTGCAGTAAGACTGTCTTGAGGTTAACCAAAAATGATGACTAACAGGGAAGTTGGGTCCATTTCAGACTTCAAAGTACAGGCTCCATGGCACTGCAGGAAGTTTCCAACTTCCGCTGCAATACTTTCCTGTCTCCCCTCTTTAGCCAAGAAGTCCAGCAGTAATTTTTTCACTGTCAGAATAGCAACTACACTACGGTAACACTTGGGAAGCTTGGCTGCTTCCAGGAGCTCTTCAATGCTAAAGCTCAGGACAATATACTCTTCAGTGACAATGCAAAGTATTTATTGTGGGTACCACTTAAGTCAGACTTTTGCCTTCTGTATTATTAGTGAGTCAGAGAAGAATGTTCTGCTTACCAGTTTGTTGGGATATCGGAGTAACACAGGTTGGACAGGGACTTGTGGAACAAAGGCGCCTGCAGCCACAAATTAGAACTGATTGTTACAACTAAGCTTAATACAGCAAATGGGAGCTTTAAGTGATTTATTTCAGACATGGTACCTGGAAGGAGACATTTTTAAAAATGCAAGGAGAATGAGAAGTGCTCTTCTTCAGTTTTTTGTTTGTTATTCGGTTTGGATTTTATGGTTGGGTTTTTGGTATTTTTTTTTTATAGGTTGGGTTTTTGGTTTTTTATTTTAGATCAGCAGCACAACTAGCAAGATGTCACAACAGAAGAGGGTTTGGCTCCATTTCAAGGAGAAAGCTGCCTAAGATTCCTGGACTGTTGAAATTCATTTTCTGTGCATTATCTCCCCACTGATAGGCATTAATTTCAAAGGATGAGATGCTCACAGGGCTGTTGAGCATTTCCTGATTCACTCTGTGTTCTGATCATCACAAGTGATATGGATCTGAGCATGTAGTAGTGGTTTTGTAACTTTTCTACCCAAGATACTGTAAAACAGTTAAAGTCATGTTGTTCTCCTTTCTTAACTGAAGGACAGCACAACAATCTAATGATCAGCCATGCAATGAATTATGCTTCTGTGTGAAAAATGATTTGTTGTCCTGGCTTCCTAAGCACTATGCAAAGACATTTTGTAACTTGGTTTCTAAGTCTTGCATGGCATAATTTACAGGAATCTAAGACAGCCCAACTGTTAGCTGAGATAAAAGAACATCATGTGAGTAAGTTCATACATTCATCTCATAATAATCACCGTTGAGTTTCTGAGTAAATAAATTAGATGAAAACTGTACCCAGAAAATCCCCCAACTAACCAACCATATACGTCGTAGATATTTTGTATCCAACACAATAGCACAAGCCAGAGAAGTAAGCTGACTAATATAAAAGAGTGGGTTTAGTGCCACTGAAACTTTAATAATGTAAGTGATGACTACAGCGCTGTTGTGGATGATGTACCTTCACAAGTACAGTCCTTACTACAACTATCAAATTAACATCACATATTATTTTCCAACAACAATGGGACAACATCTCTCACCTTGCTTAAATGTGATCAGGCAAGATCGGTTTGTGCAGGTGCCTTCTGGGAAAATCAGTATCTTGGATTTAAAGAGAGAGAAATATATATACACACACATATATTTCATAAAAGGATTATACTTTAGTATCTGTTATGCACAAGCTGACATTATGCAAGCTCTGTGACCTGCTGTACTGTATTATAAGAATATCATTACCGTTTCTGAAGGAAACAAACATATTAATGAAGGATGCTCACAATATTATTAACCTGGTCCATCTTGATTTGGAAACCAATGCTTTCTAAGAAAAGAGCTCTGGGGAAAGGCCTTTATCAGTTCAGAAATATGATACAAAAATGTTTCACTTGTAATTTTATTGTTGGTAATAATAAAATTGTTCCTCTGACAGCAGTTCCTTACTGAGCTGCTGGGTGTATAATATAAGAGCCTGGGCTGAAAGGAAGTGCATGAGGTACTTGGGCATTTACAGGTGGAGCTCCTATCAGTGAGATGCCAGCTGTGATGAGATCACAGCTTGATTAGCAGAGCAAAAGGCAGAGAAGGCATGTGCTGTGAGGCAGAGCTCTGAAGGCATTTACACACCACAGCAGCCTCTGAATGTCAGTGACTCAGACACACCAACACCCAGAAGGTTTCTGAATTCGTGTCTGACAGTACACTAAGTGCACTGTACACTGCAATGTGACACACTGAATCCAGCCCCTTATGGAATACAAGCTCTGTATTTCTCATATCACTACACCATCATAAGCAGCATTCTAAAAACACCCCAGCACAAAATATGGTCTGGATCAAGTGTTAAAGGTGTGTGCTCCCACTTCAGTCTGAATGAAGGGTCAAGGCTAGCTGCCAAAGAGGCCTCAGTAGGTCACACCCAAGGGACAGGGACTGTTCAAGGGTATTACAGAAGCAGCTGCACACAGCAAGTTACAGCCAGACCGCCCCTACATATCCTGTAATCGGAAAGTGTGGCCAGGGCACAGGACTAGGAATCACCCAGTGACACCCTCAGCTGTACTGCTGACTCAGTCTTGAGATTCCCAGATTACTTGACTCATAATCTATTTATGCCACAATACATATCTAGGTTTCATCCCAAGTGCAGCAGTGGTGCAGGAGCCCATTTCCCTTTCCTCCCCATGCTGCTTTTAGCAGAGATTAGGTCTACCAGGGCATTCACCCATAACAATTCAGCAAATCATAAGCATCAGTGTAGTCTGTAAACCCAGTATTAAAAAAAAATTGGCATGTGCATGTTAAACTGACAAATTTTAAAAAATAATGGAGGCTCTAATATTATTTACAGCAGCTTACAAAAATGCACTTATGAGTCAAATTAAAGTGGCCTAAATGTTAAAAAAGCTTTTAGTAATGTACTTACGAAGTAAAAATGTACGATGTGTAAATAATGCCATTACAAAAAAATGGCAAGTGTTTGTCTTCCCTGCTTGAATGGTCTCTGTTTCTAGAGACTGTTCAGAAAGTAGAGCAGTAAACAGCAGGTCTAACTGTCACAGAGGTACCTGCTACTGAAGTCCAGTATTTTCACTTGCCACTTAATTTTCCTCAAAAGCCACTCAGTGGACCAAAAGTGAAAGAAAAGTTAACTTTTCTAGTCGTTTAGGGGGTATCCAACTATGACTAAAGAGACCTTGTAACTCCAGCTACTCAACCAGTCACTTACTGTTTTTAAGTAAACTAACCCCCAAGAAAACGAGTCAAGAAGTAATTCAAAACACAAAGCATGAGTTTATACGCTAATCTGCACAGAAGATGTTTGGAGAAAGGTCGTGTATCACTGACTGGATTTGTCCAGCACCACGGCAATGACATCGTATTTGTAGTATGTGAAGGCAGTGTGAGACCAGAGTCAATGCACCAAGAAGAAAGCAGAAAGGCCCTGCCAAATGAGATGTCAGTAGCTGCACAACTACTCCCAGCCTTCCTTCTTCCAAAGGATGTGGATTTGCATCCCAGCCCTCTGCTTTTCATATAAGCAGCAGAGCTGCTGCCTCAACACTTTCCTCCCTCCTGATCAGCCCCTGCCCCATTAGCTCTTCCAGATGGAAAGCCATCCACAACCTGGAAGCAGAACAGCAGCTTGCTGCTGAGGAATGACCATGGGAAAGAAACACTGTGAAGAAAATCTTGGCTTTAGTGCATTATTAACCTAAAGAGAGAACCAAGCCTCACCTCAGCTATACTCTTTGTAAGAAACTGATGTGTTGAGCTAAAGTACTGTTTGTACTGGATCTTGGACAATCTGAGTTACCCATCTCATCAACTGCTCATCCCCTACCTGGTGTGAGCACAGCTATATAGTCTAGCTTCAGAATACTGATCCACACATACCAATGCAATTCATCTGCTACACTGAAAACAGCATGTTAAGACTTGAAAAGGAAAAACAGAAAGTCAAGAGCATCTGCATTTGCAACAGGAATTGGTACTGGCTGGATTTTAACTGATCCATTTGTCACAACAAAACTCCTTCTGGGCACCAGACTCTTCCTTTCTTAACCCAGTAATATACCTGAGAGCTGACTTTATTTCTGTACATTTTAAGAATCCTATCCAGCTGGGCACTTGTGATACTGTGATGCACAATGAACAGGGACTAGGAATACATGATAGAAGAGAATTAAGTAGTGTATTTATTACCTGTGGCCACTGGCCTCTTGATAATGCCCGCCTGGTTATCTCAGCAACCGTGTTCTTTCGTGAATCAGGGTCTTGACGAGAAACTGCTACAGGCTGAAGGGAACTTAAAATTGCTGTGAAACAGATTTAAAAAAAATTGTCTTATACTAGTGCTTAGAAAACACGTGAGTTGAAGGCTTCCTTGCAGCAAAAACTTATTATTCATATACTAGCAGACAGACTGCACACAAACAACTTTCAAACTAAATTAATAAGAATGTTATTATTCTCCTCTTTCTGCAAAATGGGAAGTAAGACACAGAAGACATACCCAGCCTGGCAGCTGAGGAGCTTTACAGTAGATATAAGCATGCAAAATTCACCCAACATTCTAATAATATTGCTGTTATTTGTCACTAAGCATTTCCCCACAATTCTATGAAAGTGACCTGACTGTGTCTGCTCAAGCCTAACTCATACAGACTGCACCCAAAATGTAGTTTTAGCCATCCCTTTTCAGTTACAAAGCATGCACAGCTTCTATGTAAATTACAGAAAAAAACCTCCTCATTTAATCAGAAGTCTGCATCAGAATGTGTGGGCCTTTGTGATAGGAAACCTGGCCAAGAATTATCTTCTCTGTCCCAATCCTGTGCTTTTAAGCTAAAATCAATATATTCTCTGTTCATTTCTTTTCTACAAAGACACTTTGCTGTGTTGTCTACTGTATTTATTTCGGGGTAACTGTATGGCCAGCAGAAAGTCTACAGCTGATTCCAGCAATAATGCAAACAGGGATTCTTTTTGTGCCAAAAGGAGGAGAAAATAACAGAAGCATGACTCATCTGATCTTTTCCATTCCCTGCATTTCCTTTTTGAGTAACTCCTCTTTTATTCCTTCCTGGTCTTGCTCCCATTAAAAAAATCCATAACAGTGCCTGCAAGGTTAATCTTATAAATGTGGTGTTTTCCAGACTACTGTAGTTTGGGTCTGTTTTGAAATAACCTTCACTCACATTTGTGGGCCATACTGTTAAAAGACAGCAGTGGAACAGCTACTGCTGGGAGAATTAAAAGAGAAAGCTTCCAGCCTGAGTAGCTGCAAAACATGCTTTCAGTACAAAACAAGTTTAAAATGATATTTCATACCTGAAAAGAAACAGCATAATTTCTAGGCATTTTTACCAATTCAGAAAGGTAATGTGTCATAGGGATTTCACTGGAAATAATTTGTCAGTATCTTTGGAACCTATGGAGGTTAAAAGTCTGCCCTTGAATTACTTCAGGAGGTAAATTTTTTGGCCCCATGTCAAGTTGTTGACTTGTAACTTTTAAATTGTTTTTTATAAATACTTACTGCCAAATACTGGAGTTGACAAATTCTCTGCTCTAGACACTATTGATGGCATTCCAGTTAGGGCACAAATAATGGCATCAAAAAAGCTTGAATGAGGAGCTGCGACAAAGATTGGGGCTTCTGGTAGGCTCGCTACTTTCCCTTTCACTTTAACTTGGAATCCCATCACAAAGTACGCGGTACGAGTCAGGCCGGAGAGGGTTGTCTGGATCATCCTCCTTGGAAACAAAACCACAAAAATATCATCCAGTTTACAGTCAGGATTTATTTTTACTTTAAAAGAAAATCCCCTAACAGATTTCCTAGTTCTAACCAGCACTGATGTCCCACACAGGGAAGCAATACTACTCACCAGGAGAATGTATGGGTAAAGGGGAAGTGGGGAAGGGGACATCACCTTGTCCTGATGAAAGATAAGGCAATGTACACCACCTTGTGAAACCCTCCTGCCAGGTACACTATTTCTCATGCTGTATTTTATGGCATTGTAGCATAACACTGTTGTGAGGGGAGTAATTCGCAGATTTAGTGTCCTTTCTGTAAGAATTTAGGTAACGGATACTGTTCTTTTACTATCAGTTTTAAACAATAAAGATTAAATGACAATGCTGCCTTATTGGAACATTTTCCCACAGTAGGGGACATGTTCCTTTCATGGGACTCTCTGTAACCTTTTGCTCTTAGAATTCACCTCCTGTGTCTCCTCCTCCTCCTGCTGCAGTGCAGTGGCTAGAAGGGAACTTCAGTACTTTGAGGTCAGAAGTGAGCGACTGAAACGCAGAACCCACAGAAGCAGCTGGGGAATACCACTTCAAGGGCAATGCAGCTGAGAGAGCTTTCAAAGCTAATTTTGTCATAGAATCATAGCATAGCAGAAATGACAAAGGTTACACAGGAGCTCAGCCTATGTCATGTTACAAAATACTTGCTTAATGAATTTATTTTCTCAAATATTCCTGTTAGTATTATTACTGAATTAAGTCCTGGCTTACAGATAGTCTACAAATATTTTAATACAAATTTTTTTTTAGCCTCAAGACAACTGAAAATCTACCTATTTATAAAGCTCCACTATTCTAAAATACACTCATTAAAAAATTGCTTCATATAAATGGGTAAAACTGAGGAATCCTCTTCAATCACAAACAGGAGTGAAAGGAAAAAAAGGCTTTAGACCCTAGCTTTGTGTTATTAGGAAAAAAAAAAAAATGCTTAGTTTTCACAAATATTCGTCACTTTTTTACCTCCTCCATCCTTCCAGTGGCTGAAATCCTCTTCCAGGCTGACAGGAAGTTGCAATTGATGCGACCAGCCAAGCTAGCAGTAAAATAAATGTGATGCATATGGCACGGAGGGGAAGCAAAATAATCCCCTGGAGCACAGACTGGAAAAACAGAGGTGAAAAATCTTAAGAAATGGCATCAGCAGAAATGACACTGCTATCTGTAGCTACTTTACAAGGATTTTAAAGTACTACCATTATTGCTTTGTGATTTAGTAAGGAAAGCTTTAATGACTCCAGTGCTCTTACGGGAAGTCATTCACGGTATTTCATTTTCACTTTTGAGTTCCCATTTCAGGTAGAACTGGAATATCAGAGTATTTAAGTTTTTGACTTGGATGTAGCTAGACACAGAGGGTAAACCAAGTTTTCCAGCTCCAGTCTATATTTGGTCCCGGTCTGCAGCACACAACCAGCTCAGATGAGTCTGCCCAGCTGACACAAATCTCCACTACAGAGCTTTCTATCACTAGCTGTCTATCTAGAAGTCAAGTGGGATCATAAAGATGACTAATTGTACTCTTGCCCTTTCAAATGACAAATCTTATGTTGAGTCACAATATTGCTACAAGTGATCCTCACTACTGCTTCAGGGAGCCGTGCACACACAACACAACTACTTCCCCTAGTTGGGACTTAAGCAAAACCAAGGTTTTAGTTGCCCTAGTTGCAAATAATCCTCAAACATCATCCCCAGCCCTCCCAAAGGAATCTTTAGCTTGCATAGTTTCACGCACAGCTCCAGGAAACAGGTGTATTGGCCCAATGTTGTACCACAGGCAGCTCTGCACAGGGCAAGGCAGGAAGAAATTCTTAATTGCTTTACTCCAGCACATTAGGTTAGAAACTGTATCCTGAAGGCTGGCCTTCATGGTGCAACAAGCACTGTGCAGATTGAGCAAGGCCAGGGCTGGGAGGCAGGTGAGCTGTGTGAGCAGGTCAGAACCCAGCATTCCTGGAAAACCAGTAAAGAGTTCAATTCCCTTTGGCACTAATCCAGCTCAGCTGCCACTCACTGATGAGGATCAGTTTATGTGTAAACCTATGCACAGAACAAAACACACTGCAAAAGAACTGTAATAGTGATTTTTAAAAATTTATTTGAGCTGTTTCTTCAAGTCCCTTGAAACTTATCTGAGTGTGTCATTGGTCACAGACTGACAGCTCCACCAGTTCAGGCATACAGGAGAAGTTGCTGAAGGAGAGTTAAGTGAGTTTAACATCTACTTGTGAGCTTACTACGTTTTATACTTTACTGTTTTTAAAGAAAATCTAAAATTGAGCAAGTGTTCCTCTCTCAAAATCAACCTTTCTGGTCAGCTCTTTAACAGTGGCCTGTTACTGTACAGAAAAAGCAACGCTTTTTTGGAAGTCAGTTTTACAAAATAATTTGCAACTTCCTTGAGCTGTGATTATTAACATCACAGTGGATTTTAATTTACCTCTTCTCTTTAAGAAGGAACAAGTGTAGTATATTTGAAAATAAGCATCTTAGTGTATACTTCATCCAATCTTTTGACAGAGTCAGTTGCTTCTAATTTTCCTTTCCCTCCTCACCAAATCCCTTCCATCTTCATGTAATGCCCTCCCACCCTCCTCCTGTCAATATTCAGGAGAGGCTCTGCCATCTGGCTCTAAACCCTCTGACACTGACGAGGATTAAGATGAATTTGGGGACTTCAGGACTCGCTTCTGTGTTACCACAGGCACAGTGACAACAGACCAAACATGAGAGTGGATACACAGAGTAAATTAAGGTACGCGTGATAAGCAGGTACACTGTGTTGATGTTTATGTTCTGCAAGCACTGCCATACAACATGTTTCCAGGAGAGATCTGAACACTTAGGTCTGACTAGCTCTTTCTTTTATGTAACAGTTTTGTATAACTAGCTATGGAATTTTAACCATAACTTTATGGACAACAGGCAACTGCTCTTGATCACAGAAATGAGCATGACAGGTTTGACCATAGAGATCTGTTCCTCCCACTCACTCTGGTGCCAGTTGTTGCAAATCTGGAAAAGTCAGGCAGGAAGATAAACCAACAAAGACTCCTTGCTTGTCTCCCAAAATCAGATGTGGGGTTTTTTTTTCTTGATGTGCATTTTCTTTTACTAGAATCTATAGTCCAGTTCAACATTTCAGCTGCATTCAGTTATCCAAAATGGGCAGCGTAAACATAAATCAGTGTGGTTTGACTTAAAATAATGTTTTTCTTTATGAAAAAAAAATATATATGTAGTGACCTATAATGAAAAATAAAGGATGCACTAGCAAAAGCAAAAGAATTCCTTCTTCAAAACTTTAATAAATTCATTAATCTATTTTAGGCAGATGCACAGGTGGTACTGATTTGCTGAGGCAAGCTATTGGCTTCCTAGGTGACTGTAATGAGGCAGAGTTGGTTTCTGCTCCATCAGCAGCAGAGTAGGGTAAGAGGACAGAAAAGAGAAAGGTCAAGATAGACTAGAAAAGGAAAAGTATAGGAGAAAAACATACAGAAGAAAATACAGTTGTAACTACTGAGTAGGATCAAAGCCATTCCAGTTTCTGTACAGTAATCACAAAGATAGAATTATTCTGAGTCATCCAAAGAATTTTTTCCCATGTACTGAATCACCTGTGTACTTTCTGCTAATTGTGTCTGCAATAACTGCATATCCTGTCACTGCAGTAGTCCTGGCAGTCCAGGCCCCACTCCCATTGCTGACAGACCCTTGATCAATAGATGGGATTATACTTCCACTGATGGCACGAACCTGGAAAGTGGAAAAGCAGGTCTATCAGAAAGCCACAGAATTCCATTAGAAATTCTGTACAGCTGCTGTCAAATTACCCAGGAAGCAGCAGCAGAGCAGGCTGGGGACCGGAATGAAGCCCAACTCCCACTGAAATACTTTGACATCTGAAGATGTGATCAGATGGACTGTCCCCCACAGCAGGACACAGGGCAAGACTGTGTTCCATGAGCATCCAGAGGATGTCAAGGCTCTGCCAGGCAGTCCAGCTGCTTGCTTCCAAGCATGGGGTTTAAAGTACCGCTTTTAGCATGCTGCTTGTGCTATTACATAGTTAACCACTGCAGAAGTCCACTGAACATCTCTTCTGAATAAGCTGGAATCCAGTAATGACTTAACTAGAATTTGTGCTTTGCACTTGCAGGTGCTCTTGCAGGACAGCAAGTGAGCCAGTCAGGAACAAAAGAACTAAAACTAAGCCCCAGGAAAAATCTCAACAATGAATTGCAGCCAACTTCAATTAGAGGATGGAAACCAGAAGTATTTGACAACTGTTTTAAAATCTTGTTTGGCACATGAAGATGTTTAGTACAGCACAACTGATCATTGCTTTGCACATTAGAAAGAATGACAAAATTCTCATTAGCTTGTAAACTATTAGCAAGGACTGGCAAGAAACTGTAAAATCTTCTCATTCCACTTTTCAGTCTGGATGTTTATATATTTAAAGCTGAATGAAATGCAAACAGCTACCCTGTCTCAGTTACAAGCTCCATTCATCAGGCACACAGCAGCCTTTACATTCCAGGTCCCCAACATATGTAAATCGTGCTGTGGACTCCCAAAGAGGGTTTTGAAATCATATGTTTGTATTGGTGTATGTTAAAGGAATAATACAGAATGGGGGGACATAACAAGACAATACTTTAACATGCAAGAATGGAGAAACACTACACTTGACATGAATGGAAAGAGAAGGGAAACTTCCCTTTTCTGAAGTCTATAGTAACACTGTCTGGTAAGGCCTTGATTCCCAGCAGGTCTGACTGGCAGTGCTGAGCGAGAGAGGAGCAGAGGTTTACAGGACAAAGCAATCAGTAGGAAGTATCCTAGACCTTATGACCATAGTGGGAAAAGAACAGAACAGAAACCACAATACAAAAAAAGGTTCTCTCTTGTGTGTGTTTTTGCTTTACAACTCTTGTGTGTGTTTTGCTCCTCAGCTCACTAGCACCAGGCCCTGACCCAGATGGGTGCTTTTCATTCCAGGTGCATTACGGAGTTTTGTATGGAATGTATCTTGTATCCAAGCCTTTCTCCTGAAGGAAAAAAGCAGGATATATTATTATAGCTAAAATGGTAACAGTAACTTAAAAATGCAAGCTTTTGTTTTAAATCTTGTGTTAAAAGTTTTGAGTTTGAAGTCAATAAGCGTCTGTTTGTGCGTTGAGCAAGCATGCAGCTTGTGGACTGTGAAAAGCTGAAGAACTTAATTTCAAAAAACAGTGACTTTTTTATGCTGATCACCCTTTGCATCTTTGACCGTTTACATAACTTCTTCGTGTATCTGCTCTCTGGATTACATCAGGAAGCAAACTATGCCGTACAGGGGAAGGAAATGTTCTCACTAGAAGCCAGTTCCCGGCAAAGCCAGGAGCTGTAGATGTGGAACAGAGTCGGGGCTGCTGCGCTCTCCTGCGGGCGCGGCGCTGGGCACGGGCGGTGCTGGGCAGGCCGGGCCCCGCAGCCCCGGCTGCCGGCGGCACTTTCAAACCTCGATCGCTCACACCACACTCTGCCCTGCCACGGAGGGCTCGAAAGCGACCAGTGCCCCCCACCCGGCACTGCTGACAGCCCCGCGGAGGCTCGGGGCGCGGCACGTAGCGCCGGTTCAGAGCCGCGCCCGGGCTGTGCCGTGCCCGGGGGTGCCGTGCCCGCCCCGCCGCCGCCCTCCCGTTCGCATCCCAGCCCCGGGCAGCCCGGCCCGGCCCCGGCGGCCTTTCCCGCCCGCGCTCCAGCCTTACCCGCAGCTTGTCGCCGGCGCTGAGGCGGCCCGGGTGCACGAAGGGGTTGGGGACGGTGGGCGGGTTGAAGGAGTGCTGCCTGGGCAGCGGCAGCACCCGCGGCGCCATCGCCGCAGCCATCGCCGCAGCCATCCCCGGCGGCTGCGCATGAGCCAGCGGCGGGGCCCGGGGCCAGCGGCTCCGGCCGGCCCTGCCCACCGCGGGAGCCCCGCCTCGGGCAGGTGAGGGCGGGCGGGCCTGCGCATGAGCCAGCGGCGGGGCCCGGGGCCAGCGGCTCCGGCCGGCCCTGCCCACCGCGGGAGCCCCGCCTCGGGCAGGTGAGGGCGGGCGGGCCTGCGCCGGCCCCGCCGCGGGGCTGCTGAGGGCTGCGGCCGAGGCGGGCGGCGGCCGGCCCTGGGGTCCCTGTCCCCGCAGCCCTGCCCTTGCCCTGCCCCGCGCTGGCCAGGGCTGTGCGCGCTGCAGACAGCGCAGCTGTGCCGCGCTCGCTGGGTGCGATCGCAGGGCGATGTTCATAAGCACTGGGAGCAATGCGGGCCGTTATCTGAGGGGGGAGAGGGGCAAGCGCAGTCATGGCACACGGCAGAGGTCGTTCCTAGGAGAATAGTGCATTTTCGCCACTGCATAAGGCTGGTACAGTAATTCTGGTTGTGAGATTTACAGATCCGCTGCAGCCTTTCTTTGCGCGCCGGATGCCCGTGGGATCCCTTCCCGCACGCCTGCCCTGAGGGATGCTCCAGGAGCAGCTCTAAAACGCCGTTCTCCGGCACCTTCTGCCGGCCTGCCTGGCGGTGCAAATGCCGCTGCTGCTGGTTTCAACCCAAGAGGAAGTTCCACCCTGACCATATTCAGGAAGCCGGCTTTTGGGTTCTCACAGAAATCCTGTCCACTGGTGGGGCTGAGCTGCCAGTCTGTCTGTGCAGCAAGTGCTGGGCTCCGGCCACTGGCCTCTTGCGTGACATTGGTTCAAACACTTTGTTCTGCTATGGTGCTTTTCCATTTCTCCACAAAAATATTGGTACTTCCTGGTACAACAGTTGTCTGTAGGTTGCTGGGCTGTTCATGTTGCTGCAATGAAACTAATTATAAATGTCACATAGTTCAGTTCCCACTTTGACGTCTCTGCTTCCACAAAGATACCATCAGCATTCATAAAACTTAATTATTATAAAACTATTATTTGTGTTTTGCAACTGCAGGTGCTTAAGGAGTCGTCATAATGATATATTTGGACTAACTGAAGCCTGCCTATGATGGAAGCTTGATGAGCGTAGGATTTCTCTTGGCTGGTTTCCAGGATTTCCTTGTGATAGCCAGTCCTTGAAAGCAGCACTGTTCTCTGAGAAAGCCCAGAGCTGTGAACAAACTGGATCAGCACAATCATAAGAGAAAGTAAGGCTGGGGGGAGCTCCAGAGGAGAATGATCAATTCTACTTCCATCACTCTTGGCAGATGATTTTACAAGCTCTTTTTAAAACCTCATGACTTCCCTAGCTGATCCTTTCCAGCACTTCCTTGGTAAAGTCTTGGAATGATTTTTTTCTGTATCTGAGAAGAATCTCTCTCATTGCAGATGATATCCATCCTCAGTGGATGTGAGAACTGTTCCCTTTCCTCTCTGCAGCTAGTTTTTGTACACTTGTGTAGTGTTATGATTCTCTTATGCTTGCACCATGCTAATGTTCCTAGATTTTCTCTCCCTGGTCATAGTTTCTACATATCTGAGTATTCTTAAAGCTTTCCTCTGGCTTTTCCCCAGTGAATCCACATCTTTCTTGAGGTACCCAAACTGGAAATACTACTGCTAGGAGAACTGACCAGTGCGACTGAGTGGGCAGGAAGGATTAATTTGTGTCTGACAAATTATATTATTATATCACTATATACTAATGTCCGGGGTTTTTTTGTCACTAGCCTGATCCCATGACTCACACTGTGGCTTTGCAGACATGATGCTTTTCATATGTAGATTAATGATTCTGGTGACTTGTACATTTGTTAAAAACAACAATATTGATTATAAACTTTTTGCTCTTCTAAGCCTGATTAGCCATAGCACCATTTAAAAGGCTTAACATCACAAGTACCAAAATACAAGCACAGTGAAAAAAACGCTTCAATGTTCAGAACATGTGTGAAGGTGCAACCATATGTAAACCTTTGGCTAAATTGGAGTCAGCATCTCTTTTGAATAATAATTCCTTTCTAGTCTATGAATCTGTGGTAAATTGAATCTGGATCAATGGAGCACTAACATAAAACACCACCAAGCTTTTGCAAAGCTGGTATCTGGAATCTTTCTTTCACCAAAAGCTTCATACAGTGCTGAAGATGGACATCAAGGGAATAGTAGCGTTAGCTTACTACTCATTATTTTTCTAGGTTGAAGCTACAGCTTTAGTTCTTCAGGTCACTAGGACAATGTATGTTTTTCCTCAAGAGTTTACCCTATACCTTGATTCTGCTTAGAAACTGTAGAAAAGTGGTTCTGGAGCAGGTGTAGCTTCTGTATACAATCCAAATGAATCATGAAAACCCAGTACACATTTCCATAGTGTATGACAGGATTTTTTCTCTCTCATAAACAGACACAGCTTTATAGTGTTTAATATAAATTGTATATATACAGTTTTAAATGGACTAAGACATTTGTCTTATTGTAGCTGCCTTTGGGACAGTTTACTCTCTTCCTCATTTTTGTGTAAATATACTCCAGCTTACCTTCTTATCATAAAATGTGCGGTAGGCAAAAGCATATACTGCAGAATATGAAATATTTGCAAACATTTTTTTAAACTCTTCTGTCAGTAATTCCTAATCTGAACCAGAGTCTAAAAGAAGTTGCCCTTTTTAACATTTATCTGTTTAACTCTTTTGATCAGGGCTGTTGTTTTACCTTTATAAAAAATGTGTACGAAAGCATTTTTGATACAGAAATTGAAAACCTGCTCGGGTTTGACCTGCTCCCTGCTGGTGTCTGACAAAAATCTGCCATCTCCTGGCCCGGCCGTGTAATGCTGCTGCACACAGCAGTTGGGGAGCATCTGTTCACTGCTTGTAAGAAAAACAACTTCTCTCAAGGACTAGCTAAAAACCTTCTTTGTGCAAGGTGCTATTCTGATTTTCCAGTTTCTTTCTGTGGTACTAAATGTGAAGTACTTGTGAGTAATGGGTACGAGGACAGCAATAGATTGCTGTGTGTTTCTGTTGTCAATTTAATAACTTCTTGCTTGCTTGCTTGCTTTCTGGCTTTCTGGCATTCTTTCTGGCTTGCTTGCTTTCTTGCTTGCTTGCTGTCTAGGCCATGGTCCCCTAATGCCAGTTCAGTTTGTGCCTCCCTCCTGGAACAATGTCTACTAACAGCCTCCTAAGTGCCCATCTGGGCCCAGCTGACAGCACAGTTCTCTCCAGCAATCAGGGCAGCCAAAAAGTGTAATACAAGTCACATGAAATTTGTCTTTCTCCACCTGGGATAGTCTTCCAACATTATCCTGGTAAGCTGTGTATCCTCAAAGGTCTTTATGCCCTGACCATGCAACATACAACCTCAGTCTTATGCTACGTAAATGGCACTGTGGTAAGAACACAAGGTGGATTTCATTAGGGTTCTGTCAATCCATTTCAGTCTCCTGGGAATCCAGCTCTGCACGTCCCTTGGTAGAATTCACAGGTTTAGTGAGACTTCAAGCAAGGAAGGCAGTTCTGGACTGTTCATTTCACAGTGCTCAGGCACTTGGGGACTGGAGGAGGTGCTGACTTGCATGCATGCACCCATCCAAGCAGGCACACATGGGGCATACATATATACACAAACCCAGACATACCTTTTCTTTTCTTCTAAGACATGTGCAGAGATAGATGTATCTTGGAGTTTCCATTTAATGTTAAATAGAATTGAAACACCCCTAAAGCTAATCTTTCTCTTGGGTATTCCTAGATGTTTTCTCTTACAGACATTCGTTTCTCTGCCTCTGTCCCTTCTTCCTTAAATGTTAGACTTTCTGTGTTTGTGTTATGTCCCTTATATTGATGCACATAAGATTCACAGTGTTTGCTTGGTAAGTTTTCAAATGCTTCATTCAATTTGAGAGTTGTTTCTAGCTGTTTTTATCAGAGAGAAGTTGCTGTCCCCAGTGTGTTAATCATGCCAGCCCATAAGTGCAGGTAAAAGAGTCCTAGTGTGCTGCAGCAAAGAGGAAAACTTCACACTGAAAGTTCCCTGAAGCTTCTTCTGCTGAATTCCCTTCTCTTTGCAATGCTTAATGGACATAAGGCTAATAAATCAGAGGCAAGAACTTAATAGCTTCATTTAGCAAGTCATACCTGATAATGACCTCTGCAAAGGGAGGCACTTGAGGAAATGCTTAGGTTACGTGGTGTTAGTCTCAGTGGAGTAGGTAGGACTTGCTTAGATTTTTGGTCCTAGACAGGCAGATAGATTGCTGAGGCAGCTCTGATAACAACTTAGGAAAAAATAGCATTGGCTCTTGCTGATGCTGAGCGAAAATAAAGGTGGTATTATCTCAGGGAGTCCATTGGGTATGTCCCCTTGGAGAATCCTCCTTCCTCACCTGAGCTGGCTGCAGAACTAGACAACTTGACAAGAATTTCTCTTCTGTTCCTCTGGGTAAGGAAAGCTCTAGACTGATGATGGGGCATCTCCAACTCCCAGTGCTCTCAAACTGGCACCTTCCCTGATTATTGAATTCACTTGAAAAAAACAAAAGAAAAAAGTAGATTTACAAGAAAAAAGAGAGACTCCAGTGATTTGTGTGAGAATGAGATATAAAATTAACAGTTGGGGTTTTTTTCCTTTGAACTGAACCCAGGAGCCTCAGTAAAGTTTACTCTATTTAAAGCATTAATTAGGGAGCTGACTGTACATAAAGATAAAACAGAACTCTTAAAAAAGTCTCTGGGGACTCCAAAAAACCCAGGTTTGTCTACATGAGGCAAAAGAATTTTAATTAGCAGCAACTGAATAGAAGTGAACTGATATGAGCAACAAAAAGAGAATTTATCCCACAATGTATTCAGAGAACATAATTGAATGTTCATTAGCTAAGAGTTATATACTGACTGTTAATGAGCAGAAATGAATATGTATTATTTCTTATTAAGCTGGAAATGTATGGAACTAATTGCATTTAAATATAGTAGCTATAAAGCTGTGTTTAATAACAGTCACTACTAAGAAGAGGAAAGACATAGGTGAATTTATATTCTTTACTGCAGTATCATTTTAAATATTTATTATGCTAAGTGGTATTAATACATAGCTTTTCAGGGAAATGGTTATTATGTTGTGCTAGTAGGACTCGGTGATGCCTTCATTTGTATAGGATTTATGCTTTCTTTATTTTAAATTAGGGAAGGCAGCACAAACAAACAGAAGCTCTCAGATTCCTCTAAGGCAGTGTTATTATTGCTTCTCAGGGTGAGGGTCCTCTGTTACTCGTGATCAAATGACACTTGGCTTCTTGATACCGTGCCTTGACAATAATCTCAGGAGAGAGTTTTGGTAAGGTTTCTTAGTTGCAGATGTACGGGAGAGAGCCATCTTGTTATTAGGTGTGGTGACAGAAGACCAGAATGAATTTGTATTAACACACAGGGTGTGCTGTGCATGCACTCGGGAAGGGCCCGTGCCTGCCTGGGAGAGCCTGTGGTTATGTGGTTATATCCTAGGCTGAGCCTGAGAGGAAACTGGTAGGGCATGGTCACACTCTGATGAGGAACGTAGGGAAGTGTGTGGGAGTGGGCAGTCGCAGAGTTGTTTAGGTTGGAAGGGTTGCCTTTGGAGCATTTAGTTAGTGAAGAAGGGAAGGGTAGAAGGAAGGGATGATGCAGCTGCCCATACTTAGGGCAGGGTGTGAAATGGAAACCCTGGTGTCCAGCAGCTCCTTGGCTTTGGAATTTTGTCAGATGAAGGCGGGGGGGTGACTTTCCCTGAATGTTTTATGGCTTTTGCCATGATTGCAATGGTCTCTTGGGAAAGGAGAGGGACAGGAGACAGAGAGGAAGAAGGAGAGGAGCAGTGACACCCTGAGTGAGTGCAGAGCAACAGGGAAGAAAGGAGTACCACAAAGAGGAAGTTCTGTAAAAATAACTCAGTAGAAGTGTGATGGCTTCCCAGTGTTGAGTTAGCCTGTTTTCTTTGGAACTGCTGTGGAGTGCTGGACCAAAACACACCTGCTCCTGACTGCAAACATCACTGGCCTCTGCAAACAAATTTGGATTTACACCCACGGTTATTCTTTGTAGTTAAAAGGCCACATCTTCTGCATGGCAAAAATAGGTGTTTTCATCCTCCTGCTCCATTTGAAATTGAAGGATGTTTTGGGGTTGCAATCAGGGAGCGTTAACACATCTTTGAGCTAGTCTGTGCATCTGACATCAGTGCTTTAGGCAGTGATTTTGTGGAATTTAGATTACTGTCTTCCTGCTTACATAGAAAAATATCTTGCTTGTTCTGATTTGAATTAGAATTATTTTTAATTTTGCAATTTATCCTTTTCTGATAAAATTATTATACATTATTGCAGTAACCAGCGGTCCTATCTTTTTAGTAATCTGAATTTCTGTTTTCTAATTATACAGCTTTGTTTTTACTACAGGATTGTTTAGTAGCAGCAACAACTGCACGTTCACTTTCAGGAAGATTGTAACTTTTCCTCTATTCACAAGAGGGCGATAAATCCCCAGTCATCTTTATGCAGCCTCTAGTAAGTGTTCAGTACCTCACTGCAAAATGTCATAAAGACCAGCTTGCTGTCAGAAAACTGATATATATGTATATGATCTGTATAAAATATTGTGATGTCTTTTGTTTTGGTTTATGGGAAGTTTAAGCTATGCTCTGTTTATTTCATGCCACTGCAGATCCTACCATGAGTAGAAACTAGATGTGGAAAAGTTATTTATAATATCTCCCTCCCCCATCCCTCCCCCCCCCCCCAAGTATTTTCTTCATGGTACACATACAGGTATTAAATTCAGACAAATGTCAAGCACATAATAAAAAAGTGATTTTGAACACAGCATTCAGGAGAATTTCCCATAGCCTAAACATTCTGTATGTTTATTTTTTCCTCATAATGAAACTTTCTTTGGTAACCAGAACCTTCCGTTTCTTAACTTTAATCTTTCTCTTGAATTGAAGTATCTATTGTCTTGAACCTTCCCTTTAAATACAATGTTATTTCATTTAAATACAAGCCTTTTTGTGGTGATAATATCACTATGGAGAGCTGCCGTAAGAACTGTGATTTCTCTATTTGCGTTGACAGTTTTGTAGTTTATTAACATGCTATTACATTTCCAATATTTATATTTCTTCACTTTCATATCCACTATCTCTTTTAAATAGTTTCTGTTTCAGATTGTATAATAAGAATGATTTCAGGAGTCTTACATGGAATAAGGAGTAAGAGAAAGAAAAAAGAACAACTGGTTCAGTGTACTAAATTTTATGTCTCTCTTGATGTTATCTGAGTTCATTCCAGCTCCTGTGTTTGAAGGAACTGGATTTCTTTCAGCTCTAAAGCTCCATGACCCAGCCCATGTAATTTTTAAGCTGTCAGTATTAGAACAAATTCTTAATAATTTACAGGGTAGTATGGCCTCTGAAGAATGCTTTCACTCTGTATCTTAATATGAAAAATAAATAAATGCCGCAAGTCTCTAGTAACGCACTGAGGCATTTGCTCAGTGTGTTAGTACAGCATCCAACTGAGTTTAAGAGCATCAACTACTGTGACATCTTCAAATAATAAGACAAGTCCATGACTCTTGAGGTTCCTTCTGCAATCTCAGTGGAGTTCTGGGGCTGTCTCAGATACCTGAGACAAAAACACCTTTATATTGTCTTTCAACAACTTCAGCTGTCTTTGGTTGCAGAGACTCAGTCTTGCCTGGCCACTTGCCCGGTTGTTGATTACCTCAGGCCTGCAGTACGAAGGAGCTGTTAGAAATCAGGGCTACTGATAGCTTATTTATTTTGATATTATCTTGCCTGTAGCAACCTTCACAATTCACCTCCACCCCTCCTCCAGTGATGCCTGCAGGGGCTGCACCAGCACAAGGGCAGAGCTGTCCTTGAGCACAGCACTGGCTGTGTGCTCTGGCAACTGTGATGCAAACAGGAGCAGGACTGGGCAACAGGCACAGCTGGGGAGAGATGCAGATAGGAGCTTTGGGAAGAAAAATTTGCCCTGCTTAAGAAATTAAGGGTCTGCCCCGTCCCTTTCCTAATCACCAGATGAGGTTTATGGCCTCTTCACTGTTTTTTTAAATCAACTCCAAACCCAGGGTGTTTTAATGGGTGTCTTACAGTCAGCAGTTCCCAGGTTGGGAGCGCCATTGTAAACACAAGCTCCTTCACAGATATTCTCTCAGTACAGCCAGGCATTTTGGCTATTTTAGTAAAGACCAAAATTATATAACAAGCCCATGTGACTGTGTCTGTTGGTTTACTCTCAGCTTTCCTCCGGACAGCAGCAGAGTTCTGTGTGCTTCATTAGTGTCTCCTGACTGCTTTGGCAGATGCAGCCCTGGCTCTGCTGTGCATCTGGGGGTATGAGAATCTTAACAGGGCACATTCAATTGTAAATATAATCTGCCTTACGCTAATGTATAACTTGTGTGTTTCCAGCTAAGGAAAACAAACTCTTCTTACCACAAAAATGTGCCCTCCAGAACTCCATCCATATGTCAGAAAGATACTTAAGTCATATTTTTGTCATATTATTTAAAGTTTTAAGTACACCACAATAGTAGGAGAGTAAGTATGCAGGTGGGTCAATTCTTTTTTTATATAATTTCAAGAAATAAAGAGGAGTTGAGAGTGAACAAGCAAGAGTAAATGAGGCATTTCCAACCAACCCACTAACTGTGACTCAGCTGAGGTATCTGATGAGAGTAAGAACTTGGTAACTAGAATTAAGGGGGGAGTGGAAGGCATGCCATAAGCCTTTTTTATTTAGCAACTGGAGGAAGATTTCTCCTACTTATTCCTTCTGTAGTGGTAACAGGTATGTGCTTTACTCAAATCTGTTTCTGCTTTTTTAAGTGCTAACACTGAAGCCATCCCAATGCTATTAATATGACAGGTGTGGCTGCAAGATTGTTAAAGAGAGCAGGAAATTTCAGGTGTGTGAGCTCAGTTAATGCTAATATAATCTGCCCTGAGCCACACTGCATTTTCAAATGTTGAAGGTGAGGATACTGGGTAATTTAAAGCAAGACTAAGTATTCCTGCTGTTTAGTAGTCAGGACACTTGAAGACCACAGCAGTGTCTCTTCTGCACAGGTACTCATAAAATAAGGTTGATCTGACATAGAGACCAGCCTAGAAATTTGCTATGAAGCCCAAAGCAGAGATCTATTATGAGCTTTGGAGTACAGGTTAAAAGAAATATTTTCCTAGAGAAAAAGGGCAGGAAGGATGGAAACAATGAGTCTTGCAAAAAAAAAGGAGCGAATACTATAACTTGGCAGTTTTCAGAGATGTGCTGCTAGTTGTGCCTGAAGAATAAACATTCTGCTTTTTCTGCTGACTGTAGCCAAAGTCTGTGGCCAGCCAAAAGGCAGAGGAAGCTCTGAGGAAGTGTGTGCGTGTAACAGGGACATTTCAGATGCTGATTGCAGGTGCTTTGCCCAAGCTTTTCATTCCATATTTCAAAGAAGGTTTGAGTCTGGAAATGTGCTGTGGGGTTAGAAACACTGCCTAAGGTCTACCCAGCTGGCTTGGAGAAGCTTTTGGACACTGATATGTGAGACAGGCTCAACAAACTGAGATTGGGCCCTTAAACAGTAAAAATAACCTCTTTTTCTTCTGTGGAATCAGATCACAGATGTGGATGTTAACAAAGGATTATGGAGCTGTAGCTCAGTTCTCATAAAGAGAAATGGTGATTAGTTACAGAGACTTGTGAGCTTCCTTCCCAGCAGCAGAGGGGCATGGACCCGAAGGGGCTGGGTGTTGGAATTTCACCCACGCTTCACTGGGCAAACGACAGCAACTCCGTGCTGGTTTTCCAGTCTGTAATATGAAGTGGTTATCTTACTGAAGGGATTGAAAGGCATAATCAGTTGTAAAATGTATTGAAACAGAAAGTGCTATCTCAGTGCAAAGTGGCTTTATCTACTGCTGCACACCCAAAGGATTTACTTTTGAGGTGGAGACACATTTCTTAATGCCTGTGATGTGTACCGAGACAATTGGAAATAATAAAGCCTTGGGGTAGTGGTGTTGGAACCTTGTTCTTATTGAGGTCACTGGCAAGTCCATCACTGATTTCAGCAGGAAGAGGATCAGGCTGCTTTATCAAGAGGCATTAGGTAAACACAAGGCTTTCCAAGACTAAGGATCTGGGATTTTTGGAAAGCTAAATTGTGCAGTGCCAGTCCTCGCCTTGGTAGTCCAACTGTATAGTGTAGACATTTTGTCAATTAATTACTCAGAGATTTATTAACTTGAAATTAGGAAACTGCTAGCTTCATTGCTGTCTGCAAACAAAACATGTAGAGTGAAGAAGGTTTGTATACCCTAGGCATTTTGGCAGAAAGTGAACATAAAATGTGTTAATTTAACAGAGGACAGTAATTCAAAAGGATGTGTGCCAGTAAAATAGTTCATATAGCCCATGAAAGAACTTAGAAATAAACACAGTGCACTACTGTTGTGGAAACTGAAAAGTTACAATAGATGGGGAGAAACCAACAGAAAAAGAAATAGAAAAATCTCCACAAACACAAACTAAAAAAAAACCTTGTGGAGATTTACCCCAATGTAAATAGTTGAAAATGTATTGATATTTGGGAGATGCCTGTGACAGTTATGAACTTAAACAAGAAGGATGGCATTTTCTCTGAAGAATTTCAGTATGTATAGTTCTGCAAACAATTTATATATCAAAGCAGTCACCAAATGGGCTGGAGAGGCAGAGCAACAAATCATTTCCAGAAACTGCCATTATCAGAATTTAGAAGTAGTGGTAATCTCAGTGTTGTTACAAAAGTGAATATTAATGTCTGTATTTTAAATAAAATCTGATTTTGATTTTATTATGGGGCCTTAGAACTCCTTGGAAATGGTCTTGGAAAATTGTGCTGTAGTCATGTCAGTTGGAGTCTTTTGACATATAAACGACAGAAATCTGGGAAGTTTTCTAAACTACATGTACTGTCTTGTTAAATCACAGTGCAGTGTTTCATCTGACCATTGAAGACATGTATAGTAAGCAGAGTTAACATGCAGATGCACAGGTGACTTTCTTATTAAAAACCAGAATATCCCATATTTATTTCTGATGTTTTTCTAAAGAATTTGTGCTCCCACATGATTTTATGCTTTTGCATTCACTTCTTGTTTTGGAAAGGAAGTTCTTTTAATAATGTTTAGCATCAACCTCTTCCACCTGTGCAATTTGCTGCTCTTTTTTATCAAAGTGCTGTTCCCCTGCAAAAGCTTATAACGTGCTGTATGAAATGTCAGGAATGATAAAGCAAAACCAAGAACCTCTGAAAGAAAATGTACTGCCATGAATATCTGAAATCTACTGAACCACTGCTTTTATTGTATTTAAATTTCAATAAACACTTTTCTTAAGAGCTTGTGCTTCAGTAGGCAGAGAGATGTGTTTTCCATGTAAATAGCAGTGTTTGCCTTTTCTTTAAAAACTGTTTTCCACTGCAGTAGTAAATCCTACAAGCAAACTAAAACACAGTTTAGGCCATGAGATACGGAATAAAATCTCTGAAACCTCTCTGTGCTTGCTGGGTTGCCAGTTGTGGCCATCCAGCAAGAGTGCCTTAGAAAACTGATTTTCACTATGTTTTTATGTATGTTCAAGTTTTGAAAATAAGAGAGAAGGGAGGAAGCCAAAACCCATGAAAGGGTGCTAATAAGCTCATTTTGCCTCTTCGTTGTTTTATGCCTTGCCCCAGATTTTATAGCTTCACTCTCAACAGAGATGGTAGGGCACAGGATTTATTTCTGAGCGCTTATCACTCTTTAGTAGAAGGCATTTACGTTTTTCCATAAGAATGCTTTCTACTTGTATCTTCCTTGATAGCATTTTTATCCACTTACCTTACCCTGAGGTATACCTTAGAAGGCTGCTCAGAGGTTGGCAGGGGTTAGTGTAAGCATTAATGCATTAAAGTTGGCTGCTGGAGGTGTTAATGCTTTGCTGGCAGTTGTGTTTCAGAGCTGCTGTCTCTTATGTCAAAGGACTTCCTTACCTTAATGCCAGACCAGCACTGTCCTTGACTGAAGTCTTCCTCAGTAATTCTACCAACTCCCCCAGTCACCACTTTTAGTTTCCCAAGATATCAGGCTTAAAGTCTTGAAAGTTTGAAGATGTATCTGTAACTGTTTTTACAAATGTCTGCAAATATAACTGATTTTCCTGAGTAGTCATTTCAGCAAGTTTCCTTTGCATCTCTTAGGGGCCAGTTTAGGAACCAAGCAGGAAGCAAGTGAAAAGGGTAGATTGTAACAGGACTAGTTTGTGACTCCATCCTATGCAGAAATACCCCTTGACTATTTTCAGAATGAAAGGCAGAGTCTCCAGTTTTATATTCTGCTTATGCTTTTGTACTGCTCTTTTCCACGTCACTGGAGAGCTTTTGTGTAGTTTTTTCAGGCAAGAGAACTTTATCTGTCATGCAGAGCTTTCTCTTTCTCTTCTCCTTTTTTCTCAAGAGGATCGCTGTAAGGGACTTGTACAGTAACAGTAGTGCTACCTGAATTACATTAAGTGATGTGATTGTTTAGCTTTGCATGCACTAGAAGAAGGCTGAAGTTGCAGTGTTCTTAAATCTGCTTACGGTTCATTTGGTGAGGTTGGATTTGTTCTCAAGCTGGTTTAGGTACATTTCTCTCTGGCTGAAACTGAAATGCCTACCCATGAAAGCAAAGTTGCTTGCTTTAACACAGAGCTAGGGCACATCTCCCATGGAGATAATGTGATGGAAGAAAGTAGTTTAATGGTGGAAGAATGGAAACATTGGAGAACTCTTTGTGTTTTTTGAGATTTTATCTTCCTGTTCTCTGTCCCAAAGTAAATGTTCTGTCTTTGCACAAGTAAACTGAATTGGATGTCAAGGCCTCTGAATATCCTTAGATAGCTTAAAACAAACAGACTATGTCATAGCATGGTTGAGCACAAAGTTTGTGGCTGAGTTTAAAAGTACCTGAGGGGAGAATAAACATGTTTAAAGAACTTTGAGATAAAAGGCTGGGGATTTTAGCATGCACAGTTGTGCATGAAGCCTGTTGTGCTTCATTAAAGCAATGGAAAGGATTACTGATGTCCTGTGACATGGTCTAATCAAATGCCACTGGGCAGAGCTTTGGTACAGCAAGTGCTGAAGTCTTACTGAAATCCAGAAAAAGCTAATTGCTGTTTTGGGCCGCACAGTTGCACTCTGGGTTGATTGGCTTACCCATTTGGGAATGCCTTATGTAATAGGGTAAAACATACTGCCACAGGTGCAGAAGTTCTTATCATGTTTTCTGGATAGAAGTCCCATAAATAATTGTGTAATTTCTGTCAGTAATGCCATATACTGGGTACTCTGATCTTGTCTTTCTGAAAGGGAGGCTGTATTCTGTTATTCCTACACCTCCTACAAAGGCAGTCAGGACCCCAGTGAGATTCTTTGGTGCTGCTGGCTTTTGGGCTGGCACTAGGAGTGTACCACTAGCAGTCCATAATTACACCAAAATGAAGAAGCTCCATAATTATGAGTACAGTCATGCTTTCTTTTACTCTGCCCTGCCTGTTGTTGGCCATACAAATCTTCCAAGGGGGAGGGATTAGCAGATGCCTGTGGTTGCTCTGCAGTTCTTCAGAGAAGGTGACGTTCTGGATCTGGTGCCTCTTCCTATGCCAGCTGACTCCCCAGCTCCACAACAAACTCCTCAGCTTACAGAAGTGTCCCATAGGTTAATTAGTTCATGTGTATAGCATATCTTGATGTAGAAAGTGTTGTTATTATTACTTAAAACTCTTGAACAACCTCTTGATAAAGAGATAGAAGAGTTTTAATTGCAAAAAATGTGTATCCTGAGAATAATAATCCCATTTTCTGAATTCCAGTGACTTTTTCTTCATGGTTTCCTGTTACCATTAAGTTGACTTTTAAGAACATATAATTTTAAAATATTTTTTTAAAATTTAGAATGGAAGTTGCCTGACATTAAAATATTTAGATTTATTCTGATTTTACTTTTAATTGCATACAGCACTGCTTTGACTGAAAATATTTAGACTGAGGAAGCCTGTGCCAATAGGCTGTATTTGTATTTTTGCTTAGCTCTTCAGGAAATTCCTTGTCTGTCTCTGTTGCTTGGCTATAATGTGCTTAATGAAAACGGTTTTTGTTGTTTTTTAGAGTAAATGTGGTACAGAAACTTGGGAAAAAAAATGCTGCTGCCTTCACAAATAATTCTAAGAAAAAGGAAGTATAAATCAACTTATATGTAAGTTTATTGCATTGCTTTGTGTCAGAAGCCTTGGACAGGTTAGAAGTAGTTTTTGCTGTGGGCAAATGATGTAACTGGTAAAATGAACGTGTGTTACTATGGAGTAATTCATAGTCTGTCTGTTTTAAAGTTCTGCATTTCACTGTCTGTGGATCACATGCAACACTGCAAGTTGATGAAAACAAGAGCTTTTTCCTTCTTCCTCTAATGAGGAGTCCTTTAATTGGCTCTGAGTCTTACTGGAACTTAACAAGTCCAGACCACAAACGTGTCCTGAAAAGATGGACACAGTAATATCATGGATACACTTTAAAAAAAAAAAAAAAATTAATAGCTGTGTTACTTAATTTATTCTAATTTAACTTCTGAAAATGGGAATTTAACCTTCTTAAATACTTTGCTTCTAGGACCAAGTAGTTCTAGCTTCTGCTTAGGGCACTAGAGTTAGCCTGAGTTAGTGAATATTATAAAACAAAGTTTCCATCTATGAACAAACCTGAAGCATGTTTTCAAAAACACATCTGCAGTCAATAATCTTGAAGAGTAAAGAGTGTTATGGACAAATTCGTTGAAAGCATATTCTATACTGGATATGAAATTCTTGTGCATATGTATAAACAGTGCCATTCCTGGGCTCTGGAGGTCTGATACAGGGCTTTGGAGAGACACTTGGATACCAGGGTTTGTATGTTTGCACATAGTTGATAAACAGCATGATTTGGAACCCAGTCATGTCCTGTGGTTTCCTCATATCCTTCATGTTGGATGAAAAATAAGCTGTCATTCATGGCATTGTGGAAACGGAACTACTTAAGGAGACAGTCATTGAATGTGGTAAATTTTCCGTTGTTTATAGCCCTTAAATCAAGGGTAAAAGTGACGGGGATCAATGTAGTAATCAGTGGTTGAAATCTGAGGGGACGTTTAAGGAGAAGAGGCTAAATTATCACAATGCTCCTTCAAAAGTAAAAGCTACAAAAGCACTACTGAGCACATGCAAAATCAGAATTTTAGGTACCATGTTTATGTTGAAAAGAGTATCTATTATTCTAAAACACTCTGAGGGGGGAGGAGGGGCCTTCACTTTAACCCTCCCTTCCCCGAACAGCATGAATGCTGAGCTATTTTAAAGTGCCTTGCAAATAGGAAGAAAAGAACATTCCTTCTTTATCCACAATACAAAGCTGTTGTGTTTATCTCCAGGTCAATGTTTTTTGCTACTAGTACTACTACTACTCCTCCTCATGTTTTGATAAACTGAAAGTGTGTTTATGAATAGCCATCAGTACTATGATACAGATAAAACCTGTTCATGTTAGTGGTACACACCCATCCCATCAGGGAAATGAAGAGGTCTTGCCAACGTAGATTAGATTGTGATGGATAATAGACAGTAAGTGAGAACAGATTAATCTGTATAAATGTGAAGTATTTAGTAGTGTTCTTCAGCTCCAGATAATGAAATGCCATCGAGGTACAGTTAAATTTCTGTTTATTGACATCTGCTGCAGTAAAGAGCCTGCCAGGAGCATGGTCTATGTTTTGAATTGATTTTATATACTGATAACTCTTCATAGTTGTGTGAAACATGCCCAGGTGCTGGAATGGAATTCAGTAGTTCAGTAGTTCTGTCTTTAGTAATAATTTATCTGTTACCTTGCTTATGATTATTCCTCTTCTGGTGATCCCTCCCCTTCCCCCCTGTAAATAATAGCAGAAGGAAAACCTCTGCTTTGCTTCTCTAATGACAAGGTAGTTCATCTCAGAGTTTTGAGCTGCTTGCATATTTATTTTGTACTGTCAATACATCATTAATATTTCCATGATGCCTGAAGTTTTGGTATCTGTCTAAGAGCAGTAGCAGGTGTAACAGCTGTCTGGTTAAGAAGAATAATTTTTGGACTCAGAGTGTAGCTTTGTGTTGCTGCCTCTCCAACAGTGAGTGCTGAGTGATGTTCAGGTGGTATGGCACAGCAGAGGTGAGGCCAGTGCTGGCTTCCCAAGGGTGAAACAGAGCCATAATCTCTGTGAAGATGAACCATGTGGCTACTTACCTACTCATTTACCACTTCCCTTGCTCTTTTGCTGTGGTCATTCTCACATTTGGGTTAATCCTGTGGAGTTACTGGCTGGTAGCTCTGTATTTGCACTGTTAATGTGAGACTGGGTGGCACTGCCCATCCTCCTTGTTCACTCTCCCAAAGCTGTGTGTTAGGGGTGTTAGTGTGCAGCAGTCATCACTCCTAATTAGCAAGGTTTCTCACTCATCTCCTGTGTTCTCAAGCACACCAAGATATTTCAGGCTATATTTTCACTGTGACGCCATAGTTGTGCCATACGTTTTATCCATAGAGGCAAGGCCTGCCTAATTTCCCATTCTCTGAGTGGGGAAGTTGATGTACTTGTCACATGCCAAGAGCTCAAAAAAATTACTTTTTAAAGAAAATTTTAGAGTTAAATAAACCATTTCAGGTGTTGAATTATACCAGAGAACTGCACTAAGGTGACCTGTTAAAATTACGTTCAGGTGGTATCAGTTTAAAGAACAAAGACTTTAACAAGTCTGGAAAAAATATAGATAATAGGTTGGAATACCCATAGTGCGTGGTTGAGATAGCGCTGAGATGTGGCCAGAGGTCCACTGGCAGCACATTGTGCTGCTCTAAAGACAATATTTGCTCTTCAGACTGGCAGGAATTGCTGTGGGGGACTTACCTCCTTCAATGAGGAAATTCCTTGAACCTGGCTCAATCGTTTCCTGCCCTGTCCTGGCTGAAGGCTGTGCGGCTTTGGAAGACTTTCTTCCTTTGGCTTTAAGGGATGGTGACTAAAATGCCGAGCCTGAGGGTCTTGAGGAGGGAGAGACAGACAAACTCAGGGAAAAAGCTTCCCCTAAAGGAATACGGAGTGTATATATGGCAGTGGGTATGAGAGGTGTGGGACATGATACAACAGTTCTCCCTCTCTTTACAGAAAGGCTTCTGTAAAAGAATTTTCACACTTATTCCCAACGAAACATGCTTTCCTTTTGATGTTTAAACACCCTTTATCTTTTTTAATAGCTTGGTACTACCCCAAAATTACGGGCATAAAGAGAACAAAATCCTTCAAGCCTCCTGCTTGGCAGTCTCTTACAGCTTATCGAGGACGCAGAGGGAAGCAGCAGTTTTCTGTGCTGCCTTTGGTGCAGGAGTTGTTTTGGAGCCGTGCTGGGAGGGCGGAGCGAGTGTCTTTGGGCTCGGGGAAGCCTTGTCCCGGTCCGGGGCCAGCGCTCCGCGGGGCGGGTGCGGTGCGGCCGCGCTGCCCGCAGGGGCCGCTCTGAGCCCGGGCAGCGCAGAACGCACCGACAGCGGGGAGCTTCAAAATAACCCCCCTTTCCCAATGTTTGCCTGCTGAGTCTGGAAGGAAAATCCAACTGGAAGCAACGCTGTGTCAACGGCAGTAACTCTCCCTCGGTTTGCCTTAAAGCCTTCAGTTATTGTAAAGCCACTTGGCTCAGAGGCTTTTATCCCCTTGAACTCCAGGAATGGTTCTAGTTTACATCCACATTTCATGAATGTTCTTCTGAATTAGCCTACTTTGGGATTGTATGTAGGGCTAGTGAGCCTAATTCCAAACTTAGGAGAAAGTAAGGCTCACGAACTTTGGCTGTATTATTTCCACTATAATTTTTGCAGAGTTCTTTTGCCTTTTCACAGTGTGCCCTGTAGTGTCTACATCAGCTCAGCTCATGTCACAGTTATTCAGATTATACTCCATTATTTAAATATCATTCCTAAGAATTTTAGCTTTGGCAAACAGTCTTATATGGAGATAGAGGTATTGAAACACTGGTTTTTGTTTCAAGGAGCTTTCTCTGCTGCAGTTAATTTTATCGTATCTCTCTCCAAGAAAATGGAATAGAAATTCTGAATAATTTGCTAATCATAACATTCCAGATATACCCCAAACCAACAGTGCATTTCCCATTGGTCTATTTAGTGTGATTTTTCACTTTTGAAAAACTCAAATGTATTCCCACAAAGAGTGTGAAACCCAAGAGGACCTATAGTCTCATAAAATTTTGATTGGGAAATGTAGGAAGGTAGGTTCTCCTATGGGGTTGTGGTGTGCTGAAGAGGGCATTTAGAATTGAGAGTTTGGATTCTTTTATGGCTTTGAGAGATATTGGCACTTACATAGCAAAATATGTAGTTAGGATTCATGGTAAAGTTGCAGACAAAATGCCAATCATTATCTTTAATTTTGTCAGTAGAGAAACCAAGGCCAGTTCAACACATGAAGAAAGCTCAAGTTAATTTCAAAAATGAGCAACTAAATGGATGTTGTAATTTGTGTTCTTAAGCCCTTGAGGTTCCATAGAGCATAGCCTTTGCCAGGAGTGATTAAAATACTAATGAGGAGGAATGAAATATTCCCAAGAGAGATGAAGAAGATGAATTGAGCTTGGTGTTTACCTGTAAAGTTAAAAAATCTGAGAAAGGATGTGTTCCCTTGACATTAGACCACTTCAACTTCATAAAAGAAAAATTCCCCATAAATTCAGGACTTCACTACCAGTGTGTAATAACCTTTGAATAGACACAAATTTTTCAGGAATACTTAAAGCTGCCAGTGTGCCGTAGAAACAGAGTATATGTTAGCAATATTTATGTGATGTTAGTTTTAATTTTCAGAGACCACACTGAGTTTTGCTTAGCTAGAATTTATGGAGCAGAATTTTTCATGGACTAGAATAATTAAAAAAAATATTTTAATTTTTCACACCCAGAGTCCCTGTGAGGTTTCAGCATCCACACAGCTTTCAATTTTAGCAGTATTCTTTCCTGTGTTTTTGGGTACTTCTCACATTTGTGAATCTAGTTATGGGATTTTTCCCTGACTGAATCCAGGCTGGAGTCATCCATTCTGTCAATTACTGCAAATAAGTTCTCTGAACTTACTTAGAGGGTGCAAATATTTTTTTATTGAACGTTGTCTGTAACACAGTGTCTCCAGTGGATTTGGTCACCCTTGTGTAAAGTATGCTGGGACATTAGTATTTTTAAGCTTTTTCTAAACTTGAAATCAAAAGTAGAAATGAAAAGTCTGTGTAGCAGATGTGTAACTTCCAAGGAGATGCTGTGATTTAAATGGAAAAGCTCTATTTAAGCTCATGGTTTCACTAAGAAAACCACAATAAATTAAGTACAGGATCTGTTTGAAACTTCTGGTGTCTGATATTTCCCAATTTTTCTGTCCATAGTACAGAATTTGCATGCAAAAATGAAGAGTGTCTATAGAAAAAATATTTGAAGGGGGAAAGTTCTTGTTTCCTGGAGTAGTTTTGACCTGACCCTTTACAGGTGATGACTAACTCCTCTCTTCTGATTTCTTTTGTTTTGATCCAAGTGTCTAGTTGTTTATGTAAAAAACAAAGCTGAAAGAACAAACGAGAGAAGAGGTGATAAAAGTGGAGTTGAAACCGAGACAAACCTGTAAAGGCCATGAGCGCTTTGATATATTATGCATTTTCTCAAAGGACTTGCCTGAAGCAAAAGCCGAAGCAAAACGTAAAAGCTGAAGATCTGTGCCCTACCTTTTGGGTTGGATACTTACTCCCTTTTAGCTTCAAGATGTTCAAAGTTTGAAGAATACTGCATGAAAGTGAGAGGAACTGGAATTTACCTATCTGAGCATCAAGCCATAATTCTACACACATAACCAGTGATACAAGACAAGAGCTTGAGGACTGAGACAATGCTGTGCAGTGCTACACAGGAAGGCATCTAGATGTAAGAATGGATGAAGTCCCACAGATGAGGACTTTAGAAGCCCCTTTGACAATATGGGAAACAACAGCAAAAGGATTTTCAGTGTAGGTCCTCCTACTCCATTCTTTTGAGCTGCTGAGGAATAGAATTGTTAGTGGCCTTGAAAAATACATTTTCTTAATGGAAAAGAAAAGCATGAAAATTCTAGGATTTAATGAGCCTTGCCCTGTCTTCAGCTAGTGAGAAATCACTTTCTTTCGAGGCCTGGGTTCAACAGTCAGTGCATTGACCACAGAGAGGAAGCAGAGCCCTTGTCTTCCTTTTGTATGCAGGAGTTGCCTCTGGTAAAGTGCTTCTACTTGGTTTGCCCTGTTCACTCCTCTGCTGCTGTCCTGAGGCAGTGAACTCTGCTGTGGGGGGGTTCCACTAAGTCAGATTCAGGGAGTTGAAAAGGAGAGCAGTGGAGAGAGGCCATGGCTGGAATTGTTTAGGTGCAACCACAGTAGAAATGTCTCCATGGCTGAAGTAACTGTATGATGTGACAATGGATGGGAGACCTGTGGTTGAATTTCCCAATTCCTTGGCTAGTGGTAATTAGAAAATTTGCACAGCGGAGGTGCTGGGTCGGCATCGTTGCTTGGCACCCAACTGCAGAGTGTGAAGCTGCTTTCAAGCTTCAGCCCTTTTGGCAGCAGTATTGTGCTGTAATAGGCATAGGCAAGGCAGAATAAAGGTATGAAGCAGTCCAAGGTTGAAGCAGTGGTAAGAGACGTGGAAAATAAGCCCACTTGGATAGCTTAATATTGTGAATTCCTGAGACCACCTCCACATAATTCCAGAGACAGACCGCCAAACGCCAGGCTAATCTAAATTAAAACAATTATCCTCTTACAGCTTTAGTTTATTTTGGCAATGCTAACAAATTCTTAACAGCAAAGTAAGTCAGTCAGTCATTTGGGAGTAATTCTGAGAAGTCCCAGAGGAAAGGACTGGGCAGTAAAAGACAGCTGAAATTTCAACAGATTCTGTTTTGTCACCCCCTGGCTCATTGTGCAGAGCATCTGCAGCAGGGTTTGCAAGGGAAATGCAGACCTGTAGTGTCATGGGGCCTTTTATTCTTGTGTCCCTCTTCCAGGCTGGCTCGTTGGTTGTCTAGAAGATTCTGAGCATGAATATGGGGAATCTGGCTGAAGCTGAACTTTAGAAGCATCCTGGGAGTTTGGGGATTTGCAAAATGAGGTGAAAGAATGATCCAGCGATAACATAAGCAGGCAGTGTGGATACAGCTTTCCCAGTGTTGGTTAGGCTGACCAACCTGCAAGTGCTGGTGTGGCCTCATGAAGCTATTGCAGCTCTGGAGAAAGTGCTTGAGCAATAAAACAAATGAACTACTGATAATCTTGGATTTCTTGGCTGTTATCTCCAGTAGTGCTACCAGGGAAGAACACCACTGCAGGCTTGAACATTTGTATTTTATCTCACTGTGTTTTTCTTTGCTCAGACTGTGATATCTTTTCTGGAGAAGGAAACAAATGGTGTTATGTGCTAAGCAGGTTTAGGCCAATTAGTCTTCAGACACTTGGACTAGATGATTGTCATAGGTCCCTTAAAGCCCAAATATTCTATTCTGACATCTATATTAAATAAGATATTCTAATATAGCCTTGAGCTATTTTTGTGTGTGTGCATATGCATGTACACATACAGGCATATATTTAATATGTAATTTAGAAAAAAGCTGTTATATATACTTCTTAAATTATATAAAATAATTTCATGGCCTAAGGCAGTTCAAGCCTAGAAGAGACTATTGGTTCGCTTAATCCATTCCCACTTGGTCCAGACCGGGAATTTGTTTTCCCAAAAAACACCAGAAATAACATGTCTGATGAAGGATATTCTCTGAAAAGGTAAGGAATCTTGTTCTGAAGACATAGTTGTTGGCTTTGTTGTTGTTTTGAGGGTTTTTTCTGATTTTGTTTTTGTTCTTACTACAGTTCCCTACCTGGAAATACCTTAATACTTGAGTGTTTTACATAACCGGTCTGTAACAAGTGTTTCCCCTTGCACGTATCGATCTCTGTGGTTCCACAGAGCCCAATGCCTGCTTGTTTGCTGACTTCAGCTCTCCCCAAAGCAGAAGTATGTTCATTCACTTAGTCTTTGCTGCTAAAAACATGCATGTACAAGTTTGTGAATAATTTGTCCAAAATGGACCCAAAGGACCTACTTCTTCCCGATTTTAAGAACAGCACAGTTACAATCAATTGCATAAGTTTGAGTAACTGCTGCTTTGTAAAATCAAGACAGAGTAGCAGGAAGAAAATGTATTTTTAGCAAATACAAAGTGTTAGTGAAACACAAACTGTTGAGCATGATTCACCGTTCAGGCTGCTCTGTCTATTGAGTGGTTAAGCTGTGGCATTTCATTATAGCCTTGGCTGCTTTTTCTGTATTGTGATGGAGCAGTTGCTAAACCACTGCCCTTTGCTCTACTGGACTGGAGCTGCCCTGCTGGGGGCCTGCAGCCCATCCTGCTCATAACTGGTAGAAGATTTCCTTCAACTCAAGGAGCAAGAGTGTCTGAACTGTCTCCATGTTGCAACAAGCTCCAGTGCAGCATGTGTGCAACTCTACCCTGACACCAAAAAGTCCTATGTGAACCAGATTTCAGTTTAATAAAAGTAAAGAAGTAAAACAAGCTCAATAAAGGTTTGATTTGTACTGGGGTTTGTATGGCTTTGAGATAAACTCTTATGCTTTTCCCCTTTGTTTTTTCCTCTTTAAAGAAGGTAGGTAAAGACTTTTGGTTCTGTTCTGAAAATGTCTTGGGAGAAATGTGTTGAGGGCAGGAAAGGCAAGGATGGTGTCCTTTTTGACAAGGGCACAGTCTCAAAGTGCCCAAGAGAGGTGAAAAGAGAGGCCTAGGAAGGGTAATCCAGTTCAGCCAAGGGTCTAGGGATCATCAAAAAAGTCCATAGTGTTGGGACAGATCTAGAGTTAAACAGGGAAGCAAGTGAGTGGGACAGATTTGCATGGGACATGGCCAGGTATATGCTGAGCTGCAGGACTTTCCATCTCATGGTTAACTCATTACAAACAGGAAAGAAGAGGGAGGTTTTAGAAGTGGCTCTCAATAAGTGGAATTAGACCCAAAGACATTTTCAGGACACATTTTGTAACTTAGTGTTTCCCAGGTCAGATGTGAAAGGCTAATGAGAAGGTCAGTGTACTCTTCCAGCTTGTCTGACATACGTAAGTGATAACCTGGCAAATGTTACAGTTGATGAACAGAAACAGATGTGTTTATAAATGACCCGTGTTAATCTTAAAGTCGCCAGTCTGAAACTGAACTGAAAGAAGTGAGCATTGGTTTAAGGATAGAAAATTTATTTCTGGTTTTCTGCCAGTGATTTAGTCATTGGAGAATGGGTTTACATAGGCAAGAACAAAAGGAGAAGCTGAGCAGAGCTCCTTAAACCCACCAGATGTGCAGAGTTTTGTAGGATTATGGTGTTATTACTACAGAACGTAAGATGGTAGATTTGCCAATGTTGCAAAACATGCGTAAGTTGTAGAGGAAAAGGAAACTATTTCAGTAATCAGTAGAAATGTGATTTAGCAAGTTCAGAGCTGTAAGGCCCATTGCAAATGTTCTACTATATCTATGTTTCAAACCCTTTCCATATTAAATACAGATGCTAGGGTAGGCATGCTGGGGGAGTACTGACATAAGAACATAAAAATCTTCAGGGGATGGTTATTGGGGATTCTTAAAACAGAGCTTAAATTATTGTAGTGCTCAAAATGAATGCCTGGCAGTCATTAAAGCTAGAGAATATTTTTAGCACTAGTGCAGGAAGATGTTTATGATCAGGACAGGTCATACATCCCTGAAATGGATCCTGCTATGGTGGGAAGGTTGCCAGGTGTTTGTAAAAACTGCAATACTAACATTTTGCAATTACAGCTACTTTGTTTTGTGCTTTATTTTGTTGTGTCTGGTGCAAGACTAATTGTGAGGGCGATTAATGATTTCTAAAGAGAATGAGTATTCTGAGGAGGAGATAAGCCATCTTTTCTTTTGGCATAAGTAAAAATAGTGCTGGCCTATCTAGGTGAGGATTGTCTGTAGTAATTGACAGCTTCCTAAAGTGGAGTTATATCTGGATGGTTGCAATTGAAAGGTGATTTGGCAAATGCAGCCATTTTAGAAGAAGTATATTTTCAGAATATCACAGTAAGAAAACCTCTGCTTAGAACAGGAAAGTGCTGAGTGGAAACAAACATGAAGTTGTAGAGGACTTGAGAAGAAACCAATGGATCATGGGCTCAGGTAGTTACTGGTCAGTTCTGTGAATCATGGACTCAAAGTGAGAGATGTTTTTCAGAAGAACCTTGCCTCATGCAGTCCATAGAGGATTTTGAAGTGTTTCATGTGCATGGAGCTGGATAAGAGCCTTGGCCAGATAGTGTCTGATCTTATGGGCAGGATAAGGGTTTGCATCTCTGTTTCTCAAGCTTACATCCTCATAGGATACTTACATCCTCCCTTCCTGCCTGGGCTGTGGTGAGGCAGCCTGTGATAAAGAGTGTGGATGACAAACAGGAGTGTAAACTGTTCAGGGAGAGTAGTGGGCTTTGCACAGACGTGGAGCTGTATCATCTCTTCAATTAAATTGCTGCAGTTGCACCTTAGAACCAACAGAGAAAATAACCTAGGTTTCTAAATAAACCCCCTATGCACTTATATACTGGGGTAATGTTTTTGCCTTTGACAGGTACTGCACTGAAACATACTACTGAATTTATAATTTCAAGTGATACAAGGAAGCCTGGCCATGAGTAGTGTTGACAGTGTAATTTGATTTTATTGGTATTGTTGGCACTTCATGTGTGGAACATTCTTTTCTGGTTTATTTTTTAATGAGAAACATTCTATCAGATTGTGAAAAGAACATTTTCTGTTTCCCAATGCATAAGCAAAAAGCCTAATTGAACAAACCCCCCAATATTATAAAGAACAGAAAAAACCCCCATGTTAAACAATACTTGACTTTTATGTATAACGCATTGTCTTCAAAAATCGGAGTAGTTTCCATCCATATAAACAAGTTATATAGTAGTAAAAAAGTGCATGAAGCAAATTGCTAAATTTAACTAATGTATTAAAATAAAAAGTACTTTAAAACAATACTTTAACACAGTTTTTTGCCATGATTCTATCATGCATCAACACAAAGCAGATCCTGAGGCAACCTGTGCCTTTGACAGTCTTTCTGTATTAATATGTAAATAAATGGAAGTAATGTTCAAACTCATAAGAGGGTGAAAAACATCAAGACAAACCATCCATTTATAACAGAGTTGTATTTAAAAAAAATAAAAATCAAAGTGCACTGCTGGTACATCTCACTTGAGCCTATCTGGTATGTGAATAACAGAGGGGCATGATCCAGTCTCCAAAGGTTCCATTGCTTTGTTTAAGCACCAAGGGAATAAAGAATGATGGCTGTTCTGTTCATAGCACTACTCTGACTAGCATGACAACGAGAAAATTGTACCAGAATATATACGTAAACATCTTTTGTATACTGAGGAGGCAAACACTCTTAAATTATCTGATGTGTACAGTACTGGTACTTAGTGTTTTGGTGCCAGTACCAGACTGGTCCAGTAATTAGCATTCAGATCTATTTCTAATTACAGATAAGGCATATAACAAAAAAGTAAATATTTGGTTATTAATATCTCATATAGTTCAGCAACCCAACCAGTCAGAACTTATCTTGCCAATTTTAACAATCTTCAAACTCTTGTCTTCCATTTGTAGATAGTACTGATCTTTGAAAAAGTAGGTATATCCTGTTAAAATAAATTAAAAAAGCACGCTCAGATTATGGAGCACATAATTCTTGATCAAAGATTTTTTTGTCTTTGTGATTTCATGAAGCTTAATGAACCGGATGACTTATTTTCCCAAAATATTAATGTGTATTTGTATTATTAAAAAGATGTATTTTAAAAGACATTAAAATTCCCATCCTGTAGAAGAGGGCTCTTGTTAAATTGAGCCTTAATAAGATTACTAGTTTGTGAGCCAGAATTTTCTGGGATGAAATGTTTGCTGGCAAAATAGATGTTGAAAACGTGACTGAGTCAAGACTCATGTGACACCAGTGCTGCTTTCAGACTTTAGTGCATATCTGTGCAAAATTTAAGGCCCGTTAAAACCATGGGCCAGGATCTCAGCTGGAGTTGATAGGAAGTTAAGAAAAACCGTGACATAAAACCCATTCATGCCTGTGATCAGGGAGATTGTCATACTTGAGTTCTGGTTGTGCTAGAGCAGGATGGTGCTGAAATGGTGCTGGGACTGTGTGCTGGTGTGGAGGAACCTGGGGAGGATCAAGGAGCTGGGAAATGTCCAAGTCACAAGGACTGGCTCAGTCATGCATCCTGGGGTTAGGACATCCTGATGCCTGTGCATCAGCCATTGGGTGGCTCCATTTGGCTCCTACTCTGTTGGGGATGTTGGGGAAGATGAAACAGGAAAGCCTTGTAAATATGATTGCCTGACAAAAGATTTTGGGAATATGAAAACTACAGGCAACATCGAAATGAAAGCCACTTTTGAAATACCAAGTCTTAGTTACTGAACAACTGGAAAACAATGGTATGGCCGACTGAAGTAATCCCCTCTTGATGGAACAATACCCTCTGCTTGCAAACAGGTCCAAGGGTCAGAGCAGACCCTACTGGCTCAGCAGAAGGGGTCCAAAGAGTAGTTTTTAGAAGTTAAGATGTAACACTCTATGGTAATATAAGAACTCTTATAGGCTGTATGTAAATGCTATAGGATTTGTATCTTGTATTAGATTGGTTAGTGACAATTAGAATATTCAGTACAGAAGATGATTTATTGTATTGTAACCAGGACTTCAGACATTCTCTCTTCCATTCCTTTCCTTACTCCTGCTCTTACTCCCACTCTCGCTCTTACACCCTCTCTCTCTCTCTCTCACCCGTTCACTCTCTTGCTCTCTTGGGCCTGCTCAGAGCTGAGTCTACCAGCTCTGAGCAGTGCCCCAATACCCACGCCCTTTACAATAAACCGACTGTGTCCCAAGACCTGCCTATAGAGATCTCTCGTCTCCATCCGTCTCCGTCTACGTCCGACCGTCCCGACTGGACCCTGAACCCTTAAACCTACACTACTCATAGACCACAAGAAACTAGTCTCCAACAAGTTTTGCAGCAAACAAATAAGAGAACTTGTTAGTGACTTAAATGAGAATTACAGCTTACCACTGTCCCCAAGGCCCAGGACAGCATCGAGGTTATCTGGAACACCATTCCAAGAGTCAGCAATGAATTTAGGGGAGGCAAGCTCCATTTTCTTCTTTTCTTCATTGTACCTGAAGGAAATTATATCTCTACATTACAAATCTGCATTTAATCTTAAATTGTAATATAATTTTTCAGAGAGTCCTCAGCAAATGTGACTACATAAAACAAACAGAAATATAATAACTGAGATCGTAACATGGTTTCTATTTCATTATAATTATTCCTGATTCCTTTTAAATCTTGTGAAATTTTACATCTTTCCTTTGAAAATGCAATTATTGCTGAATTGAAAATACAATTTCTAAGGAAAATTCTTTCCAGAAATGTAATTTGGATGGGAATCGGTGCTGAGCGGGAGGAGTGGAGGCGTACTGAGCAGCAGTGACGTGGGATATAGTTTGAACCAATGACCCTTCAGGTGCTCAAGCACCTCTTCAGGAGCAGGAGACTTCAGAGAGGTTGTCTTTGATTAGTACTGGAGGGAGAAAAGCAATTATGTTCCCATTTTCTATTTGTCCATGTCCATAGGGATCTCAGGTTGCCTTCCCTCATTGCTCTATGGAACTACTTGGATTATACCCAAAGTTACACCAGTACTAACTAGCAGTAGGTTGGTCAAAAGCAATTTAAATGATTCATTTAAATTCCTTACTATTTTTTTTTCTGGGCTATTTAAAGAAAATCTAGTACCTTGCTGGGTAGCTTTAAAACTTCAGCTGTGGAATCTGAGCCAGCTCCTTTTCCCCTCCTTCACAAAACTTTGCTATGCTCAACAGTCTTGTTATAATAACACTAAAATAGCTTGTGGCTGGAATGAAGGAGAGAGAAGGCTTCCAAAAAATGCATTTAAAGTAAGTGTGATAATGGCACAGGAAGGACTATGGTATGTAACTACTTTGATTCCATTGACAGAGTCCTTGTATAAAATGTAACAGCCACATACTTAAGGGTTATAGAGTCTGTTCGATGGAGTTGCATTTTTTTCTTTCTGAAATATTTGTCAACTGCTTGCTTTCTTCTTTACACAGATAGAAATCACTTAATCCTATTTTGTTTCCTTAACAATAAATTATGCATTCTGCAGTGACTGCACTTGATAAGGTACTTCGATGGAAATACTGTCTGTGATTAGAGTGATGAATTACTTGGAGGCCCTGCAGAACAGTTAATCAAAACAATAGCTGGTGCAGAGGAGACCAGCAGCTTTTTAACTCATAGCCTGTAGGTTTTAGTAGGAGTCTGAAGTGTTGCAGATGGCTGTATTAGAACTACTACTTGTAAATGTTTAAATGGTCTTCACAATAAGACATTAAAGAATGAATATCATTCTTTAGCTTTTTAGTTCTTTTTTTCTTTAGATAATTGAGAAGATTACTGTCCTTAAAGTAATTGAAAGTTATGATCAAGTGGCAATTGTGAAAGGGTATTTTATTTACTTACAGGAATCCACAGTCGTTAGGATATAATAAAGTAAGTAATTCAGTTTAATCATAACATGAAATTAATGTTCACATAAAATGGACTCAATTATTCTGAGACCTCTTTTGATATCTTATATAGAACATCTCTCAGAAGGAACCCTTACAGGTTGGAGAATCTTTTAGATTTCTGGTGGTTATTTCTGATGTTTAACTTTCCTCTAAATTGTCAGTTAATGAATGGGTCCACTTTCAGCCTGTTGTGTAATGTCTGCATTCCTGAAGTAAAGTCCTGTTCCTGGAACAGGCCTCTGACAGTGACTGCAGGAGTCAGTGCCTTTCCTTTGTTCTGATGCCATTTTGATAGCACAGAGGTAACTCACAAAGTTCCTCCTCTGCTTTTTAAGATGGTCTTTTGTGCCAGATCTTCCTGGCAATTATGATAATGAAATTCTATTAAATACAACTATACAATTAGTATACTCTTCAGGTGTAATGTGGGATATTTATTTCTACCACAGTAATAGCCTTGAGACATTTTAAGGGCATACTTAATCTAGGAAGATAAGAGCATGGTAGCAGGTCACCTGGGTTTCACTGTAAACATGAAAAGGATTGAGAGACTGTCAAAATGAATTGAAGCTAAGATTTTTCTCAAAGTACTTACAGATAAACTTGTGGTTTGTTCAGATTTCCTCAGTGCCAACTGTATTAGTAGAGCAAAGGTGTAACTGATGGTAGATCAGCTGCTGAAAGGATTTACAGTCATCCCCAGCATACTTTGGTAGTCACACTGCTCTTTCCTTTAAAGCCAGTGCCTCTAAACCTGATGGCTTAGTGACAGAATTTCTTAGGCAATCTGGTCAGTCTTTGGATTCAAGTGATTGGAGATCAGTGCATTTATAAGGAATTCTTTGCAGAGTTTTCCCTCAGTATTTGTGAGCTGACAGTACGGACAACTTGCCCCTCTTAAAAGCCAGGGACTGATGTGGGGCAGGTGCTGGTACATGGGGGCAGAGGGATGAGTTGTTAGTGGTGGCCAGCCTGACACACACTCCCAGACCTCTTCCATTGCTGTTTTTGAGGCTGTTTTCTGAGATACGTGCTAGTTTCCTGCTGCTGTCAGCACTGTCCTGGCAGCCCTTGTTTTACATTCCCGGAGGATGACCCCCTGTGTTTGGTCCCTGCCTCCTGAAGCTCAGCGTGCTTTCAGCCCTAGAGACAGCTCGGCTAACGGCATCCCACCGCCACTTAGTGCATCTTACTTCCAGTATCTGTCTCCAGCAAAAATGTATGTCCTCTTGTTTCTGCCCCAGTTAAAAGCTGCATCGACACGCTGCACATCAGGGGGCAGTCCCAGGCTGGTGAGTTTCTTTGGATAGCCTCTGTCCAAGTTGCTGGCTGAATAAACCCAGTACTCATTTCCTAAGTAGGGGAGAAAACAAAGCAAACAAACACTGTTTAATAATCCCTAACAAAAGGGTATTTCTTCTTTTTTGCTTTGCCATGTGACTTTTTATTGCACTAACTGTACCACTGGTCTTTCTAGTATTTTGCCATCTGTGAAGCACTAGATTACAATGCAAGCGGACTGTGATTACCACTGCTTTTGCTATTGAAGTGCTCCTTGCCTCAAAAAAAGAGATCTCTTTTCTCTTGCTTCCTACCTTCTTAGCTGACTTACTTTGAGGCAGACACTGTTGTGGGTAAATTTGGGTTATGCTAAAACAAGTAGTTTATACAGGAAATTTTTTGTATGATGAAAATTGTCTGAAACTGGGCAGGGGCACCTGATGTTCAAATGCAGAAGCTCATGTTCGCCCTTTATTTGTTTTGTTGACCAATTTTATTGAGTGATTAATAGGAAGTTTTTGCTCAGAGTTCCTGTTGTCCTTTGTCACACAACATTTTCTAGTGTCTCCCCAGATATGTACTAGTGGACTATGTAGTAGTGGCTCTGTGCTCTTTACAAGGAATCATAATTTGCTTAGTAAATACCCTCACTGGATTCACTGAAAGCCATGGAAAGATTTGTTCATGAAAGGACATTTCTTTGATTCTATGCTAGTGGGAAAGAAAGTAAGTAAAGTATTAATGTGAGAAAAGTATAAAGTTCAGCATTTGAGATACTTGGAAGTTATTGATTCACCATTCAGGAGTAAAGTGTGGGACTAACTAGTAAGTATTTTAAGACAGTTGTGTTATTTTCAAACCAATCTTTGTTTTTTGATAGTCCTTATTTATTTTTTTAAAAAGCAGGTTAGCTACATTTTCCTGGAATTTTTAAAGAAAGGGAGAGGTTTAGATGTGATAGAATTATATATAATATATGCAATATTTGAAGTGTTTTGGTTTGCCTGAATTCTTTAAGTTTTTCCCCCCCCCTCGATGTAAACTAAAGCAAATGGCCTCTGAGCCATGTGGAATAGATTATCATTACTTTTTTCTCTCCTGTATAGAAATGTACAGCAGCTTTTGCCATATGGTTTTTACATGACTGGAGATGTTTAGTCATGTTTTTAGTAGATATTGGAGCCTCATTTTTGCTGGCTCAGTTCTTCACGTTGAAAACAGTCTCACAGCTCTGCTCATTTGGCCACTACAGCTGAACCATATGTGTGACAGACAGAGCAGAGCTTCCTGTCCTCCTCCTCTCCCATGGAGGCAGCTTGCACGGCTGCCTGTATCCTCTGCCTGATGAGCCACCAAGGAAGATGCTTGGAAGCCAAAGTGGAAGTCAGTCTTTGGCAAAAGAGAAGGAGACAAGGAAAGGCATGAGGAAAAAGAAAAAAGTAGTCCTCTCAAGCAACATGTGCTGAGATAATAGCTTAAGATGGAAAGAAATAGAAGAAAAACAGAGCAGCGACTGAGGAAAGAGAGCTCCCACTGTTGTTGCATTGCATTTTAAATAATGATTCTTGTTTGGCTTTGCTTATTGTTGAGTGTCTCTTTCTAGGTGGTTACAGCTCTCCTTTTGTTGTACTGGAGGCTGAATGCTGTTTAGAGTCTTTCAGATCCAGCCTTTGTCCTAAAATCCTGAGCATGGGAAGAGGGAGATGTCTCACCCTACCTGTTGGCTCTGCTGGCTCTTAGGCTGTTCCCTGTCCCAGGTACAACTCAGAGGAAAGTGAGCTTGAATGCAACATTATGCAAATGGATACTTACACTTTGAAACTTAAAACCCATACCTGTAAAAAAAATATAGCCTTTAAAACCAATACCTGAAAAAAATACAGCCTTCTCGTCCTGAGGGGCCTCATAGACAGCATCAATTTTCTCTGGCAGATCAGGCCAGAATGTAGCAACAAGAAGAGGACCTGTGGGTTTTCCTCGGGGGTTTACAGTCCTCCACATGAATCTGAGCAGAACAGAAAATTGTACAAGATCTACAATGAACTAATTCAGCAGCACATCTGTTTCTCATCACTTCTGGCACAGGCCGTATGAGCACGCACACACACACATGCGCACACACAAATTAGCAGCAACACACACTTGGAACTCTTCACTGACTGAAAAGCAAACTCATTTATTTAGAGGCATGTTGCTAGAGGAGCTGCACCATAAGCTGCATGCTGGACTGCTGGTGAAATTGTTGCACTGATTGCTTCCTGTTGCTTTTTGCATCAGGGAAAAATTTATCCTGTGCTTTGAGTATACAAATAAACTCATTTACACAGCATTTAAACTGTTAGAGCCCTCCTGCTGCTGTGTATGGAGCAGATGGATGAGCATTTGACACAAGCAGAGTTTTGTATTCCATGAACTGCTCTTGCAATTACTATTGTAGTGACTTAAAGTTCAAATTTAATAGCAGTATATCACAGTGCTTGGAAGTGAGTTTGGCTGTAAAAGAAACTGCTAGCACTAAAAACGTTCATTAGAGAAATGCAAAGGGTAATTTATTGGCTATTTTATGTATAAGTAGGATGATCATTTGATTTAAGCCTTAAAAAGCTCTAATTATCTTTAAATGGCAGAGCTTTGTGCTGAGGGCTTTTGGTATTAAAAATAGCACTGCTATTTCCTCCTCCATAGAATGAAGAACTTTTTTCCCCAACAGAACAAAAGTTTTAATATGGTCATAAAATGAAAAATCAGCAGGCTGGTGGAATTGCTCTTGCACCAAGCTATAGTCATTAAATTCTGAGGTCAAACTGCTTTTACCATTAATATGTTTCTGAAGCTCAAGGTGCTACTGGCATTTTATTTTTTGCAGAGTATAAATTGTCATTACCCGTTCCTGCCTATAACACTTATACCTTTGAGAAGCCCAGGATCTTAAACTGCATTTTTGTTTTGCCTAAATTTGGAGGAGCAGTCCTAAATTAATTTAACAAATTGCTGTATTTTTATCAATAACGAAGATAATAATATATTATCGTATCCTTGTTGTGGATACATAGATGTATATATATATATATAACATGTACAAAAATATCTCTGAGCATGACTCATAATTTTCATTTACAAAAAAGAGGCAAAGAATAAGCCATTTGACTAATTGCTGCTCTTGAAAGTGTTAAAATACATATGAAATGCTGTAATAGGTAATACCATTTGTTTCATGCATCTCTTTTTAGACAGAAAAGCAGATCCAATATGATATGGAATGGAAATTCATATAGAAAGTACTTATAACACTGCATTCATAAAAGTAGTTCCTTTAAAAACCCGAGTTACAGAATTCTCAGTCAAGTTTGAACCTGATTTATGGCTGAATCAGCTTCAGTAATTGCTATCTGCATGAATTTCAAACTATCCAGGGCCAACAGAGACTTAACACCAGGTTTTTAATAAACCACACATTTCAAGGGACTTGTTAAATTGGTGAGGTTTTCTTTTGGAAAGGGAAACTTTTTCAAAGCTGAATTTTATTTTGTTTTTGAATTGGGTAGAAGGTATTTTTATTTCTACACATCTTACTGAGGAAATGGTGAAATTAATTATTTGGCTTTCTAATTTCAGTTTGAACACAATAAAATGTTTTAACTCATCCCTATTAAATCTTAATATTACATTTCTAGAGGGTTTTAATAATTTAGTTACAGTATTTTACATCATCTTTTAACATAATCAATATTTGCCATGATGATGATTATTATTATATGCAGTTATCAAAAGGACCCAAATCAGTGGGTCTTTTTTAGTGTCCTGATAAATTTCAAAGTGTGAACTTTTCTTCACTCTCAGAACAAAACCATCCATGGAAATGCTGTTCTTGGGCATTCTGTGCCCAGTGGAAAAGCTCAACTGTTCTCTATGGCTAACAGCACCTTCAGTAATTCCCTTTTCCCAGTAATTTCCTTTCCTTGATTTGAGGGGGGAGGAAAAATACTTTTTTTTTTTTTAAAGAAGTAATCATATCTGACCTCCTTTTTGCTGTTTACTCTTTGCCTGTGCCATGTGACAGTTGGATTCTATGGTCATTTTCATGAATCATAAAAGTCACACGACACATGATAGACAGTGGTTTCTTGAATGCCAAAAGTGAGTCACAATGCTGTTTGCTTGATACTTGGAAAGCTGCAAGACTGACAGGCAAAGCCATTCCAGAGCAAAACAATTCAACAGTTGTCTGCTTTTGCTGCATGCTAGATAAAGGCTGAGCCAGTCTGAACAGATTGTTCTGGTATTTGCATAGTTCTTAGTCCAACTGTATCTAAATGCAAAATACTTCTATTTTGTTTGGATTATACAGAATACTGGATCACTCTGCTGGTTTAGGAGTAGATTTTACATTGTTACTTTGTGTGACTACTAGTTTAGAAGAGCAGAAGCAAGGTGGAGATCTGGCTGAAAACCAAGGCCCACAAGTGAGCAGAAGAGGAGCAGTAGCTGGGAATAGTGTGGAACTTGGTAGGGGTTGTACTGCTCTGAGAATGTTTTTCCTCTGAAGGTGCTGAGCTCAGGTGACTACTTCAGCTCTCTGATGACTAAGTTAGCAAAACTGGGCACTTGGTTTTGACAAACTTGTTCTGGGTTCATGGGGCCAGCCCTGTGTGGCTTTGTGAGGCTGATCTCTTGTTACTGTGGGGCTGCTTGGTGGCCAAGGAATGACTGTTCCTTGCCAGTAGGGATCACTGGAATCTTAGCCTGCTGCTGACAGGGCCAAGAAGAAGAGTACAAAAGGTGGCAGAGGTATCCCCACAGACCAGATGAAATGAACCCTTTTTGCCACAAGCAGCTGTAATATAAATAGGGAATAATATGTTCTTACAATCAGAAGGTTTAAATTCCATTTCTGCATTGCTAAAACACAAAGCCTGTGATAAAGATTAAGTCCAACTTCAAACCTAAAGAACCATTATTCTGGGTATCATATAGATTGGATCTAGAAGGAAATGCACTGAAGAAATTATTGTATTTACCCTTTAAAATCACCTGACTATGTTTTTTTGTTACTAAAAGCTGGTGAGTAGAGTTAAACCATGCAGCATATTAATAAAACTTCATATATCTAGCTGAAAATTTGAAGCTGGAGTAGATGTCTGGACTCAGGTATATCACCAGGAGATACTAATAATTTTTAAATTGCTATTTTGTGAGGGGAACTTGTATGTTGGTTCCTGTTTCCTTTTAAATTTCTACTGACAACTGGCAAGGAGCAATGAACAGCTGAGTTGCAATACTTCCCTTAGCTTCAGATTCTTGTATATGTTTTTATATGATAGGAGACAGTGTTTGATTTAGGCACACTCATTGAATGTGTGTGGACCCATATCTTCAGTGGTGTTGGGAAAATGTTCAGGGTAACTGAGGATAAATGATTCCAAATTTGGCATTGATTTATGACAGGGAAAAAAGGAGCTTTAGTGTCTCTCACAATGGTGCTGCCAAGTCCCATAGTCCATAGGAGATGCTCTTCATTGCTGAGTGGCTGGGTAATACAGGCCCTGGCAAAGGCAGTGGGAGCTGCAGCGGGGCAGCCACCTCATTTTAATAGGAATGTCTCTGCTTTTGCACAAAAAATGCCTTTGGTGCCTTCTGTCTTAGAGGCTTTGCACACATGTAACCTATCCCAATCACCAATGCCCTTGATGTGTTATTACAGCAGCCATGAGTCACATAGTGCTGTTATTTAATGACTTTGGACTCAACCTGAATTAAACTATTTCCCTGAGGAGTTGATTAGGGCACTTTGCCATTTCTGAACACACAAAACAAAGGCTGGATGTTGTGCCTGATGATAAATTTCTAGATTTTGGTGAATATGTCTCGCAGATTCCTTCACTTCAGGCTCTCTTAGTAAGCAATTTGTTTCACTTACCTATCTTTGAAGAAAAACGTTTCTCCTCTAATTTGTGCGACTCCATCAAATACAATCTCATGCTTGCAGAGCTCTGGAGTGACAGGTCCAAGGGTCGGACGTGGGCCTGGTCCTGGCCCTGGTCCAGGTTCGACATCGGGTGACACCTCTGTGATGGTGAACAGAGATATTCTGTTACACTGAAATGAAATACTGCACAGGTTACGTGGAGAACATGAGCTGCCATGGGTTCTAAAAGGGTAATCATTTGGAGTGAGTTCTTGAAGCAGGAAAAACTGATAATAAAATTGCTTCAGAAGGAGGATGGTTGAGCACAGCTGAGGAAGCCTTGACTTCCAGTCCTGCCTTGATCCTCTGTGTGGCCTCATTGGAGACATGGTGCCTGTGTGTGTCTGTCTGGGCTGAGCTGCCTGTTTAACCTGAGAGATAATTAAAAGTGACTGTACTGGGTTCAGAAGTGAACATCTCAATTCTTATTTTGCTGGCTTCTAAAAGGAAGTTAAATAAATTTCAAAGTCCTTGTACTCAGAATTATCTGCAGCTCTGCTGAGAAAGATGTCAAAGTGGATTTCTCTTTTTTAAAGAAGTGCCAATATTTGGCAAGTTACAAAGATGCATTTTGAGCCATTTGTATGATCTTTCTGCCCTCACCAAGAATCAAATTGTGCTTTTCAGAACATGCACTCTGCCATCTGGTTTATTTTATTTGGTTTTATTATTTGGCTGCTGCTTGTCTTGAGGCATTTGCTATTTTTTTCTCAGACATTGGGTTAATTTACTGTATGAGAAAAAAAATGGAGTGTAGCTGATTTGTGATGATAATAATAATGGGAGAAAACAAGGTTTTTTTGAATACTTGTTTTACATAGAAAACAGTTTGTAAAGGGTTATATCAGTTAAAAAGGAAGAAAGATAGTTTTGTCTCAGATCTTGAAGCATGCTTTAAGAAAATTGGGTTAAGTTCTGAGCTCTTACCAAAGATACACAGTATGAGCTCAGAAAACTCACTTACAAACCTTGACCATGTCTCAATTCCCATTCTTAATTAAAGCAGAACAAGGAATAATGAAGATTCAAATCAGATTTTTGTCTCATGTGATAATAATTTTGATATATTCTTATTAAAATTTCTAAGGTGTGGAAAACTGTAGAATATAGTCAGAGTTAAAAAGATCTCTCAGTAGAAAAATGAAAAGCACAGAAAGAGAAATGGAATATGGGAATGTCTACTTAATTGACTGTAGTATACTTGTGCCTCTGCACGGTAGAAAATGTGTGCATGAAAGGAATTTTAATCATGATACTACGTATGCATTTTACTAAGACTGTCTGTGGAGAAAATAACAAATGTTAAAGATGTAACTACATAAAAATACTTAAATCGACTTTTTCTCTAGGAGACTGCCAAATACATTACATTGAAGTTTCAGCTCCCACACTTTCTGCAAATGTTATTGTGGTGGTACAGCCTGAACTGTGGGAAGGCAATGTGAACTGTTTCCAAGCTGGGACACAGGAAACAATGTCCTTCCCCTTTTGCCAAGGGTCACAATCTGGGAAGCTCAGAGTGTTGTAGAAAATAACATCCAAACCCACGCACATCAGGTATTTCAAGCTAGAGACAAACATGGCATTTCATTGTCCCGTAAAAGCACTAGAAATTTTCACCTAAAGGTGTGCTTATGGGGTGCTTTGATGCTCCTTTTCATTCAGTAACTTTAGTGACCCCTCATCCTTAAGTTGTGATATTTAATTGAAGTAGAAGGCCTGGTAATATGAAGAAAGCAGGGAGAAAGGAGCAGAGGATGTTTCTGGCATTGGTGGGATTGTGCAGTTCGTAATTTACTGCAAATTCTGAGTCCCAGATTTCAACCTGTGTTGCTTGTTTTCCTGATGAGTTCTGCTGATGGGGGAGGACTTTACCATATAGCTCCTGGATCCCTTTAATATCATCCTGAGAAAGCCGAAAGTTCTTGGTGTAGGTGTAGATAGGGGCCATGAGAGCTCCGGGGTCCTCAGAGTGCTCTAATCCCATAGCATGACCAAATTCATGGGCAGCAACCAGGAAGAGACTGTACCCTAAATAGCACAGTAAGACAGTGTTAGCTGCTTGCATTTAAATAGAATTGTACCAGACAGGCTATTCACAATAAATAATAATGATTAATATTTAACGCCTCCAATGGTGAACATCACACCTATTTGCCAGTAATGACATTTCACTGGAGAGATTCTAAAACCCTCTTTTGTAGGTGATTTTTGCTGCTGTCTCCCATGCAAGTGACTCTGACCAAGTGTTAATACTTGTGTGAGAAAAGGAAGTGTAGCAAATAACATTGGACATCCCTTTTAGGTACAGAATTAAACTTGCAATCTAGATATCAAATCTTCACCACAAAAAGGCTTGTAAGTGATAAACAGGTCTGTAAATCTGTGTCTCTGAGAACAGACTCTGAATTGGTACTGGTGTACCAAATATTGTTAGATTAAAAATAACCTTTTATCATAGGATAACATATCATCAATTATGCCCAAACAGTCCCTGAAATTTGGCAGGTTTTTTCCTTCCTAAAATACACCCCCCCTTCCCCCCCCTGCCCAAATATAGCATTTATTTGTAAATACGTAAAAAGCCTTTTGCCCATGTTAAAAGATGGACAAATATTAACCAAAATAATTTTAAATTGTGATATTCACCACATAGACTTTATATTGTCTCACTCATTTTTTAAACATGTTTTTCATCCTTTGCAATATCAGTCACAAATGTATTAATTTTTTACATTTAGTGTTTGTTCCTAATTTGTATCCTATAGTACTTCTGGCTTTTAGTCTTGGAAAGAAACACTGGTGGGAAGAAAAACATCTATTTATTTATTAATTTATTTCATGGTTTTGTATTTTAAAAGGATCGTGCATCATTATAACTTTAGGAAATCTGAATATTTCAGACAGATGAGCTCTGGGAGTGACTCTAGCTGTAGTCTCACATTTCAGTGTAGGGACTTTGCTCAGATTTCAGGCTGGGGAGAAGTGCTGTAACCAGCAGGGATGATGAGAATGAAATCACTGCACATGTGATGCCATCGGTGTGGGCACTGCCCAGTCACCCTTGCGTTGCCCTGACAAGGGGTGTTACCTTGATCTGGACAAAAGCCCCACTTGCGGTCGTCGTCGTAGCTGCTGGTGGAGGCACACCAGAGCTTGCCATCGTTGCGCCCTGCACTTGTGCACGACTCGTATTTATTCCCGAGGAAGATGAAGGGGAATACACAAGGAGCTCCCTCGGAATTTCCACCAACTGTTGACATAGCTGTGGAAAATGACAGGAAAACACAGTGAGAAGGGGATCCCTTTTGCTTCTTCTCCTAAACTACACGCTAAAGCCAGAAAGGAAGCAGAAACACTGCAATGCTTCTAGGAATATGAAGAGTAAGATTAAAAGTAATATTTGAAAATACTCTGACAGAATTAAAAAGGAAGAAGTCTAGACATTGCCATTGCAATGAACTTGCCAATAGTTTAAGTGGGGGTGAGAAAGAGCCCTGGACTCATGTTCACAGCTCTGGGAAAGCAGCAGTTTAACAGTGTTTTGTGGAAGGTGATTGTCCAGCAAGTATCTTTTAATGCTCACTCCTGGTGTTATTTTAAAGTGTTTTAAAGTATTTAGGTGGAAGGTATGGTTAGTGTCAGAAAGGTTAAAGAGCTATTGAATATCCACCTGGCTGGTAGGTGTCTCACTCAAGAATAAGCTTTATATACCCTGACAGCAGGGTACAGTTTAAAATTATATGATTTAAAACATTTTCTAAAGAGAAGGATATATTATATGTAGAAAACTTTTTTTTTAACCAGTAGTTCTGCAAAAACTTGAAAAATTTTCCCCTGTGTTCTCATCTATGTAGTATATGGCAGTAATATATAAGAAATAACATTTGTATGTGCAGGTACAAGGATTTCTAGAGGGAAGAGAATGCAACTGCATTTAAAATAACAGTTTAAAGTAGGTATCATGAACAGAATAGGAAAATAATATAAAAGTCATTTAAATTCATTTATACTGCTACCTGACAATGACAGTTCCTTTCAAATTATGGTCTGTCTTCTGGGAAGGTACATGAGAGCAATACAGAGGCAAAGCTGGTTGTGTCCCTAATTATTTATTAGTATTTATTTCTCATTCATTACTATTTATTAATAGCATTTTATGCTGAAAGAAAGCTTAAACTAAGTGTATTTCTTTGTTCCACTGATAGCGACTGTGTTACCTAAGACTTTGACTACATTGATTCTAGATATATTGGTTCTTTTGTCTGTTGAAAGATCTTTAGAATTTTCTCTTCCTAACCATGTAGCAGGGTATAATGAATTTGATACCTTTTTTTTTTTTTTTTTTTTTTGACATCTATAATGTGAAATGGAAGGGTTACACCTGGTAATCAAAAGTAACAGAAAGCCAAATACCAGTACCTCAAAGCTGTATTGCTAATGGTTGGGCCATTTTCAAAAGACCCCCAAAAATCAAAAAGCAGGATGCATGTAGGTTTGAATGTAGCTTCCCCTTGGCTCTGTTAAAAGCCAGAGATTTTAGAACTGCCATGGTTAACTTAGTCTCTATGCTTATGGCTGTAGCATGAATCCTAAGAATGAACACCTGCCAAGCTATTCAGGGCTCTAAATTAATTTTTGTTCCTTTATGTAGTAAAACTCAAGTTAAAAAGTATAAAAAATTGTGAAGAAAGCTGAAATCTATTTTTGTGGCTAAACCATTTCACTTAGTTCTTTTGAATTGCTGAAAAGATCTATTAACACAAGCTTAACATACTAAACAAGATTTCTTTTTACAAGTGTAAATGGTGAGTATTAAGCTAAAATATTATTCATACTTTCTTCTGTCACATGAGACTTCTCTTCCAGGGCCATTAACAAACCGTAATCTGCTTGTAATTATCCTGCAGTGGTAGCCATGTACGTTCAATGCCATTTGTGTATTCCTGACAAACCTGTGCTGTGACCACCTTGTTTATACAGATTGCTCCTGTTCCAGTTACATCCTTGGCCACCTCTGTTGAAATTGTGTCTAACTCATCAACTTCTGTGTGCTCTGGTGAAAGTGTGCCAAAGAAGACTTGTTAAAACAATGACCAATTAGACTGTGTTATGCAAGCAACATTCCTCGTACCAGTCTCTGGACAGAATCCATATTTCTTATCTCTGTCGTAGTCTTCAGTGGTTCCACACCATCGGTATCCATCTGTTCTGCCTTCTGTTGTGCACTGGTCATAGGACTGGCCTTGGAATTTGAAGGGAAATTTGCATGGCTGCCCATCACCATTGCCACCCATTGTAAAAAGTGCTGTAGGGGGAACGAGAGAGGAAAATGTCAGAACACAAGGCTCAGTATCAACAAGGAATCACAGTGTAAAGCATCCATGATTTGGCCCTTTTTAAGATGCCCAAGGGCACCTTTTCCCCCCCTTCTCTCACGCAGTTTAAAGCTGCAGCTAAAACCCAAATGTGTATGTGGGAAGGCTTGGCAGGTTACTTCTAACTTTGCTGTTAGTTTTGATTGACTAAACAGCCATTACAGCCTCAGTCTATGTGTAGGATTTGAGGGGGTTTGCCTTTGCTTAGGCTGATCCATCAGTGGGAAGAGGCATTGTTTATGTGTGTGCTTCTTTTTACAGTAGCACTAAATAAACCCCCCAGGCCTCTTCTGGCTTAAGGGTGACTGGGAAAGGGTTCTAACAATGGAGTATTGTGACACAGATGGTCCATTTTGCCTTTTACACTTAAACCAGTAATAGGCTACAGCATCAGGGACATGAACCAGTAAGTTAAAGAAGTCCTACTAATGAGAGGATTTGGAGCTTTGCAGGCCTGGCTCACACACACAAGTTTGCTGAACTTCTGATCTGCCTGAGAGAGTGATTCTATCCTTCTACATCCTGGACATGGAAACAGCCACACAGGGGTCCTGTCTGCAACACACCCTGTGCTTCCCCGCATGTTGGGTTTTGTTTCAGGTGCTGTACTAAGATAGGAAAGGTGCATTAACTAGGGCTGTGGCTATTGTGATTGGAGAAGGACTTTATTTTTTTAAAAAAGTAGTGATAGAATTGGAGAGCATAGTTAAACTGAGTTGTTTAGATGACTCACTCACCATGAGCTGCTTCCAGCTCTAGGTCTGGCAAACTCTGCATTTTAATAGCCTTTTTTATATTGGTTTACATGTGGCTAAGTTGCAAAAACCATATGGAAAGTCAGTCTCTTACTTTGCATGCTGCCTTTCTGAGCCGCAGTCAGAATGCAGTTTTTCATTTTGCTTGAGGCTACATCATGTGATGGTAACAACAATGGTTTATTAAGTTTTCAATTCCCCCCCTCTCCCCCCTTAACAATAAAATTGCGTTAATGTAAATGAAAGTTAGAGACTGGGGCAGTTTCCCCAAAAGAAAAGCCAAATTTACTTGTAAGGGGATCTTAAAGGGCCTTGTTCTGCATCATGGTAAGCTCAGCAATTTACTGGTAAAGACACACTGAAGTGAGAGCAGATTCAGACTGGACATTACTAATATGTGAACTTCACTTTTAGCTCTTCCTAGAAAAATTAACCAGTTGTGATGTCAGGAAACCTCAGGCTGGAAGGCTGCAAACCCCTGTGGCACAGATCCATGGTGGAGGTAGGTGCAGCTTCACGAGGGTTCTGCCTGGGAGAGCAGTCAGGCAGCAGCCTACAAGAACTGTGACCAGTGTGAGGGAGGTACAGGCAGAGAACAGATTGTTATATAGAGGAGGACCAATGTTAGGAGCCTAAACTGCCTGTAGTGTCAGTGGAGTTTGGAAATGAGAGATATCAAGATGCCTTGATCCCATATGGCAAAGGAGAAGTTCAGCACACCTGTATAAGATTTGCATAGTAGGTAGATAACTTTCTGCTTTACCTCCAGCTTTGACAAACAATAGTTCAATCAGTTTACAAAATTAGGGTACAGATCTGGGACTACCTTTAGAAAAGCCTGGTGCAGCACCACAGCTTTAGACATGTTTCCATATATGCACTGTGGCTCTATAATGAGAAGAATTCAAACTAACTTCAGTGAGTTAAACATGAGAGAAACAAAGGCCAACAACCAGGAATGTTGCCGCCAACACAGACTGTCTGATATAAATCCTACCCTATCTGAATTTATTAGCTGGGGTTTAGCAAATGGTGCCTTGGAATAATGAGTGAACAATGCCACTCTGCATTTAATAAGAAACATCTGTGCATAACTGTTCATGGATCTTGCAAAACAATTACATCAGAAACAAAAGGCTGAAACCCTTCTGTTCCATTTCAGAAACCTTGACACTGGCATTTCCAGGAATCTCACTTTCAGAACCAACTCTCCCTGACAGTGCTCCACTGCTTACATTTTCAGCCTTGCATGACTTTAGGATCTTACAAAGGTGTATCAGTCAGGGTATGTGGATCTCCATTTCTCCAGCTGCCTATAATCATGGCTTCATTCTGACTGCATCTGAGTGCTTGCAGTATTTTAAAGAAATAAGCCAAATTTTTCTCTTTTGTGGCTGAAAGAATTAATCCAAGGAAGAGGCGATTTGGGGAAAGGTGGGAAATAAAGGAGATGTCAAAATTTCCCCAAAAGAAAGATTGTGCAGTTATGTGCATGTGCACACTTACAGTCTGCTGAAGTAAATATTCTGAAAGTCATACCACTAACAATAAATTTTTAAAATTTTTTGTAATCTGTGTAAAGTTCATACTCCTGCTTGTTCATCCTCTGTACTTGTATTAATAGCTGTCACCAGGGTAGATCCCAGCTCTATATGTGATCTATACCAGGCAATTAGGGGTTTGGAAATTAAAGAATAACTTTTTACTGCATTAGGGCTCAAGACTGATATGTTCTACAACAGATTATCTTTGGAAACCACTGGCATCCTGAGGCAGAAAATCTGTAATCTTGTATTTGAAACTGTATAGTCTTGCAAATGAGCTTGAAAAAACCCCAAAACTTGTCAAGCAGGAATCCATTTAGTGTTTGGCTACAACAGGATTCCAGAGAATCCTATTTTGAACTTTTTCTATGTACACATACCTGCAAAATTTTGAAAAATGCATTTCTTTTCAGACATGTACATATGAATACATGTACATGTGTGGCAGTACTTGTGTGCTGGGACATGTTGGGCTCTACTTGTGCATTCTTGGGCTGGCAAACCCCTGAACATATTTTGGTAGCTTGAGGCTTAAGCATCACTGATCTTCTTTCAGCAATCTGGATTCTCTTTCCTTGTACTGACTGCATGTAGCCATAACATTATAAATAAGTTCAGTACTATTGTTTCAAGCAGGATTAGCATGAATATGAAAAAAGCACCATTTCTTTCTGGTTTGCTCTCCTTCAAAACTTTCTTATTTTTTTTTATGACCCAGGAGTAGTAGGCAGGACTTTTACTGACCGAGTGCTTGATATGAAAGGTAAAAAGAGTGATGAAACACTCCCTGCTGCCCAAAGCTAATAGTCAGTTATGTACAAAGGGAAATAAATGAGTGTGGGAAACTGCAGTACTGGGAATGTCTGTTAATGTATGTGCCAGGAACTGGCAAACAGGACGTGGAACGAGTGGCTGAAAGCACCTTACCGTCTCTACTCTTCTCACTGCTGATAAATTACCTCAGTAGGCTACAGCCAATTAATTGCTTCTCTAAAGGTTTCCTACTGTGTGATGTACAGGAGATGAAATTAACACTCATACCAATAAATAGTCTGAAATGTTATATCCTCAAGATGTAAAGGCTCATCAAGATTTTCAAGCACAGAAATATGTGTTCCTATTGTTTTTAAAGGAAACATATTGTTATAAATTCATTTGAAAGATAATAATAATAAAAATTCTATTGTGTATGATTTTAAAAAGTTATGGCTACACAAAGGCATTATACTCGTTATCTAATCTGTAAATGAATGTTTCCAAATATGAAATAAAATCCTTGTGAAACAGAGAGTTCTGGTCATCTTCCAAAAGGTAGAATTAAAGTACAATCTTAGCTTTCCTAGACCCTCTAATAATTTAGTACAGATACTGGCATGTTATGATTTCTGAAAGACATTCATTCCTTTATCTAAAAGGAAAGGAAGTGGGAAAAACACAAGAAGTGGATGAGCAAAGAAGAAAGGAACAGTCTGCCAGGAGAAAAATCACTAGAAACATTGGTCTACTTACACTCATGGGGACAAAAGCCATATTTCCCATCTGCATCGAAGTCTTTGGTTGTGGAACACCAGAGGAATCCATCGCTGCGTCCTGCATCTGTGCAGCTGTTGTATTCCTTGCCATTGAACCAGAAGGGAAATTTGCAGTATTCACCATCTGCATTTCCATACTTCACTCTGACCACTACAAAGAGAACAAATGCAGTGGTGAAACTAGCCACCAACTGATACAAAAAATACAATTTCTGGACATCTTATTTTCCTGGAAGATACTGATATAGAAATGCAGTCTGAATTTCCATTTTGAAATTCAATATACTGCTGGTCTCTCTATTGGCAAGATGATCATAGCTGAAATATAAACTGGTAATTTTAAAAGAATTACATGGATATTACTCATGGTGAAGTGTTAGAATCAGCCCAGAAAAATATATATGTTGTTACTATGGCAAGGCAAAGTTATAAACATGCTGTTAATACATTTAGTAATTTAGTTTCTTTAGTAATATGGTCTGAAATGTTCAGTATAGTTTCAAAGGTTCCAGGCAGCAGCTGAAAATGAGCTGAACATGCCTTGTGCCTCATAAACCACTTTGGTATTTCCAGTGGGACTTGTGTGACATCTGTGGCACAGGGGGACAGGGTAAGGAACACAGACACACCCAGATCCTGGGGTTTATTTCAGTTTGTACACACATGTAGTCTTATGAATACAGTATTGGTGCTGGAATATATGTTAATGCATAGATAAGTCACTTATTCATTGCATTTCTTTTAATGGCAGTAACTAACTGGTTGCTTGTGCAGTATTTTCACTTATAGGGAAAACTGTTTCCTCCTGCCTCTGAGGCAGGGAACCAGTCCAGTTAGTACAGTTACCAGCTGGTGCTTCTTCTGAAGGTGAAAGAAAGCCCAACAGAAGGAAGATGACTATTTTGGTATTAAAGTTCAATTATTTTTTTGATGGGAAGACAGATGAGAAAGCTAGAATTTGAAATGAAACACAAATGTGAGTATATATTCTTATTTTAAGTGTTCCAAATTATTTTACAGGACAAGATGATAATCAGTATGTATGATTGTGGCAAAGTTCAAGCAGAAAAAGCAGGTTACAAACTACTAGGCCTTTTTTGCCTAGTTCAGGTGATATTATCTAGATCTTTTCTTCTAAGGGTATGGCAAAGTGCCTGTGAAAGATTCTTGAAGATGCTCTTAATCTGCTGTTTGATGTTAATTTTGTTTTGGTCACCAGCATGAGTGATTTCTATTCCACATGTTTATAAGATACTATGAGTATTTAAAAACCTATTCAAGTGGATGCTTCTACTTTTAGCAACTGGAGCTGCAGCTTAAATCATCTTAAATCATCATGTGAGCAGAAAAACGCTGACCAGTCTGCCTCTTGAAAATAAACTTAAAGGTATTGTAGTTTGAACCCCTGAGAACTGAAGCATTCAAAATTGTAGCCATGGCTTTGTACTTTCACAGAATTCCTGAAGGTTATGCAGCATCAGGCCTACTGTTAATTCAGTTTTTCATGGGGTAATAGTGGAGGAACAGAAAGGGAAATCCTATTTCATTAGGAATTACATAAACATGTTGTAGAAAACATTTTAAATTGTATAAATGAATTTTCACCTCCTAATATTTACTGTCAGTCAGTGAAAGAATTTAATGCAGTGCCTGAAACAGTATTAAAACAGAGCAGCCAGCAGGCCATATGTTCTGAAACATGAAAAAGTCTGGTACCTTGTCCCTCTCCAAGAGTCCACAGTTCATCATCATCAAAATGGGAGTCTCCTCCAATTCCTGGCCCTGGTGCAAAGGCATGAGCCAGGAGACCGTCTTTGCCATCAAAGGGGTATCCATCACCATGTTCTGCAGGAGCAAGCAGACAAAAAAGAGCAGTTTCTAATGACCTCAGGCAGAGTCTGTACATGAATGATGATTATCGTGTGTACTTTCCCATCCAAGACAGCAGCAGAATAGTCTAGTGAGTGAATTTATTGGTTTGGGTTGTGCTGGAAAGATTGAACCAGAAGAGAAGCAGCCAGTTCTTACAAAGAACATTAAGAGTCAGTACTGCAGTTGTCACAGCATGGTATTTTATATCTCATAAGTATTGTGGAAAGAAAGCAAAAATTGTGAAGAACAGTGAAGAATTGTACATGTGATGTATGATTGTATACACAGTGCTATTTCTCAATAAAAGCTGATAGGGAATTTTAAAGTAAACATTGTAGATGAGGGATATTTTCAGGTAATTCGTATCACTCTCCAACACAGAGATTAGAAAGTAAAGGCAGATTTCACTTTGCAGGCTGCTCTTTTCTTCTGCACCTCACACTGCTGTGCTCTTTGCTTTGTGCAGGATACTCACTACCCCAGCAGGAAAGCAAAGCTGGGTGTCAGCAGTGAGCTCTGGAAAGCCAGCTTGCTCTTGCTTCTCTGAGCCCTGAAGGAGAGTATCCCTCATCCACTTGAAGCACTCCGAGAGCCAGGCAGCTCACAGGGCAGCAGCAGGTTAAGCAGCTCTCATGTTAACACACTGTAGGCTTTTCTTGGAAGTACACCACTTGTGGGTAAGGCAGGCTGGCACGGGCATAGCCCTGGTATTCATAGCTCTCCCACCACACTGACCTGTGCATCAAAGCTGGCTGCCAGCATCTCCAGTTGCATCATTCCTGGTCTTTTGGTCTGATGTCTTGCCATTTAACAGAAGCCCTAAATACACAGGCCTGATTCTCTCCTCTGCTACACTGATTTCAGGCTGGTGTCACTCTTAATACTAGTTCAGTTCATTCCCTTCAGGAGACTAGTGTGTCAGTTGTTAAGAAAAAGATTTTGACATATATCAGGTGCTTTACTCCCGTTTATTTCAAAGTAGATCCTTTTCTTAAGAGAAAGCTTAAAAATGAAAAAACCTCACAGCTGTCTCAGCCCCTGTGAATCTGATATGCAGTAAAGTGATAGGAATGACTGAATTGTGGAAGCAGCTCTTTGCCCACAGTATCTGAGCTGGCTATAGCCAGCAAGTACTAAAAAGTACTAAAACCAGCAGAAACACTTCTGCTTTTGTAAGAATTTTTTTTTTTTTTTTTTTTTTTTTTGCAAACCGAGCCAGTCTGGATGAGGATCTGAAGTCCTGAGTGTACAGAATCTCTGCAGCTTTTGAGGTCAACTCATCAGTAGCTAAAGCAATGAAAACCAGCTTGAAATGAAGGCTTTTACAAAGAGTTCAGTTATTCTTTGAACTCTTCACTTAACTTCCAAAGTCTACCTCCCAAGTAATTGGCTGCACAAATATCTTTATTGGTATTAAAAATTCTGTGACTGTCCAGAAGTTAAAACCCCCCATGTTTACACTGAAAAGCCATAAATATTTTTTCAGGGGAAACCAAAATTAATTGAGAAGGCATGCACAATGAAAATGAATCAAGTCACCCATCATCAGCTGCACCCAAACCATAGTTCTGCTCATGATCCATATTTTTAAATTCTTCAAGACCAAAGAATGCATTGAAAGCTTGCATTCTGCCATGCTAAAGAATGGAAACCAGCTATGGAGTCAAAATTGGAAGGCACGAATCCATTTTTAAGCTCTCCAGTATGTTAGAACTCTCACCACTATCACTGGAAAACAGCATACAAAGCTATAAATAAGTGGTAGGATGCTATTCCGTTCTCTTCTGTGGCAGGAAGCCAGCTCACATCATCTGAAGATCTATACCAATATGTCTCAGTTCTATTTCTGATTTGTAAATTTAAAAATAAAATGTTGCCCCTAGCAATTCTCTTTTGGAAAGATAAATATAGTGTAAGGATATTGTATAAATACTTCCCTCTCTCTCTCTCATGTAAAAGAAAGTCTTAGTGAAATTAGATCTTAGCTTGTATGAGCCAAGTGTGAACTAGGACAAGGTTTGCCAGAAAGGCTCATGAGGGTGGATCATTCTAATACTGAGGATTAATGAAAGGAACAAAACCAAAAACATAAGTAAAAATAGAAAAATATACCCCATCGGCCAAAATTAATCATAATGTCTGCTTCTCCATCATTTATTCGGTTAAATCTCAGCGGTGTGACATCACTCCAGACTTGAAAGGCTCGAGCAAAGGCATCATCTACTGTCTCAGGATCCAAATCTGGGGTATAGCCTATAATCCTTAGAGGTAAAAGCAACAGTTAAGTAACACACAAACATGCTCCCTGTATTAGTTGTTTACTGCTCAACATGCTGAGTAGACTCAGCAGTGAAACCAGCTAAGAGGTAACACTGCTGCACATGAGATCTAAACAACTTCCTTTGATTCAGAGATGTGTTTAGATGTTGCACTTACTGTTTATTTTCTTTTGGAATTGATGCAGCAGCAAGAAGAAAATTATAAATCCAGAGGCTGTAAAGCCTGGATGGCAGTGAGCCTTGCACAAAACATTTTGAGTTTTGCATTAGCACTGAGACCAGAAAAGGAGCTCAGTAACATTCTGGAAGTTTCAAGTGTGGATTGTTTTGCTCTTCAATAAGAGCAGAAAAGCAGCCCTTCTCCCTCACCTGTGTCTCTAACTGTATATTGTTTCATCCCTGTGGAATGCTAATCCTTTACCTGTGTGTGGGATACATTGGCAATAGGATACACAGGGAAATAGGAAGAAAAAGCATGTAAGATAAAGCTGTAGGCCTGACCTGAGAAAGGGACAAACTCTCTAGTATGTTGCTTTCTTCTTCTTCATATATTTTAATTGGACTTCTTACTGCCTTATATTATAGCCTATCTGCCATGTAAAGACTAAAGACAAGTTTCCAATTCTTTGCTGCTGTGACTGTGCATAGTGAGGGAAACTATTTTGTGCCTAAGGAGAGTGAGGAAGAATCAGAGGGAGCACATCAGCAAGTAGGGGCTGCAAGAGCAGCTGCCACGGGTTTTTTCAGCGTTTATTAGGTTAGTCACAGCCCAACGAACGCTTGGAGTCCAAACGTGTGAGGGAACAGCAGACTAAGTCAAGCACCTAAGACAAATCTGCTGGTTTTTCTCATTGGTGGTAAATGATTGCTCATGGACCACCTAAGGTAATGAGTTTTTTACTACAATGAGAGCTGTATTGGTCCCTAACTCTTCAGAAGAATATGAAATTAGAACATGCCAAACTTATTGCAATAGGCTTGTTATAACTTGTATTTGTATATAGCTGAAATACAATTGCTTGATTTTAAAATTTATTTAATCATCTCCTTTTTAGGACTGAGGGATGAAGAGGAGTTTGGCCTCTGCAATCAATAAATACTGTGATCCTCCTGGAGCAGGTGGGCAGGTGAGATACTCCTGCTCCAACTCCCTTAGGATGCTTGCTGCAGATCAAAGAGTAAATCCAAAATCTCTTTAGTTTCAACCAGAAAGTTGATGTCGAGATGATTCTTCCTGATACATTACAGTTTGAAATCACAGAGGTATTTGTTAAAGCATCTGGTAGTTATCCAAACACCAGGGGATTCTAATTCAAGGAGTCTTGTCTAGCCTTTGGGTCTTGGAAGTGCTATGGTTATATGTGAACAGAACCCAGCATTACCAGTCAGTACCAGTCAGTACCTGTATGTTATATGATTCTTTTCCCATTTTGGCTTTCTTGCAAAGAAGTTGTAATTGGCTACATCAGGGTTACCACAACGAGGTTTCTTCATTGTCTCAATAGTGTTTTGATCCAAATCTCCTGTTTCAGGCAGCCCAAAAAATTTCTGCATTTTCTTCAGCGTATCTTTCAGGACAAATAAATTGCAACTGTCTTTTGGGCACCCATAGTATTTATTCAGGTATTGCTTGGGAAAAAAAGCACAGAACAAAGAATTTAAAATTCATAAAATAAATAGTTAATCATTGTAAAGAAATAAATACTGTAATTCCATGTTAGCTTTCTACCTGTAATTTTTAAGTTTTCAAAATTACTATTATTAGTAAGTGAGGGACCAGCAGAATCATCTTAATTGACACAAAGCATCCTTGATCACATGATGTTGCTAATTAAACAGTCATTTCCACTATTAGCTATCACCTTTACTTAATGAATTGCTTTTAGTTATTAGAGCATAGAGCTTCAATGTAGAGCTACAAAGTAAAAATGGGTTTGTCTTTTTTTGTTTTCTTTTTGATGTATAAATCTGCTTACAGTTTTAGACTTTGTGTAATTGGTGTTGGAAGAATCTGGATTATTGAGAAACTTCTCAAGAAATCAAAGCAACCCCACAAATGAGACCGCATTGATTGCAAAGAAAAACCCCATTCTTTATTCAAACCACACAGAGTTGTTTGAATGTTGTATGTGTTTGCTTTTGAGCCAAACATTGCAAAGAACTGAAGAAGAAAGTATTTGGTAACATTTCAGTTGCTTGGACACTGCAGCCAATCAATATTTGCATACTTAAAACTCCACTGAATGCCCCAGCACATTATGGCCAGACTGATGTTTCTGATACAGCCATGATGGCAATTCATACAGTTCTTTCTCATTAAAAAAGAGTGATCATAAGTGATCCAAAAGATGGCACAAATCCCATTATTTTCATCTCCTACCTAAAATAATACCCACCAAAGTCTCTTCCCCTTCTCTTAAGGATGAGTTTACAGTATTTTATGCCTCTCTGTGAAAGAAAAGCTTCAGCCGTGTGAAATGGCAGCTACTCCCAAACTGCACCCAAATGGGTGCTTGGCACTGCCCAGAGCTGAGAGATGCCAATGGTGCTGTGAGACAGGAAGGTTGCAAGTTACTGATTTTCCTGGTAAAAACAATCTGCAGCCGAGGAAGAAAAACCCTTCAGGTATTGTATCCCAAATATTAACTACAAGTCCAAGGTAGGAAAACACCTGAATAAGGTAAAGGTCTATTTGCCAAAAATACACGAGGAATATCAGGGAGAACTATTTCAAACTGAGGATTACAAGAAGCCTGCCAAAAAGACTGCACATTTAAGTTCTTGCGCCAGCAAGTATTCCCAAGAGAAACCTTGTTTCATGTGTCTAATTAATTGCTGAAATACACCCAGGAGACTGGGGATATTACCACAACATCAGGAATATAAAGCAGAGGATATTTGATACCTGCTGTTGGTCAAGCCTAGATTTCACCACTCTCCTCACAAAGTCCAGGCTAACCTCATCTGCCCAGCATAGGAAATGGTTCAGGGCTTACTCAGAAAAGGATTTAATCAAGATGTTACACCATTTCCTTCAGAAGGTCCTCCATTCATCATGATTAAGCACAGACTGTGGCTAGTTTTTGTGATTTTTGTAATGTACTTCTGATGTGGTATTTCTCCAGTGGAGACTGTGGCACTGGCAAATAAGGAACACAGAGTGGTTTCATCTTAGCTTCCACTGAGCTGCTGTCTACACATAGTTAATGGGGCCTGGTGGAAATGATGTGAAATGCATTAAGAACATAATCAAACAAGCCAGTTTGGTTCTTATCCTGATTTTCACTTTCATGTAGTTCGATGGATTTTCTTATGCCTCTGCTTGCATCCCCCAATGATGTACCGTAGTATAATATAGACTGTATATCAGGATTGAAGTTTACTGAAGAAACAGGCTGCTGCTCTTGCCATTTTAGGTTTGGGAGCAAGCTATACAACCAAAAATATAATCTGTGGCATGATAAAGAATTTTACTTGATAGAATTCTAAATAAAAAGCTAACCCCTTTCAGTTTTTCCTAAAATGGAGATTTTATTGAAGATGACAAATGACCATGATCAGCTGTTCTATGAGGAGAGAATCTTGAAGAAATGTAATGTCTATGCAAACCACATCTTGGCCTAGGCTGTGAAACGCTGTTTCCCCAGAGTCAGCAGGGAGCTGTGGTGATCTGGAATTTTGATCCAGCCCATTAATGAAACAGGGTCCAGCTGCAACATAGCAATTTGTGTTCTGATGCTGAGTGTTGGGGCTGTTCTGATGGAGGGTGTGAGGAAATGCAGCCAGTAAGCATTGCCCAAGAATACCCCAAGAAAGACAAAGAAGTGGTGCAGAGTTAAACCAGCTTGTAATTTTCCTCTGAGTACACATAATAAATAGGTTGTTTGAAAGAAACAGAGATGAGGGGAGATGTGGATTGCAGTTATTAAATAAAAGCCTGGCTGTGTCTAAGAAAATAGATTCTCTAAGAGTGGTTAAATTGCTGTTAGACATGTGGGACCCCTCTCTCCTCTCCCAAATGCACTGCCCCTGCCCCCAGCCCTTGGCTACTGTGCTGTTAGGGCAAAACTGGGGGTGAATTTGTTTTGTTAACGACTGAGGAATGCCCTTTTTGGGTCAGTTTGTCTGTTTTTCCTAAACTTTCCAACACAGCTCCCAACTGGAAATTCTCTCTCTACCCTCCCCTAGACCTTCTTTAACCTGGGAAGCTTTCCCAAGATGCATACACACTCCTAAAGAGAAGTGACCAACTTTCAAATCTCTATGTCCTAAAATAAGAGTAATTTATCTCAATCCTCCTTAAAATGGATTTACTGCTGAAGAAGAGAAATGTCTATAATTTACATGCTAAATAAGGGTAATCTATCTCAATCTCCCTTTAAATGGACTTCCACATAATGTCACTTTTATGAAGGTCCATGGGGCTAAAAAAAGGTTAGAATAAAATGCTGTAGAGTTATAGCTATAATTTGCTCATATCACAGAAATCCAAACTCTTCTTTTTTGTTCCAGATTGGATTTGGGAAAAATATGTCTAAACCTTTGATGAGATTGTTTTCCAAAGTCAAAACTAGTCACAATGGCTTCTGAAATTCGAGCCAGCTTTCAGTTGTAGTGTCCCTTAAAGCTGTGTTTATGCAATGCATGGTAAACAATCTGGAAAACACACTTCTGAAAGCTGTGATACATGCATTAAGAGAGTCTCGACTGCCCTCACGTCTACTTGATTTAAGTAAAAAGAATTACATGTCTCTTATTTGCCCTTCTCCCCTCTTACCATTGCAATCTTTTGATTACAGTTGTGATGATTTACTAAAAATATTTTGTATCTTGAGACCTAAGGAAAAAAAAACCCAAAAAACTGACTTTCTTTGCTGGCTTTAAAAATTTTAAGAGAGGAAACATTACTTGGCTCCAGTTTTAACTTTTGAAAGCTGATACCTTTGCTAGCTAGCTAGCACTTCCAGAGACTCTAGGGAAAGAATGCTACACTCATTCCTTAGCCTCAGCTGAAACAAGAAAGAAACATCTGCTTATGAAACAACAATATAAATCTGAAGCAAAGATGAAACCAACACTTACCACTGCTAGTTCTTTGTCTGTTTTGGGAGTGCTGTCTCCAGGAAACTTAATGATTGGTGACGGTGCGGCTAAAGTTTTGTTAAAAAGATATACTTGGATGAATAGTACTTTAAAAATGAAGCCACAGCCAATGTGAGTCTTCATGCTGCCTAAACTTGCACTCTCCTCTTTGGAAAAAGCTTTTGCCCACTGCCTCTCCGTTACTTTAGCTGCAGTGCACCAGTTGCTTATCTGCACATCTTAACTCTCAGCACCGTTTTCCCTTTTGCTTGCTCTAGCAATTCCTTTGTATGTTTAAAACATCCAGATGCGCAGTCTCAAGCTACCACAAGAGGAAGTCTGAAAACTAGTGGAAACATGAGAAAAGGGCAGTTACCAGATGTGATTGCTGTGATTTTAAGGTAGCAACAGGCAGATAGTTATTATTGCTGAAAGAGGCCACATTTTCTCCTCATTTGTATATATGAAAGCATTTATTTATGCCAGAGAGGAAGAAAAAACAAAACCTGACAATCTTGAAGACAAAGTGTCCCACATTTATTAAAAAAAAAAAAAAGAGAGAGAGAAAGAAATTACTAAACATTATTTTCCTGGCTAGGAATTTTTACTATTTTTTAGCCTATTTTTATGTCACAGACATAATGATATGCTTTAGTCATGTGGTTACGCTTCCACACAGTGCCTTGCAGCAAACATTTTGATTATGGATTTTGAGACAGACCCTGCACAGGGCAGTGCAGCTGAGTGAGGCTTCTTGTCCCCCTCCTGCTGAGACTACACAGAGTGTGGGTCTGTACTCAGGGCTCAGCGTGCTCTGTGTGAGCCTCACTCCCTCCCTGCTCTCTGCACAACCTGCAGAACTCTCAGTAAGATTATTGTGGCTCCTTGGGTTCAGACCCAGCTTGAGGCTTTGCCACCAACAGACACAGCGTGTCACCTTACCCCTACAGGGTAAAATATAATTAGGCAGATTCAGCAGTAGAAATTAACTTTAATAACTGATGTCAGGGAAATTGTACAAAATTCAGTGTTTGCTTGTAAGGGGGGTTTGACCACCTGGTGCAGCTGCCTTAATCTGAAATTTTGGTGTAAATATGGCCATTGTCATGGACAGTCCATTTATTGTGTCATTCATAATATTGCCAGGTTTGAGGTGCTATTACAAGTGAAATATTATTTTAGCTGAATATCCCTAATCTGGGGGTTTTGCTCATCACATTTCAAGATGGGAGGCTGGTAATTCTGCATGATTGCAAACTGTGTTCTGGCCAGCCAAGGATCTACAGTTTCTACTAAACACAAGTCCAGCTATGAAAGTTCCTCTGACCTGTATGTCACCATAAAGATTGCCACGGCTTTCCAATGAATGCTAAATGAAAAGTTTTCCAGATATGACCCCTGTTAACAAATAGGGCTGTTAATGAAAAGAAGGTACTTTGCAGGTGTTTGGAATTTACTGATGATATTTGATAATAGATTGCAAATAGTTAATATTGGCAGTTGTTTGATTTATGTTAATATCAAGCTATTTTGCTAACTGTGCCCCATCATCCATGAAGAGAACAGTCTTACATAAAGGCAAGGATTTCAAAGGAGGGGCTGAGGGCTCAGGGAGAAAGCATTTTCAGGGGCTTGTGCTGCCCATATACTTCGAATGAGAGCCCAACACAGCAACTATATGCAGGGCTGCTGGGTGAATCAGCCATGGGAAATGTCACTTGACGCTCAGGAGAGAAAGAGGAGTTACGGGAACTTTGTGCATGAATGGAGCTGTCTTTGTCAGCAAGTGGTTTTGTATTTATCCCTGCTCATCCTTTCAGGAACGAATCCAATGTGACTTGAGTTAGAGTGAACAACTTTCCCCTAATGGTTCAACTTTGAAATGACACATTCTTTTGTAGCATTTCCCCATCAGCAAAAAATCCATGGTCATTTAAAGTGTTGCTGTAATAAACAGCAGTTCTGGAAATATGATCCAGGTTTTCCAGTGCCCAGTACTTGGTTGTGGGGAATGACTCTTCTGCTTTGCTTGTGATGACAGCTCATATTTGTATCTGGCCATGTGACACTGTAAGAGAACAAAGGCTAAGGCTTCACTATGTGTGCCAAGTTAGTCTTAGGTCTCCTTAATTAAGCAAGTAAAAATATTAGGTATCATGTTGCAAATTCTGCAGTTATTTCTGTGCTCCATGTTAGGTCAAGGGCTGACATAAATCTTAAGTCATGAGAACCACGTCATTTTCATAAGAATTTTAATGTAATTTATGACAGCTTAGCAGCTTTCATTTAGAAGGGTACTGTGGTGAAGCCGTTTAAAGCCAAATGTGTCCTGGCACATTCAGTGGCACTCATACACCTCATTGAAAACTAATGAATGCTCTGTTCTCCCTCTGTCCTAATGAATATTGGATCAGAAATGGATGAGGAAACTTTTGAATGGACTGTGAGGTCTGTGCAGTTTGAAAATCTCACTGTATTTTGTTTCTTATCTTTGCTGGCAGTGAGAGTAGGTTGAGGTCACCTTTTAAATACACTTTGTAAAAGAAACTGGCAAAGCAACAGAAACCACGCAGACCTGCAGTGAAGCATTGTTTCTCACCTTTGTTTGCATTTTTGCTGATACTACTTCAGTGAGTGAGCAGTTAAGCAAGTTATGTTCAATTAGGAAACATAATACATAATGGAATATTGGATTTATGGGTACTGGGTGAAGCAATAGATTGAGTTTCTGAGCAGTCAGTGAAAAGCATTCTCTTTCATTAGCACATGACATCAGAGATCCTGGCTGAGCTGCCCCTCTTTCAGATTGGCAATGCAAAATAAATGCTGATGACACTTTGTGAGAGTAGAAGTCCTATTGTATTGAGACTAAATTTGGGGTAAAATGTTTCTTATCTCCTTGTATTTGTCTTTAAGCTCTATGTCTTTAAGCTCTAAGCCATCATCCTGTTCTTAGTGTGCTACAGAGGTGCTGCTTTTACAGGCTGGGAATGCAGTGGTGTTCAGTCCTGGCAGTAGGGACATTTGGCTGCTGGCTGGCCTCTGCTTTGACTCAGAGGTTGGGCTAAATGACTCTTGAGGTCAGTTACAGCCCAAATTACCCCGTCACCCTACCACTCTTGCTGAGTTTGAAGACATTATGATGTGTTTTCTTATCTCAGACTAGGTAAGGTTAAATCAGGGAGACAGACTCTGAAGCAACTGAAGTGACATATTCTGACATTGACAGATTAACTGGTGTTAGTGTTTAGTGCATAAACATTCCTCAGCCCTCCATACCCTGAAGAGATTACTTCTGACAGTAATTAATTAGATTAAATAATTAAATAATTAATTCTGGGTAGACTCCCTAGAAGTTAAACATTAAGCAAAGAGGCAATACAAAATGAAGGGAAAGAAGAAAAGGCCCTGCTGAGAAGAGAATCCAAGGCCATCTACCAACTTTATGGAAGAGCTGAAGCAATAACCTAGCTTTCCTTTCTCTTACCATAATCCTCCATAAGATATTTTGTCTATGTAAACAGATGCTACCTCTGGATTAGCTACAGAAAATGAACAGTTATATCTCCTATTATTGCCTTTATGTATTTGTGGAAAAATTAATTTCCCTGTTGCATATAATTTCTATATTAGGTATTTTTATGATATACACATTGCTTTATCTCTCCTTAATCATAAAAAGCTCCTCTATAGTTACTGAGTTTGTTTCAGGTCAGAACAACTCCATATTGAAAATTTTAAACTATCTACTTTGTGAGTAAGATACCAAATTTACTTTTTAAATGTCTACTTTCATGCATTAATAGTTACTATATGGCAGACACCACACAGTCTGAGAGGGCAAATACCTCTTTTGAGGGCATACTTCAATAATAACAGTAACAAGGGAATCATGATGTCTTTTGAGCTGTAAGCTACATCTCTCAGTAGATCTGACTGCGGTAAGAGAAACACGAGCAGGCATTAACATGCTGTTTTTATCAAAGGATTTTTCTGTTTCAGAAAATGATTTTTGAAATGATTCAGAAGCACTCAGCAGTTTCAAGATTAGACTTCAAATGGTGTCCTGGGTAATTTGCTCACAGAGTAGTCATCCCTCCAGAACTGTACTGTAGCAATTCCTATTGTCACTAATTCCAAAATTTTATCAAAAGCTGATGATTTCCTTGTGGTTCCAGAGGAGTATGTCAGGCAGAGTGTCCTGAGCACAGGCCATGGGAGGATGATGGATTTATTCCTGGTGGAGTTTCATGTTTTAAATTGAAACCTGTTGCTAGGCTGAAGAAGTAAATAATCATCAGGACAATTAAGGTCTTAAGAAAACAGCTGATTCTCTGATTACCAACTCAGCTGGTTCTAACTGGGTACAGTGGGATGTGTGTCTGCAAGTAAACTATTTCAGTATGTGTATATAACCTCTTATGTGTTTTCTAGGTCATGTGCTGTCAGTTTATAGTGTCTGGTTTAGGAAGCAAAACAAGTTCGATTAACGCAGATGCATGCATTGATTTTAGCAGGATTTGTGGAAAAGAAAGAACCAATTAAAGTTCTTAGAGCTAATATGGTGTTCTCAGAGTGTTTCAAACAGAACTGGAAAACCCAAAGCTTGGTGATGGAAAAGTTTGCCTGAACTTCAGGAAAGGTGCCAATGAAATTATCCCAAGGTCTAGTTTAGCCAGACCTTGGCTAGTTTTTGGTTTTCCAGGGTTGCCTTGTGACTCATTCTCTTTTCAGAGATCCCATTTTGCAATTTCTCCTGGATCAGCATTCCAGAGCCTTCTTTCTTCTTGTCTGGGGAAGAAAAGTTTATAAGTACCAGGAAACCAAAGAGCTTACAGAAGAAAGCATGGGACTGGACAATGCTAAAAACAAGATTTTGATGCCTTTTGCCACATGTCTGACTTGTAGGGCACTGTGGTAGAAAGTTGCAAGGCCACTAGTGTGTTGCCAGACTGAGCCCCCCCTGAGCTTGAGGTGTGTAGGAATCATTCACTCACTGCTTTTTCTTAGTGGTACCTGTGCTGAAGATGGACCATCTATATGAGTAACAGTAGTGACATACTAAGGGACTACATTGTTTCTGGGGTTTGACACTGGCAAGTCACTAAGCTCCAAGTACCTGCCTTTCAGTGCCTGTAACAGAAATAGTGAACGCCTGCTGCAGCTGGCTGAAGATGTGTGCCCCTGTAGGAACAGAGGAAGGCATGATACTAGCAGTTTATTTGTTTTAGTAAGGTTGTCTCTAGGAAGCAATCGTTAGTCACAGCAGTCCCCACTGAGTTTAAAAGGATTAATAACTTCAGCAAGAACTCATTTATATTGCAGGCAAGTGAGCTCATCTAAGCCCTGTATGTTGAAGGGTTGATCCTAACAGAACGTAAGGTTTAAACATCCACATCATTTATTATCTGGATGTGCTCTCTATCTGCTCAGCAGCTGGCTCAGGCTTCAGTGATCAAATTCACCATATCTGACCACCACATGAGGGAGTCTTTAAACTGTTGGAAATCAGTATGTGTGTGTGTGTGTGCACGGAGGGGTGAGAGTGGGACAATGTACAACGGGTCAACAGTTGGTACCAGATATGGTTTTCAGCATTTAAGGTAGCAATTATATTTTTCCTTTTGTTTCTCTCATCCTTTCTGTTTTAGGAAATTAGGTTCTAAGGATGTGAAGTTCTGCTGACACATAGATATGATTTGTTAGCTTGGTACTAAATTAGAAATGAATTTTTTAAAATTCGATAATGAACTGGACGTTGTGGATACAATGTGCAGAACTAACATGCTGGTGGTTCCATACTGGTGCTTCCACATACTGGTAGTTCAGAAGAAGTCCTGATGCTGCTGTATTTGGTTAAGCTTGGTAAACTCAGTATGATCCTCAGTAACACTGGGAACTGATCCTGCCATCCACATCGGTGTTGCCTTGTGCCATATGTTGTGAATGGGCCTGTTGAGCTCCATGAGGCACCTTGCAGTGTAAAATGTGAGTAAAGATGATGGGACCAAGCCCTTTTCTAGCCAGGTAGCCACCCCTACCCCCATAGTAAGAGCAAGAGCTAAACTGATGTGATGGCATGATCAGCTCCTAAGCCCATAGAACAGAGCTACGGCATTTCTGCTGTTCAGATTTCAGACAGATCCTAAGGAATACTGCACTGAATGACCCATTTCTCAAATTCTATGAAGAGGCACATTACTTACAAATAGGGCCACACCAAAGCCTGACTATTCCCCACTGCTGTTCTGTTTGTATTCATGGGAGATCTCTTCGCTGTAACAATGGGCAAGTGCAATCCTGAATATGTCAGAATAATAGTTCTGCTTGCTTTGCTGCTGCTGCTGGGCAGCCGCTTGTTGCTAGTCACTGTACACCTCACTTGTCATTATAGTGTTGGTATTCAGACACCAAGGGGCCTTAATTAATGACTTTGAAGATATGGTCTTTTATAATTCATGACAGAACTTTAATTAAAATCAAATATATAGCAGTTGAACTAGCAGAGGATTTAAAGTGCACAATCTTCGATGGAGACAGTGATTTCCTCTGACCACTGGTGATGGATGCTGAATGCAAATTCCATTTCATCACAGGAGATTCAGAACAGAATGGGCTTTTTTTTTTTCTTTGAAACAGAGAGGTCTCTGTTGTTATAGACTGAAAAAATGGTAAGGTCAAGAGGCCTGTAGATTTGATTCCCTCTCCTACCCCCATTTCCTCCTCTAGAATCCTCATGTATTTTAAATGTCTGTATTGGTAAGGAAAAAAAAAAGGACACAATTCTGTGTGATGCTTATTTATTATTTTTAGAGGTGGTGTGTAAAAATGCTGTGCATGGTTCAGGTACTCACTCCAGGACTCTTGTCAAAGCAGTAGGAGGATTCTTACTTCACATAAAGGGAAACTGAGGCAGTGCTTTCACTTGGACAATGCAGGAGAAGTTAATGGAATTTTGAAGAGTTCAGCCTGGTTCACTGATCGAGTACACGTCTTTCTGGCCCATGTTGGGATAACTGAACTTAAGCAAATATGTAGCAGAATCATTGCTGTAGGTTAAATGTGCCAGGGAGCCTGATTTTCTTATGACAGTTGAATTTATTTCACTTTATTTAGCCTTACTGTCTAACTGGGTTCACCTAAATTTCTTACAAAACATGTTTTTTTCCTAGCATACTTATACTGCTATCCCACTACTGCAGTGACTTCCATGGCATTCTTTGAATGGATTTCATGGTCTTGCTGGTTACTCTGCTTACTGAGAGTAAATAGAAGATATTTGTGGCTTTGATTTTACAATTTTGAGTTGTATTTTAAATTTTATTATCTCATCTGTTCTACTAAGGGATGGGTCTTCTTTTCTGTGGGATTAGTTGATTGTCTGAGGTTGCCAAGTTTCCCTGTTGTGCGTGTATGTGCCGCAGACGCTCGCCGAGTGGCTAGCTCTGAGGTCGAGCTCTGGGCAAGTCTTTGTCAGCTGCTGCAGCAAAGGACACTCTTCGACAAAGGAGCAGGAGGCTGGGTGAGAACGGCGGTGAGGCTCGCTTCAACCACTGTTGACCAAGGTGCTGGGGAGAAGAAGGAGGTGAGGGAGGCTTTTCTGGGAAACAGAAGCAGTTTTATTGAGGGTCGAAGGAAAACTCCAAAAAAGCCCCATGGAGCCCCTGACAGAGGCGGAGCACACAGAAGTAACCAACAGGTACATGGCAAAGGGAAGGAACCGAGGCAGGGAAATATACAGCAAGACCGATGGGAGACGGGATAGGCAGGGAGGGTGAACCAGGGCCAATTAAAAAGCAATGACATAACCAGGGGAGGAGAGGCTGGCGGCCATTGCAGACACGCAAGCTGTCACATCCTTCCCGCCAGGGCCAACGGCTTTTCCCGCCAAACTGCCTGAGGGCTGCCTGAGGGCGGCCATGTCAAGGCAGGCAGCCATTTCATGGTTCCTGGGCCCCTGGGGGGTTAAACCATTGGACCTTTTGTCCCATGGGGTCCCGCACACCCTGGCGGGAGCTGTGGCTCACCACAACATGTATGGAGGCCAATCTATGATCTTACCATCAGAAACCAACAAACAAACAAACAAACAAAACCAACCAACAAGAATAACTATCTGTTACATATACAAAAGCTAATAAATTAAACAAAATTTACTATTTAATAGAGCTAAGGGAAACTGGTCAATAAGTCATGTCAAGATATTTCAAAAGATTGCCATGAGAGGGAGATGAATAATCGAAAAAATTGCATTTGAATAAATTAGTCACTGCAAGCTGTTAAAAAATCAGAAATGTCTTATTTAGTAGCTATAGAAATGGTTTAACAGTAGGAAAATATGATTAAAAATGTCTTTGCTAAATATTGGACATAATTCAGCCATCTATAGTTACCATCTTTACAGTAGCAATAATTTCTCCTGGAAAGGAGGAAAGGATTTCTTCAGTGGTTGCTCTTGGTAATGTTGCAAAAAGTTCACTTGTTTCATATTACTAACTTTTCATGTAGTACTTTAACCAACTGCTAAAACTACAATTTGTGAACTGTCAAAATAGAATTCCTGAGCACAACCATGGGGGATTTTTAGTTGAAGTTTTTTTCTTTTGTTTTTACTGTCAATTTGCTACAGCAAAGTGTTACTCATACGGGATTATTTAAGGCTGTTTGGCTGGCAGATATATTTATATGTGAGTCTTAACAGCACTGGGCTGTTTCTGCAGATCTAACCATCATTAGGGCAGCGGAGGCTCAGCTTTCAGAATGCTAAACCAAAGTAAATGTCATAGAATTGCAGACTCTTCTCTGGTTGAGCAGTATTTTGTGGCATCATGCTAGAAAAGCTTTGGCTGATTTTCCATCTGCAGTATGCAGAAGGATGCTCAGGGTCTATACCAAGCCTGATGAGACTGTTCCTGGCACTGCTTGTGGGGCAGGAGCTGCTGGAGCAAGGCTGTTCAGGGACTCAGACCCGTGACTTCCCTGCTGGTATAATTAGGTATTGAGGTCAGCTTCTTTTCCTTTAACAAGTCATACCAGGTTATCGGTTCATCACAGAGATCTCAGGAACAGAATCACAACCTCAAAGATGCCAAAAAGGAGAAAAATCTAAGGGCTTCATGGGAATCCCAAAGGGGAGAAGTGAGGAAAGCCTACAGACCCGCAGTGCTTCTGCAGTGGTGTCGAGTTCAAAGGGAGACTTCCATTAGCTGGAAACCTGAAGGAGAGGCACCACCTGCCTGTCCTCCAGCAGGCTGAGTTTCTTGTTAATTGTAATGACTGAATAAAGGCAGCATTTTAATGGGCAGGGAGAATGTTTCTCTAAAGGGATTAAATTCCAACTTTTTGTTTTTCAATGTTTTTATTACTCTGCCTATGCTTTTTATGAGCCCTTAATTTCTTTCATACTTGACCATTGTTAATACAGGGCAAATAAATGGCTAAACTACTTCCAGAGGTATCCTGATGGACCATACAGCACATCTACATTTTCCTGTCAGGAAGACTGATTCGAGGGCCATTTGCACAAGTTTATACTGGGTTTTATTCCTGATTTCAAGATGATATTAAAAAATATGTGTGCTGCTGCACACAAAATCTGGATCATATTTTTTTTTCTCTGTCTCAAAGAATAAAGTGCTTAAGGTTTTACTCTGAAATTTAAATGAAGATTTATTTTGATTTTATCTCTGTACTTCCTAGCCTCCCTGCCTTCCCAATCTGCTGTGATGTAATATACAAAGATTTGAATTGGGAATTATGATCATAAGCAGATCAATACATGTTTTTCTGATGATAGTAAGATAAGCAGGGGGAACTTCTGTGTAAAATGATGGATTAACAGGCATTACTGAAAACATGGCATCTTCTGTGGAGCTGCAGCACCTGTACAGTATTACTAAGTTTACCTTATTGTATTTTTTTTAGCATTACCATCTGTGATGGAGTCATCTTACTATTCCAGGAAGAGACATACTTTAAAATGCATCAAGTTGTCTTGCTTTCAGCTCTTCACACTGGGAGTTTTTGGAACCTTACAACCTCACACTTGTAGCTAATTGTGTTTTCCTGCTTGATCTCCTTAGTAGCTTCGGGAATGTCAGTCCTCATGTTACCTGAGATGATGTTTTACCCAGAACAGTGCTTTCATTCTGAATGCTGCTTTTATTGAGAGTTTGTCCACTCTGATGCTTGTACCTGCAGTCTACAAATCTTTCTCAGGTAATTCACAGAGCAGAAATCTGTAGCCTTAAAATCCCCAACCCTCTGAGTTCCCTAAGGGGGAGGTAGGACATTTAGTCTTCTTTGGGGAATTAAATATGTGATTTCTTATTTGTTTAATTCAGAGATCTCATAAATTAAGAAAAGAAGCCTTTGCACACTCTTGGTCCAAGATCCAGTCCTACCTCTCTGGCACCTCTTTTTTGAGCATAGTAACACTCAGCATTTGCTGCTGCCAACTGCAGGTTAATCTTAAATAGATTTCTACAAGAACAGATCCAATACCTTTCCTCTTGGCAGAAATTAATTTTTGCTTAATAATAACTAAGTTTCAGGGAAGGAGGGCTCTCCAGGTGTCTCAGCTTTATTAGGATTTGCATTGCATGTCCACTGGAGATTTTTATACATTTGCTCTTCCAGTTTTCTGCTCCAGACAGAAAAGCCCTAGATTTGCCACTCAGAATTCACCATTTCAAGAAATATTTGCAAGTATGTTGATTGTTAATTCAGTCTTACTATGTGCCAGGCTGTTTCATAGGTACATTACCTCCTTTGCACAGAAACTTCCATTTTCATTTGTTTCATTGAAGTTCATCAGGTCTGTCTTTACAGTAAAGCTGGCGAGATCATTCCAGGAACTTCCCTGATACCATATGCAGAAGGGAAGATAATCCTCTGCCTTTGAAGTCAGATGAAATCCCAATAACCTGTAACATTGCAGATTACAAACTGCAGCCCTCTCACAGTGAGTCTCTGACCTAATGCACCATCTCAGGAAAACCAGTCTAAGTGAGTTCAGTTTATGTTACATTCTGGTTTATTGCAGATAGCATGAGAGCTGATTTATAGCAGTTGTTTGTTATTAAGGTGAACATTCAGATCAGAATCAATGAAATATGCATGGATACACTGTGTGTACTCCAGAGGAATTCATGAGTTGTAGCTCACAGGCTGCACAAACCTCCTTAAGTCCTGGATCAATTTCCTGACTATGTAAGAAATATAATTACTAGTGATGAGTAAAACAGGAAGACAGCAGAAATGGCCAGAGACGTTGTTGGTATATTAGATTCTTGTAGATGCAGGAAATGCACCACAATTGATAAAACTGCAGAAGAAAACCTGGTCCCTGTGATGAAGGTGAAGGGAAGAATATTCCTGTTTCCTCAAACTTCTTAGACTTGCAATTAGTGTTGCTTTCCCCTCCAAAGTCAGAACAAGGTGTAACAGGGAATATTGAAGTTCTAGAGGAAGAATTGAGTCTATGATGGGAAATGAATATATTTTTTTCTTATTTGTTTGAATTTTTTTAACCTGTGTGTATCGATACCACATTGATTTTGGTGGGATAGCAACCAAGCTATTGATAGTTTCTCTAAGATTTGGAAGAGAACTTTTTTCAAATCACAGACTTCAACTGCCAGTTGCTGCTTATTCTTGCAAAAACTCCTATGGCCTCAATTTGACAGAGCACTTGAGCACTTGTTTTTACTCAACAGTCATGTGAAACAAAAGAAATTAGACTTATGCTTAAATGCTGGATTGGAATGTATTTTGTTGAAGAAAATTAAATTCATTTATCATTGCAAAGAATGTAAATTCTATACTGTCAAATTCTAATGGGCTGAAGTTCAGTGAAAAGAATAGCACTACTCATAAACAGTATGAAGAGGAAAGCAGGCATAATAGCAAGAAGAATATTTAATACTTCCAAAGCACCTTTCACCCAATGAGTTCACATTGCTGTGTGCATAAAAATGATCAACATTTCAACACTTCTGTGAACTAAGCTGAATATCTCCTTTCTCAGATGGGAAAGTCAAAGCACAAAGACTTTGAATGATTTATCTGCATGAATTGGTAGCAGAGCTAAGAATCAAATCTTGGCTTGCCTCAGTCTGCCATAGTATTATTGCTCATATGAAGTATTCAGTCATTTATACTACATAGAAATGACAAGCTCTGTCATTCAACTGGATAAAAATAATTTAAAAATATTATTTCAGTACAGCTCTTGCTCACCATTCTCCAAGATCCTTTTATTAGAAGTTTGCCTTTTTGTCTCCCATGACACCAACACTTGGATTTAAAGTTTACTGCATTCATTCTGCTTTTCACTTCCACCAAACAAAAAGTTTGAGCTGGCCAAGTCAATTTATCCAGGGTTAGGACACTGCTATAATAAAAGTGAGAATAGGCAGGTCTTTGTGGAAAAGTTGTTTCCCACTTACAGGCATATCATAAATGTGAAGTCTGTTATTTGCTTCTCATTGGGAGAGCTGTGCAGCAATGTACATTTAGAAGATGTGTCATGTACTCTCCTGAAGCATGGGCAGAAACTTTTTATCACACAACTCAGGATACTTCTCTCTCTCCCAGCCCCTGCAGGTCTCTTCTGACAGTTGAGAGTCATGAGAATGAATCATTTACAATCTTGTTGCATAGAATGTAACACTAATTTTCTTCTCATTATGTTGCAAACTGGAATATCTAGATCCTAAGGAAAATTGCCTAAGAACCTTAAAATTATGAGTTGTTTACAACCTATGTGTTTTGACCAAGAACTTTTCAAGTGCAGTAAAAAACAAATAGCTGGTGCTTTACTCCTGGAAGTTTTGATGGTGGATTCTTCCTGTTGTAGACCTTTGTAGAATGTTGGTCATTCACTTTGCTGGGAACAAGATAGGGTTCCTTACTTTAAAGATCTTTGATTGCTTTAAGGTTTAATATTTCTATTGTATAGAAGCCAGATGCTTTTCTTAGTCCATCTGTCTCTCACACAATGCCCACATGCACATCTTCTACTTTACATGCTGCAAATAACTTCTTCTTAAATGCCATTACAGTGAGGGAAATGACTATAAAACAATGGCACTTGCCCCCTAGACCTGCTCCCCATATGTCTGACATATTTGCTTACTTAACAGAACTGAGCTTTTATTATTGCTAGCAAGTAAGAGACAGTGTAGTTGTGGGAAAGTGAGCTGGTTTTCTGCTCTGTCTGGCATATTAACAGCATCACTCAGGTAAATCTCAGTTACTGGTTTTTATTATTGGTGATGGTATTTGAGCCCTGAGCATCAGACTTCTGATTCCAGGTTGCATTTGCACAGCTGACAGCATGGAAAAAGAAAGAAAAAAAAAAGGAGAAAAGAAAATCTCTTGCCTCATAAATTGAGTAGACTTAGCCTGGAAGATATTGAGAGACACTAATGGTTCGTTAAAGCACATTTTCCTTACTTTTAACTTCAAACAAAGTTTGTGGGGAGCAAGGAGAGTTGTTAATGGTGTTCGTAGAAAAAAATGTGTCAAGGTATGGAGATATCATGATGGCTTGTGGGTCTTTCTTTTTAAAAGCTGTTACATGATCTTCCTCTGTTGCCTGTTACATGATGTGCCTCTTCTCCAGGACTTCAGCTCCACCCCATCATCACTGCCACTCCTCCAGGTCTTTGACATCTCCCTTTTAAGGCTTAGTTTTCAGAAGCCCCCTAAATATTTATAACTGGAAAACTCTTTTGTGTATGTTTGGCTGAGGATGCCTTTGGGAACATAATGGATCATAGAAGCATGGACTCGTTTGTGTTGGAAAAGACCTTTAAGATTATTGAGTTCAACACTTATTAATCCTGTTATGTCAATAATCCTGGAAAAAGTTTGAAATACAGCTTTGACCTCAGGTAAAGGCATGTTGGATTGGATAGCATTAGGTTATATTCCACTGTAATAGAGAGCCCAGCATAAGGACACTTCCTAAAGATGTGAAAAAAAAAAAAAGGTTGTCATGTAGAACTTTCATTTCTCCACTAGAAAGTACCTGTCCTACTGAGAGGTCTGGAGAATGTAGGTTTGCTCTCATTAAATAGTGTGTTCAGTTCTTTTGCAATGGACAGTGTCATGAGAAAAACATGAACTCCTAGTGTCTTCTCACTAATGCATGTTATTCAGGAAAAAATACAGAACCCCACTAGTCAGCCTGGGGTCTGTAGCAACTTTGGGTATAAAGCAGCTGAAGAAAGGTTACTTGATACAATAACAGATGGTTTCCTGTGGACTTTCAACTCTTTGCTAAGTATCAAAATTCTTCCTTTGATGAGACATGAGATTACTGACTGTATGACTTGGTTTGTTATCAGAATTAGAATACTGTCATGCTTCATTTATGAGTATTTGCATAAATCAACACATCTCCTTCTTTAATAGGATGTACAATGCTAAGATCTTAACTTAGGCTAGAGTTGCTTCTTTCCTCATATTTTATGGAGCACATGGACTTGATTTTTAAATTTTTAATTCTAACACATCTTATTAAACGTGCAGGCATAGAGAAGCAGCACCAGTCAAAGACATCATTATATGCATGGAGGGTTATCTTCTGCCTTTCTATCCTCATCATTCATTAATGATGCATAGAGGCTTTTGTCTTTTCAATTCTTTGACTTTATTTTATTGCTCATATTTTATGACACATGGAGAGCTCTGTAGCAGGAATTTGTCATCAGCCTTATGTGTCTATGGAAATATCATCTCTGTTAGGCCAGGAGAAAGTACCTTTTGTTCTCTTTGTAGTTAACCTGTGAACTTGGTCTAACATCACCATTGTTGTTGGTGTTTGTTGCAATCTTTTAAGTTTCTAAGAAAACTACTAACACAGCTCTGCTGTATGCTGAAAAAGCAGCTAACCCCTACAGTGGAATGCGTGGATTTTACTCACCTTTATCTCATTTCATAGCTGCTCATATGAAACCCCACTCAAATATAGTCTTTGGAACCTCAGTTGTAACTCCAGTTTGCCGTTCAGATAGATGATCCTAGATATGATTAAGATGCTGCTTAGTCTTTGTGAAACTGCCAGATAGAAACCTCTCCTGCCAAGTATGTTGGGTGTGTGTCTTTGGAAGGCAAGCTGTGGTCCACTGGGACCAGTGAGGAGACTATTAAAGCAGTTCTGATTTCTACATGTCACTTTGGAAAGCCCCCCAAGATACTCTGATCAGAGTCTTTGGAGTGTTTTAAGTTTTTCAAATTCAGTTTAAAGAGCTTAATCAAACTTTCTGACACAACTGGCACACATTAACATTTTTCAGCTGTAAATACACAAACCCAGGAATTTCTAATTGCCAGTAATTAAAGTGTGTGGTTGGTTTTGAAATGCTTTCCTATTGAAGGAGTCTGAAGTGGTACAGCTCCCTAGTGATGTTCCCAAGGAGACAGAGGCCTGCCTGAGGCTGCCTTGCTGCCTCTTAAAAGGTAATAGGGAAAAAATTGGGCTGTGTACTTATCCTGCATAAACATTTCAGCTGGGGCTACTGTTGTGTGTTCATAGAAAGAATCTAGTTGGATAACTCCTTTTTATTAAAAACTTAATTAGTTCACCATGCCAAATGTCACTTACTGCCTGATATGACATTTAAAAGGACTCTGGTGTGCATCATTTTTTTCTGAAATCGTTCAAGATCTCAGAAACACAAACCCATACTTGCCCAGCAGGGTGTGGGTGGCTTCCACTGCTTTATTGAAAACATTTACGAATGAAATGTTCTTTGGACTAGAGCTAACCCTGAATTACTCTGAAAAGATCCAGAGACCTACCAGTTAGGGGCCAAGTTACATGCATTTCCTCGGAGCTCTTTGGAGCACAGAGGCAGTCCTCATCTGATGCTTCAGTGCTTTATCCAAACACTGACTATGAGAAACAGGGCTGGAAGGTCTCCTGGGTGATATGATATGCTAGAACTGTCTGTTTCTTCTGGAGCATCTGGGGCTAATGACTACTAAGAGGAATTTGATAGGAGGCATAGCCTAATCTAATATGGTAATTCGTAGATTTTCATGATAGCTTGATGCTTGACAAAATCCACTGCTGCTTTTCCCTTCCATGTGCTCACAGAAGATTCTTGCATAATCTGTCTTAAAAAAACAGTAGAGCTGCTGAGCCAGGGCTTGGCAGTGCATCCTCTAGGGATACACTTGCAAGTATTTTTGTTTCTTGGAGTGGTATTTCTGGTGGCCACATCACAATTCAGTTTTCGAGTGCTTGTCTTTTATTATCTCTCACAGGATTTCTTGATCTTCCTGTCTCTTCTAGTCAGTTCAAAAATACGGTAAGAGCAGCCTTTATTGTGGTATTCTGGCCTTTCTGTTTTCAGTTTCAACTATAGTGAGGAAGCCCAGAAGGAAAAATGCCTTTTCTTTTTTTTTTTTCCTGTAAGAGTTTAACCGTTTGGAGCCTGAATTGGTTCAGCAAGTGCAGAATGGGGTGATGTTTCTTACTCTGAAGATTCAACCTGAAAAAAACCCCAGAGATAATATAAATGTTCTGCATTCACAGCAACATGAAATGACTTAAAAAGATTTACATTAAAATGTGCCACTGCAGTGCTAGCAATCCAGTAACAGGACCAGTAACACTTTCAAAGGTTGACTAGTCAGTAAGTGCACCCTCCTCTGGATTACTGTAATGCATGTGTGGAGAATGGGTGAGAACATGAGAAAATGTTAGGCAAGGGGCATTGTAGAGCCATGTGAATTGGATTCCTTATCTCCCATCTTTTATCTCTACTTCTGCTCCACACCAAAGCATTATGGTACAGCAGAAGCACTACAGTAAACATGTATTAGGACTATGGTTGCTTCCACTGTATGTGCCTTGCTTCCTGTGGATACAGATATGCGCCAGTGAAATGAGTAGAAGTGTTAAACACTGGTCTGACATCCTGAAAATGGAGTAGTTTACCAAGAAGAATAGGTTTATAACTAAGTACTTAAAGGGGAAGTGTGCTGTAGGATTAAAGCTGTTAAACTGCAGTCACTTAATTATCCTGAGACATTCCTTAAGTATGTGTACTCCAGAGTATCCATCAGTAGATGGACAGTCACCTTATCAAGAGGAGAGACAAACTGAGCACATTTCCATGTAACACGGATTGGAAAAGGACAAGAATCAGAAGCTTAACGAAGCATTTATTGCCTAGTAAGAAGAATTGATGCACAACTTCTATTTTTTAAAAAATTTGTATTTTATTTTACATTCTTCAAACAAGGGAGTATGAGTTTGGAGTTTTTTACAATGCAGGATCAGCTCTACTCTGGTAGTGGAGGACAGATTCTGCAGTACTTAGGGTATGGTGATAAAATGACTCAGGTGTTAGCAATTCTGCTACTTCCTCTAGAAGGGTTTCACAGCTGCATAAACATTACCAGAGGAGTTCTTCCTGCTGTGCTTTCATTCAGAGCAGAAGTGAAAAGGATTGTGGTCCCTCTCATTCAGTAGGGCAGAAACATCCTGGGTTCACGGGGAAACATTGTGAAGGTGTTTGGAGGGGAAAAGGAAAAAGCCTAAATGGGCAGGAGAGAAAATGTGTGCTGAGGGTTTAGGCTTAACACTAAACTGGACAGTAGGAGAATAAGAATAAAATGTTCATTCTCCTGAAGGCAGCTGCAAATATCAGACAGATGGCAATTATGGAATGGTGATGTTTTCATTTATACTTCTGCTTCCAGATCCCACTTGCAGGCAGAATTGAGTGGAAACAACAAATACTCAGCTTGTAGTCAAGCAAATTGCTTTTAAAACAATGAAGTATTGGAACACCAGGGCTTTAAATGTCCTGCTTAGAGCTTTAGCATAGGATTTTTCAAATTCCAACTCTGACACTTGGAAGTCCAGACCAGAGTTTCTCCACTAGTATCCTAGAAACCCATGGAGTAATTTTCCAGGGATTTACTCAGGAAGTGGCCATGCATCTGCCTCAGCTCTGCATGGACAGGTCCTAGCTTCAGGGCTGGAAGCAAGTCCCTGAAAGCCTAAGCAAATTACTAGAAATACGGGATTGCATGGGCTTCATAAAAGTCTCTTGCAACCAGGATCCAGGAGATGTCTGCCTTGCTTTCTCTTATATCCCAGGGTAATGAAAATTTTCCACTCAAAGTGTTTTAATGAGGATAATTACACACACTTGCTGTATTTAGTTTGCGATGCTCTGACTTCATATCTCATGTTTGCAAAGCTGCAAATCAGAATGCTATTTTTAGATGGAGACATTCTCTTAGATTCACGCTGAGTATAAATATTTATAAGAAAAAGGAGCCCAAATAATTCAAGAATGTTAAATTCATCTAAATACTTTCAACACTCGGGTGAAGTTGGCAAGTAAAAAAGGTTATCTCTGTTATCTTACAACAAAATTGGCTAAAGTTACAGTTAGTATATATTTTCCAGGCTTGTATTTACTCAGAGATCATCTAAACTAACGGCAGAAATAGAGACATTCTAAAGATTTGGCATTGTCATCTGTTTTGTCTTCTGTATCTACCAGTGCCAGATGGTTTTCTGTCTGCAGGCAGCAAGTGCTAATGAAGGCATCACAAATGTCTGAAAGGATACTAAGATCTATCAAAGTTTGCTACAGCCAGCTGTGAGTGACTTTCAGGCACTTGTGCAGAAGACATCACCTGGATAGTGTGTAAGTGAACAGCATTAATGCTTCCACTCTGGAGGTACCTGTGTCAGGTTTTCTTCTGAAAAGTTCCCTTGCTGAAGTGTCAGGAGAAAGGAACCGTGCTAAGTGTTGTCAGACTTGGTAAGTGGGCATGGGACTGTGACACAGGGAAATAGCGTGAAAGTAGGAAATTGCAATTTTGTCTCCTTGTTCCAAACTTAAAATTAACCAAGACAAACATGGCCTTTACTCCCCTTACTGACAGTAGAAATACTCATGGGAATCCATACAGATGCTGTACACAGTGAAGGAAACACATCTGGAGGGCAGCTAGCACTATCCCTCAGTTTTGTAAGCTCTCTTGTGACCCAAATGCTCTGTTGGTACTTTGTGCTTCCTCTGGGTGTGCACAGTGAGTGTGCTCAATACCACATCACTGAGCCATGAGAATATCTGAGAGTGATGGCTCATTAGAACTGCCAAGTAGGCTCTGTTTTCTCAGGTGCTTGAGTTGCCCATTAAGAGCATGTGGTGATGAAAACCCTTCTGCTACAGGTTTGTGAACTCTTGAGCAAGAAAGATTATGAACAACCTCAAAGTAACAATGTCAAGATGGGCTGTGTAACTGTCTGTTGTTTACTTGCATTAAGGAGTGAAATACAGCCTCTGCAGATGGTGTTTGCAGCCCACAGATTAGGTAGAAAATGTTAATGGGAATTAATATGCATACAGTCATGTACATACATACCTGTTCCTAACCCTACTACTAAGCCTGTTGAGTTAATACTAATTGTGTTCAGAGATCAATCCATTGCTGTCTAAGTGGTCTAAAGGCATCCTCCAGCTCTGGTGGCCCCTGAACCACTGACTCTTAGAACCTCATGAAGTTTATACATGAAAAATCATGCTATGGGCTTATTGTCTCTTACGTTCTCTAGACATGCATTCCTGACCTGCAGGGACAGCCCCAACAGAGATAGATGTGACATTTTCTTTGAACTGTTATAGCCTTTCTTATGTTCTTAAGCTAAAGGCACCCTCTACACTTAACTTTTGCTCCAAGAAGAAATCTGAATACCAGGGTTGAGAAACAGGAAATGCCTGTTGGCATGAATTCAGGAACTTTTTAATGTATGTCCCAGAGAATGTAATTGGCAGTGACATCACTCTGGAGAGAGATTCAGTTTCTCAGACTTAGCAGAAGCCCACCACACTAGTCTTTTTAGATGAAGATCATTTGCTGTTGTATGAATCAGTAAATCAGAAGCAGACCTGAGAGGACAGGTATCCCATACTGTATTGGTGCAAGAGAAGCATTCTGCACTAACTAGGCCCCTTCAGGCTGGCTTACAGGGTCAGCCTTTCAGAGGGAACTCTGAGATTTCCAGATTTCTGTGTGGCTTCCTCAGACACTGAGGGAGAGCATTGTACAACATCTATATCCAACTCTGCTGCACTCACAAGCTCAGGTCAGAGGGGCAACACAAGAGGACAACTCCTAATTTTTGGACATACTAGCAGTTGTTAAGAAGGATCTTTTTATTCCAGCAAAATGCAAAGGACAGTCCAACAGTATCCTGAACAGTTGCCCAAAATTGAATGTTTAGATTTTGAGCTCCTCAAAGCATGCGTTTTTTGTCTGCATTTCTCTTCAAAATGCCTTTAAGCACCATGTAAAAAATGCAAACATTTATAACCTCTAGCCATTCCATTTGTGCTTGTCTAACCATGAACAAAACATTCCTCCCCCATCCCTCATTCTCATCCTTATCCTTTTTCAACTTCTCATTCAGACATTAAGGAGTGATGGTCTTTTCAGGTCTTCTGTGGTAAGAAAGTTTTTTTCTGACTCTTCTGTTCTGCTGTGTAAGATCAGTGAAATTAATGGACAGCATGCGTAAGAAATGGGTGAAGCTAAGACTTGGCTTGCTGGTTGTGAGAGAAGAGCAAGCAGATGAACTCTAGGTATGCAGCAGCGTGATGATCCCACTAGGTATTGTGCTGTCGGGTACTATCTGGGATGCAACATCAAAGAGAAAAGGAGCAGTCACCACAAACAGATGATTATAAAGTTGTTTTATAACTGCCTAGCATAGCTTTTAGCAAATTAATGAGAGATACTTTTCTTTAATGCTTGGTGACACATGCACAAAACCCCCAGTACATCTGATTTCTAAGGCTTCAAATGATGGCATGTGTTTCTCTGCCATCCAGAATATAAATAAATTTGAAAATACCTCTTTATCTAATACTGATTATGGTCTCAGTTCTGAGCAATATGGAGGAGATTAAAGCCTGATGCTTCTGTGTACAGCCTAAGGCACTGTCACAGTGGCAGGAACAGCGGTCCCCTTGTTCCATGTACTGTTCCAAATTCCATAAACGTCTCTGTCGTTGCTGTCACCTGCTACCATGTAAAGATCAGTCTAGTTCTCCATGTCAACTTTGTTAAGTGCTTGTTCTTATTAGCCTGAACAGTGACAACTTGTTATTGCGGGCTGCTCTGGGACGTTTCCCTCTGCAGCAGTACATTGTTTGCCAAATCTACATGTTACTGCATTTGTCTGTGCAGTGCAGACTGCCTGGGAGGATAAAGCTAGGTTTTAAACTTGAACACTTTGTAGCTGTAGGCCAAATTCTGTTTTCAGTTACATCTGATCAGATCAAGGCTAACATTCAGTCATGTCATACAAATACCCCAACTTCTTCATTTACATCAGGATAATTGCAGGCAGAACAGATCACTCAGCCTCAGATGTCTTGTTTATTGAAAAGTAACAAAGCATCTTTTGTGTTAGTTTTATTTGTAGGGTTTCATATAAACATAAAAACCATCTAGGTGTTTTGAGCTTCATTTAAGAAAACAAGAAAATTATTTTCAGAGTAAGGGACAGCAGGGCCATTTGATGGAGCAAACCAAACACTTTTAGAGTCACTTCTATCATAGGAAGCCTAGGGCAGCTGCATTCCTAGCAATGAATTTTGGCAAGGTGCATAAAACCGGACCAGGCAACTTCCCAGAAGCAATACAGAGGCTCTGTATCTCCTAGAACATTCTGTTGTGGTGTCTACAATGCGTCCTTAGCCTTCAGTATGGGGGGTGAGATGTACTTAAAATTTCCATGCCTTCTTTTGATATGTAGTTCTCTGGAGAAATGGAACAATTCTTACAGTGCAACAAAGCATTGATTTTAAGCAAGCAAGACATGTGCAAAGCAAACGTGACCAGGAACTTAAATGCATAAATGACTGGACTTCCTGGCCTTCCCTGTGGTGGCTGAGAGGCTTCTGACTTACAGCTGTGCAGTCCTCTCAGACAGGCCCATCGTTCCCTAAATGATTTGCTGCACTAGGGCTCCATAAGTAAATATATCTACAGGAATGTCTTCAGCTGGTGTAATTCAAAATGCACTCTTTAAAGTCAATGGGAATTGAAATCACTTGTGCTACCTAGATTTGCAGCAGCTGAAAATCTAAGTGATAATATGTATTTCAAAGGGATCAAAGGTTTCTTCTCCCTCACTCCCTGAAGGTTGCTTTCACTTAGGAGAAGTTAGTCTTTATGAGTGCTCGAGTGCATCTGCATCTTTGTTTAAGGCATTATCGGCTACAAAGTAGGTTTTACTCAATAATGGGTATTTCCTGTGCGTTTCAAAGAGTACGTGAGTAATGTAGAATTTTTCAGAGGGGCTTTACTCTCTTTGCTTTCTTCTGCTAGAAAACAAAGCACTCTTACAAATCTCTTGGTATAAAATTTAATTTTAAATAAAAATATTCTCATTTTCTGCTTTAAATATGTAGTTAGTTGCTTATTGTTCAGTTGCTTATTGAATAAATATTTGTTTCTATTTGGGAATAATTATTGTTAATATCACTTAATGAAAATTGCTATGAAGATGAAGCTACCTAACATACCTTCACTGAAATCAGAAGCCTTGTACTAGTTTATATTGGTTGAAAGTTTTAAGTGTGCGTAGGAAACACAGAAATTAAGTAACTAGACATCTTTCATTAAATGGGATGTAATAAGTTTTATAGGTCAATGATATAAAACTAGTGGACAGTTAATACTATCAGGCTATTGAATAACAAACTGTGTTTGAGACTCAAAGGAACTTGATAGCAATATTCTGTTTCTCTCAAGAAGCAGCAAATATTTTGTGGGTCAGGTTTATGTGTGTTTTGTACCATACATATCTTGTATGTTATAAATAAAGCTGACATGCATGAGAAGAGAGAATTAACTATGCAATTCTATGCCTATGTACTTTTGGGATGTCTTGGTGATAAACTGATCTGACCATTTGGTGACCTTAAACAAACTCCAGAAAATACAGCCAAACTTCTGACATGGCAACTTGAAAATGTGCAGGGCATTTTTCATTAGTTTAATTGAGTCTTTTGAGGTGTGTATGTCTGGGGAAGGATAAATCATGACTGTGGAATTTTTTTTTTTTTTTTTAAATGCATTTGTAGTTGAACCTGGGCTGATTATTATTCTTATGTATTAAAGTTCTGCCAGGAGACCCTGGTACTGCAGACAGTGTATCTGGCCGTCTCAGCATTTGAGAAGAAAAGAAAACAAATGTGTGGGATAAAATGTTTCCTAATAAAATATAATGTCTTAAGTATTTTGTTCCTGTTTAAAAATTGTATCTTGTAGTGGGGATTGATGTAATCTCAAAGAAGTTCAGACTTTAGTCAAAGCAGGCCATGTGCTTTGATTAGCAACAATTCCTCATTTCCTCTAAATGGTTTATTTGGGTTGCTTCTAATTATGAAGAATATCTGTGTTAGGCTGCTTATGTGGGCAATATAAAAGATATTATGATAAAGGAATTTTAAAATTTATTTTTCTAACTGCTTCAAGCCTTAACATAGACTCCTCTGCCTTCAGTCTGTTGGGCCGTTAGGAGCCAGTTTGGCTTTCCAGACTCAGATTTCTGTTGAGAGAACATAATAAATTACTTCAGGATTTTGAGAAGCATAAATGTAATGTGTATTTGTCCATAACTAAGGGACTAAATTCCCAAAACTAACTGGACATTGCTGGGTAAGCAAAACAAAGAGAATTCCTGCCTCTGTTTTCAGTTTTACTGTGTTAAGGGAAGACATGCTCACTTGTGAAGCCAACTTTTCCTAAACCACTCTCAGTAACTCTGTCTATAGTCGTGAAGCTGAAATGAGTATTTTGTGCCAGCTCAGTTGGAAAACCAGACGGTCTTGAGAGTACTTCTGGCATTGTCTTAAAAATGGTATTGGAAATTATTGTGTATTACATTTGCAATTTACAGTGAATGAGTATTTATCTCTGCTAAGCTTGCTTAGTTTAACTGTCAGTGACTTCAGGGGTGTTCTCTGTGTAGATGCAATTCACAGTAAGAGGATTAGAATGTGATGTGCTGCTTGTTCATTTAAAATTGTTTTGCCTGAAGTTATGAAACTCGGTGGAGAGGGAGAGAATTCAGGAGTGGGAGTTTTCCAGGGTCTGAAAGTTGACAAACAGTTGCAAACACTTTTCTGAGTCTAAATAAAGTTCTTTTATCTTGAGGCAATAAAAGATTCAGTCTTGTAGCCGTGGAGTCAGTCAGTAGGTTTGATGGTCTGGTGATTTTTTCAGTTGTGTGTTATTGTTATCATGTCATCCCCCACCCCACAATACAAGGGCATTGAGAGCTGAAAGTGTACCTGGAACTACAAACAGCTTATGTGATTGATTCACCTCTATTTTATACCTGAGCACTCCTGGTATGCTCCAGCCCAGAGGGGTTACAGACATCTTCATCTGAAACTCAGTAACTGTTGGGGATTGTTTTTTTTTCCTGTGTTTAATTTACAGATTAATTATATGGACATTTATTTTCAGTTAACAAATAGCGCAGGTTCTCTGGCATATATTGGCCCTTTTGCCTATCAAAAAAGCTTAGAGTACAATTCTCCAAACAAAACGGTTAAGCTTGGAAGCATAAATGTACTGTATCCCTGCATTGTTTTTCTGAAGGTATTAATCAAAAGTCCACTAAAATCACATGAGAAATAATGCTGCCAATCATTCTTTATGGAAAAAAAAAAAGTAAGAAAAATCCTCAACCAACTCTCCTATGATGCTTGTCTATATTTAAACTTCTAAAAGTTATTTTAGAAGGTTAATTGTGGCCTTTTCCCAGTTTGGGAAAGTTAACCCACTTTTAGTACATCAGAGCACATGACATGACTGCTGGGATTTTTTTGCATCTTCTTTTATTGCTGTTGCTGAGCTGCTGATACTTGCTTATTCGATTTTACATAATAATCTATGCAACTTCTATTATCCATATGGTACCTTAGCATTTTTGCTTTTTCCGTGTGAATCCATTTAGATTTGCACATAAATCACTCTGCTGTTGGACCTTATACTGCAGTTTTATTACTGATCTGCATGTTAGAGGAGTTTAAGTGGCCAGGATGTGCCCTGGCAGGTCTAGTAGATTTTTTTTTTTTTTTTTCAAAGAAAGATTGTATATTCAAAAAGGAAAAATGGGGAGTGGAAAAAAAAAGAGATTAATTTGTCACATGGCCATATCCAGTAAGGAAGTCTTAGCGAGTGAACCTAAGACCTAGATGTAGCTGCCCAAATACACAATCAGAGGAAGGGAAGGCCATAATTAAATTTGACTCTAATAGTTCATCCGAAATTTAAACCCTTCTGAGTTGGTAACATGTAGGCGTCCTCCAGGCTCTGGTTAATGCAGGCCATCCCTGTGCCACAGCCTGTGGAGCAGCTCCTGGCCTTGTACCAGCTGCAGCTTGAGGTGACAGCATCTCTGCCCTGCAGTTGTGCTCTGCAGTTTGTGATGGGAGGCATAAGACAGTATTTCATTCGGAAGGAATGTCCTGGTGGGAGGCAGCCTTTGGGCAATGTGTGACAAATGTCGAGCGAAATAAACCGCCCATGCTTGCCAAAGATGCAGAGCAATGTAGGGTACCCTGCAAAGTGGGCAAGTGTTAAAGGTTTGTATTATCGACAGCAGCAAAAAAAAAAGTGAGATGAAAATTAAATGGCACATTGCCATGGCTGTTCATGTGTGGAGGGGATAGAGGAATTGGGATGTCTTACAGTACCTGTGTATTTTCAGTAGTTCGCCAGTACAACCTCAATTCTTTTTTTTTTTTTCTGAAATTTAGGTCAGTGCCTGATGGTTTGGGGTCCTGTAATGAACACCCTAAACTTTGGCTCTGCTTAATGTCCAGTCCAGATCTTGTGATTTAGACCTGTTCTTGGGCTTCTGGAGTTTATTTCAGCCCAGCAGACAATTCAAGTCAGATGGGACTTTTTGTGGTGTAAAACTCGAGTGGGGTAGAGGGATTGAGTTTATCTGAAGAATTATTTTATATGTATCCCTGATTTTAAAGACAAGCTATCTTTAAATATTTTACTACAAAACAGAGGAAAATATTTGTCATAGTGATTGTAATGGAAGTCAAAATTTAGAGGGCTCTGTGCTGGAATGTTATTACTTCCAGCAGTAGATGCAGCTTGTGTGCCTCTGTTTCAAAAAAATTTTGAAGCAGATAGAAGGACATTTTAAACTTAAGGTATTTCATGCTATAAACTGGGCAGCTCAAAGGAAATTGCTGTTGAAGAAACACTGCAGAGTGCAATGCTCGCCATGGGAACCAGTACTTTGAAATCCCAGGCTGAAAGACCTTATATAGCTACAGACTTGTTTGAGTAAATATGTACTGTCCACAGTTGTTTTCTGTGGGGTATTTTCCTGTGACCTTCAAACAGCCTTTCTGTGTATTTATTTTCTCTTTAAAAGCAAAAAGCCTTTGTGTGAACTTGTTTTAAAATGAAAAAATAAAAGCTAAGTAAAATGTGCTTGAAATGCTGCATGGCAGCAGTTTCTGCTTTGCTCTTGTCATGGTGATTGGTTTCCGTTCCAAAAGCCTCTTGATACCAAATGCAGGCAGGCAGGTAAGTGCTGAATGAGAGGAAGAAATAGTTTTAGGACTTTACTATTTGCCGTGGAGTTTCCTGCTAGCACAGCACAGAAAGTCTATGGCTTGGCAGGTCTGTACAGTGTTATTTAACACATCGTAAATGCTCTGAAGTGCCCTTCCTAAGGTCAGATATCTGCAGTCAACTCCAGAGTGATTCACAAACATGAAAGAATGAGCGTGAAAAACCAAAGGCTCATTTCTAAAGTACCTTAGTAGCTCCAGTTGTAACTCCTGGTAACTGTGGTGCAGTATTGCTTTGGGGCTGGATTAACTTCAGTAGGAGCAGCTCTCCTAGTTTTCAGATTGCCATCTGGGTACAGATGTAGAAATGTTCATGGATCTTGAACTAGTAAGTGCTGGTTTGGATGTTTCATTTTAAGTATTTAATCATATGTGTAATTAGTAAGTAGCTATAAGACTTGGTCTCCCTGAGATAGTGGCACTACTGCATGTGGATCTGGGAGGGCAGCAGGATGGAACAGACCTTGCTGGTGGGCACAGTCTCAGCCCCAAACATGGCAGGGAAATCCTTCTATGAGTAGCCTGCTCTCACTCTCCTACTCTTATCTTCAGGCTTCACCAATAACTGTAAACAGGCTGACTAGAAAAACAGCAGAGTTTTGGGGAGGCTTTTGATTTCAAGTATGAAGGTGGTCAGGCACTGTGGTATGGTGTAAAAGAGTACTTAGACTTGCTTGTCCTAAAGATTTAACTTCTTACCAGGATCAGGATTTGCAATGTGAACATCTTATTCTTCAAATTGTCTCCATGTGAGACACCTGGCACCCCATCAAAAAAACAACCAAACAAAACCCCCCATGTGCCATGTCAACTCACTGGGAGGTTCTGTATGGACAAGTGGCTCTGGTGAGCAAGGGGAAGAGAGGGAGCGGTATTTAAAGCTCAGAGACAGTCAAGAAGCATTGCAACACTTGTTCATTTGGGCAGAAGTGCCATAAGGGGATGCTCCTTCAGGTTGAGTTGGCTCCACATCGCTGAGCTCATAACACTTAACAGATCTGGTGGAGCTCTTGGTGTGTTTCTCCTACTGTGGCAAACATCCACAGCTTGCTGCTCCCACACATAGGCAGGATGTCAATGCTGAGCTTCCCTTCCTCTCTTTGTCAGGCTTGTGCTTTATCCTTAATTACCTGAACTGTGCTGAAAGCTTCATTAATGTTTGACAAGTCAGCTTTATCCTGAAGGGAAGAGAAAAGGAGTTGGCTTCCTGCCAGTTCTTAAAACTGTGCGTCCACATGGGAGAGACGTCTTGAAGAGGGAAGAAAACGCTACTGTAAAATATTCCTTAAGCTGGTCTTCCTGTGGAGCATTGCCAATTGAATCCTACCATAAAGTGACTTGTCAGGGCATCCTTGAATTAGTAAATGAAATTTTTTTGGTATTCTGAGAATTCTAAACTGAAATGACATCATGTTAAACATGTGATGTGCTGAGGCTAAAAGAGAAGAACAGGCTGGAACTTTGCCCTCTTTTTATCATTAAAGAAATCAAGGTCATCTAAATGAATTCAGGGATTTATTATAACAAAGAGAGACATCAAAGCATAGCATAACTTTTTCTTCACAACATATGTAAAATTCAATATTAGTCATTCAACTTGGGGAATAAAATTTGATGTGTGCACATGTCAATGCTGTAATCCCTCAATTGACATAATGAAGGTGAGCTTTTTCAGTGTTTGATTGAAGGTTAACTGTACAGGTTTCATTTTTTTCCTATATTAACTCATTTTCTTTGCACATCCTCTAGGACTTTCACTAATGACATGTTTCAAAGTATTTAAAAAACCCTCAAATAAATAAAGTGTCAAACTGGCAGATCTGGTCAAGTTCTAGAAGGAAGTTTTAAGAGGCTGAAGACCCTATTGTCCCCAGTTTCCTTTTATTGACCTCTAGAAGAGAATAAAGTATTTTGAAATCTTTAGGGGATATTTTTAAGGATGCATCTGCTGCTTCTATCAGGGATAAATACATTTTCTTTTCAGAGTCCCTGTTGAAATCCACTAAGGTTTGGCTCTCAAAGGCAGCTGGAGAAAGTGGTGGCATAGAATCTATGTGCAAAAAATGCTGAAATAGATCGATTACAAAATAATTTGAGAACAAGGAAGAAGTTTGGCTTCAATGCTGCTTGTTCTGGCTAGTGGGAGATTTTCTGTCCCGAAATTCATCCTGACTTGAGGTTGCAGTATGTACATTTGTAGTAGTTGTGTTCCACAGCAGGATTATGAAAGGATTTGTGGGCATGGGAGAACTAGTTTGGGTCCAGCTCGTTTAGGAGGTCACCCGCAGTGTTCCACTCAATAGTAGGACCGCATTTTGTTCCAAAACTATTCCCTTTTGGAAGGGCTGTTTTATACCTGAAAGGAATGCTTTGGGCCTCCTGTGAAATACAAACTACTGTTCCCATAAATCTGAAGGAGAAAAGAAATCCTCAAGTCCTATGCCCTGTTTCCTCTGGGCAGGTATTATAGAATTCCCAATTTCTCCTGTCCTGTTGCTTCTTTACTTGTATTTGATAGTGGTTTTTTTTCTTTCAGTTTTATTCTTTTTTGTTTTCCTACACTAATCCTTGCCCCCTGTCAAGAAAATTCCAACATTTTTCTTTCTGATGTCAAGGAGATGATGCAGAGCCTGTAGTAGACAGGTAGTAGAAGCAGTCTTGCAAGAGACTGTGAAACACCTCTATACTCCACCACTACGTATAAGAGAGGAGTGTTGTAAAAAAGCTAGTAACCGTAGGGATTTAGTTAAATTTTAAAGGAATAAAGTCAACGGGATTTATCAGTTTGAATACTTGGGTCACATCAGAGGAATCATTGTATCCTTTGGATGGATGCAGGTTTGAAAGAACATGCATGGGGCTGATCCCTTTAAGTCTGTTGATTCCTCTCCCAAAGGTTTGACTTTGGACTGCAGCGAGTGAAATATTTTTTACCCATGGAAACATTATAGAAGCAAACTCTTAGTTACCAAACCATGCTATTACTGCTCTGAAACTAGGAATCATTTAGCAGCACAGTTTATCAGAAGGTCAAATATCGCATGAAGCCTTTACTACTCCCAGTATTTATATGACTAAATCAATTTTTATTGTTCCTTGATTTCCTTCCGAAATTTAAGGACTTGGTAATTTACAGGTTCAGCTTAAGTAGCCATGATGAGATCACAAATGTATCTGCAAAGCCACTCGTGGTGTGGTTTTGGCTTTGCTTAAAGGATTAATCTTTTGCAAAGTGTTCATCTACTGGGATATTTTTTCCTCTAATGACAGGTGAATATCTGATATAAAGGTATGGGAACAAACATTTGGAATACCTATTTGAAATGCACCAATATTTTTGATCTTCAAAAATAATTAGGTAATTTTCTGTAGTCTGTCCTGATATTCTTTCTCATAGAGTTAGCCAGAACCAGTAACAGAAATTGAAGATAGTAGTTTGCTAGACAGTTTTGAACTGCAAGTAAGGTCTGGTTCAAATTTGGATCAAAATTTTAGATTTTTCATCTCTGTTCTCTTTTTGTTGAGATAAGAAATGGTTAGCTTCAAAGAACCACTTCCTTTGAAGTGATTAGGGTGTGATCTAAAGCTTTTGCAGGAAAATCATGGTAATCTGTGATTGATGTGTGTGGTAGAATCATGGTTAGGGTTCCTCAATAAAGCCCTATCTGGCTGGTTTATTAATTTTTTTTTAAAGTACTAACACAGATGCAAAACCTGAAAGATTTGAATATTGTGTTGTTCAGAAAAAGCTGCAGTGAGTTTCCTCTTGTGGTGGGACAGGAAAATTCCCCACTTTGTGGATGACCGCAAATGCTGAAATATTAGAAATGGATAAGACTTTAAGTAGGAAATGCAAGGTATTGTATTTACAGATGAGTTACAGGAATTTTCACTATGCACTTAGGTAGCTCAGTGACCACCAGATTAGTGATACCTGGCCATCTTTGATGCACGCTTTGTCTGATTAATTCTTTATGTGGTGTCCAATGCAATATTTTCCTGACTTTATGAAAAATGGAGAAACTCGATTGTTGTAAAACCAATTCTCAGCAGGATGAAGATAAGGATAAGCATGAGATGGTAATAATCTTAGGGTCTTTTTCAGGTTGATTTCAGAACTTCTCTATAAGCCTTCATCAAAACTATTGCTCTTATATGGAAACATATATCCAGTGCTGCAGATCTCCTAGGAATGAGATTCACTTGAGTGTCTGTTTAGGCAAGCCTGTGCCTTTAGGTGCAGCCTAAAGCAAAAATCAGTTAAGTGAGCTGCATTGGACCTCCCAAATGTGTTTCTTTCTTTTCACTCTCAGAAGCAAATTTGCAGCTCAGGAGGCAGCTAATACATATTTTAAATAAGTGTGTGTATATATGTGTGTGTATATATATACACATATATATATATATGCATATATTACTAGCTCTTCAGAAGAACACACAGAATACTTCTGTATTACAAAAACCATAATTAGGTAATTTTGCAATCACCCTACCTATGATTTGAAAACATGCAGTAGTTAACTCTCACTGCACTGGTTGGGCTCATAGGATGGAATTGGGAATACCATGGGCACATCATTGCAGAAGTAAAGAGAAGAAGGGGGGGAACTGGCACTCCCCAAAACCCTTCATTAAATGCCTGTTCATGAAGACAAGTGAAGGCCCAAATGCTGTTACTTGCAATTGATTTTGTAGAGTTGGATTTGGTATTTTCTTAAACTACAGTTTCCTCCATTCTTAACAATTGGCTCATGGCCTTTGCCCAAGAAGCCAATGTGTTCTGAAGTTTTAAATGTATGCAGTGATGTTTTTGTTGGCCCAAAGTATTTTTATTGTTGTAAGGATTTCTGCAAGGCTGGCCCAGTCTCTGAAGGACTGTGCAGTGCTGTTTCAGTATCTTCAGTGGAAGTTGTGTGTGATGAAGCTGAAGCCACACCCTTTGTGCACGTATTAGTCCTGGCAGCCGCTGCAGCCACTCTTAGCTCACTTCCAGTGCTGAACTTTTATCACTGACATGAGAGCACTCGCCTCCATTCACAGCTTTAGTTCTCACTTCAACAGCCTTCAATTTGCGAACTAGCAAACTTTTGCACAAAGTTACATTTCATTTCTTTGATATTATACTGAAAATATTTCACAACTTCCCCTGAGTGCTATGTTTTTGGGGGTTTTTTTTTGGCTTTTGGTTAAAATGACTTAATTTGGAACTGGAATTAGATTTTCTGCTGCCAAATACAGCTACATATTGTAATGAAGCCTTATCAGAGCAGCAGACTGCTGTCTCCTTGCCTGGGATTGTTCACTGTTTCCTACTTTTGATCAGGCAGCTCTTAGTGGGGTACTGTCAGAAAGCATAGAATCAAACTGATTTTGAATTTGAGGAAAGGTGTGTAGGCAGCAGCAGGTTTTGTAGAAGCTAATTTTAATATAGATCTACTCTTGTGTGTAACCAAGTGGTATTAGGAAGCATAGGCCCTGTAAGTTTGATACTGAACAGTCATTTAGAATATCCTAAAGGAACTTAGGGTATAGTTTTTGTAAGTTGTTTCCAGGCCTTCAATTATTGCAATGCACGTTTTAAAATTTTTTGCAGATACTGAAGTTTTAAGTGCCTTGAAAACAACAACTAAACCTGAGCCTTATGAAATCCCATAGCTGTAGAAGATGGGTGGTCTCAGAAATCAAGTTATATGTTGGCAACTGAATGAGTGCATTTTCTTCAAATGACAAGCTAAACAAACTAAGACATTGAAAGTTTGATTTGATTTTTATTTTCAATTAACCATTCTTCTGCAGGGTTGATTATTCTTAGAGTCATAGAATGGTTTGGTTTGGAAGGGATCTTAGAGACCATCTAGTTTCAACACCTCTGCCATGGGTACATTCTACTATTCCAGGTAGCTCCAAGCTGTGTCCCACCTGGGCTTGAATGCTTCCAGGGATGGGGCAGCCACAGCTTCTCCGGGCAGCCTGTTCCAGTCCCACACCACCCTCACAGAAAAGAATTTCATCCTAACATCTAATCTAAACCTCTGCTCTGTCAGTTTGAAGCCATTCCCCCTTTTCCCATCACTCCACATTCTTCTCCAAAGTCCCTCTCCAGTGCTCTTGGAGCCCCTTTAGGTCTTTGGAAGGGGCTCTAAGGTCTCCCTGGAACCCTCTCTTGTCCTGGCTGAATACCCCCAACTCTCAGTCTGTCTCCATGGCAGAGGTGCTCCAGCCCTTGGGACATCTCCATATTTATTTGCTCAGTCCAGTTTTGCTGGCATTGGAGGCCAATGAATAAAAATGACCAGTCTAATTTTGGAATTTTTTGAGGATGAACAGTACATCTACAAAGCATATATCAAAACACAAATTGGATTTTAAGAAGTTATTTACATGTTAAAAATGTGGTATGATAAGAATTTTAAGTGGTTTATGTTGCTTGAGCCCTTAAAATGAAATCAAATTGATTTGGTAAGCATTAATACCTATTTAAAGCAGATTTACAGAGTGTATAAAATATTTCTAGAGATAAAACTACCATATGTGTTTTGCATATTTTAAAAATCTAGCAGCTTGTTGTTTTCCCTTCTAGGGGACAGGATTCTCTGGATTAAGGGAGAAAACAGAACATATTCTCAAGTTTCCTATGAGTTTTGCCACCTACTGACATTTTGATCAGCAGTGACACTTCGGTGATACACTGTTGAGAAACAAGTATGTTTTACTAAGGAAAGGCACATAATTCTGAGCATAATTCACTTTACATGGGTCCGAGTGCTTCATAATTAATTTTAGAGTAATTGTCACTGCAATTTCAGTGGTTTCCTTTTCTGCCTCTTTTTTCATAAATGAGTTCTGCCAAAATTTGCAGTGTTGAAAAGCAGCAATGACTGGCTGAACATTTCCCAGTTCTATGTGAAGGCACTGTATAATGTAGTGTGTCCCCTACAAAATCAACAGAGAGCAGTGATACTAGCTGGCATCCTTACAGCTGTGTTCAGACCAACAGTTTACTTCAGTGTATTTTACAGTTTTCCTTACTACTGAAGTGCACACTTGAGCTCCTTAAGGTGCTTTCTTCTTCTTAGAAAATCAGTTTCAAGAGAAAACCAGATTTTTTTTCCCCTCCTCCCCCTCAACAAGTAAGAGCAGCCTTCTTTCCACTTCCAGCCTACTGGGTCCTACCATTCATGCTGCTAAACCATGGGGAACTGGTCACTCCCATTTCTGCAGGGCTGGCAGGTTATCTACCCACCCTGCTGTCTGTTTAATTAAATTCTTGTTTATGTAGCAACAAGAAGTCAAATGTTATTCTGACTTTGAAAGTTATCTTTGCTCTCCTGGAGTCTTAGTTTTTGGCTGGGACACACCTTGGGTGGGGCATTTATGCACTTGTACTCCCAGCTTTTAAAGGGTTTGGCAAATATGACATCAAATCTATGGGGCCAAACTGGTTGACCTAGAGTTGTCAGGAGGTAAGGCAGTTTTTGGTGAGTAGCTTGTGGTAAATCAGGGTATCGGTTACCTAACATGAACAGATCAGTAGCACTTGGCTGGTTCTAGGCTTTCCTTTCAGTAAGGTTTATTTCAAATTGTTTTCAGATCTGATTCATGTTTTTTAATCTCTGAAATTTAGACGTTAAAAGTAAATAGACAAAGCACTGCTTACCGTAGTAAGAATCTGTTAAGCAGCAATGACTGTAAAGGTTTGGGGTTTTTTTTTTTGTGCAAATTGTGTTAAACAAAACAAGCCATTTTATCCTCCCTACAATTTTGGTTTAGACTTGGCAGAAAGACATGGTCTGGACTCAGTTTTACTCTCCAAACATAGGAAAGTTTTTTGTTAAAGCTGGTGTTTGTCTAACATAAGAAAAGTTAGATATGCTGTGCATGCTTGCATGGAGCCAGAGCAACTTTCTTGTGGGCTGGGTACAGCCCTCCACGTTTATAGACTGTCCTAATATGAAATGACAGCTTGGTTTGAAGTGCCCTCTAGTGACAAATGGGATTTTGGATGAGGCAGCTGAGATAAAGCCAGCTGGAAGGAAAGCAGGCTTTAAAGCCAGGTCTCCTTTTGAGAATGATCATTATTGCCCTAGTTTATGAATTCCAGCTTCTGGAGAGCAGAAATAAATCAGGACGGGGTAATACTTGCCAGGTATTCTTTCAGAAAAGCTTGTGGATATGAGGGAATAACCTGAAAAGAACCTTCTAAAGAAATTTGTGCAACCAGAACCAATGACAGTGTAAACTCTAAGCAGCTACAGGTGGAAAGGTTTTCATGGCCATGTTCTGACTGTTATTGAGGAAGATGTTTTTAATTAAAAGCTACAGCTGTCAACTTCAGACATTTGTGTTTTCTGGACTTTCTGCTGCAGTTCAGAAAGATACTACTTTGATTTGCATGTGAAATTTGATATCAGACTGAGGAAGGTAAAGTGGTGTGGCAGTACAGTGTGCAGCGGCTCCCAAGCTCCTGCAAAGTCAGCTGGTGCTGCCGGGAATTGTGCTGATAGTGAGCCTAAAGCCAGAGCATGTTTCCCTCTGGTGCCACGTCTGGGAAGCCAGTCACTGACTTTGCCACGTGTGCAGAATTAAGAAAAGTGTAATTTCAGAACTGTTTAATGAGTGTACTTTGTCTGAGAAATGACACCAGTGAATTAAATAGACTGGAGCAGGGAGAGACAAGTTCACGGTGCACGACAGTGCCATATCTGAGCTCCAGGTTTATCCCCTTCTGATTTCTACTCCTTTTCAGTTTGCTTGTTCTCAGGGGTGCGGCTTTAAGGTGGTTACTCATGGAAGCCTGTGCTTCCAGCCAATGTATGCATGCATAGGGAAAGCATATTTAGCAGTGTCAGAGAACAGTTAAATAAAATGCATCCTCACCTTTCATTATAGGGATGCTGAAGACTCCATTTTCCTCTTGCAGTAACTGTCAGTGCAATAAAATGCTTGCTGAGATACTTTGCAAAGCAAATATAAATTTCACACATATTATTTTATTATTCACACTATTATTGTGAATGACACAAGGAATATTAGTATTTAATGTATTTTAATGACAGAATTTTCAAAATTACTCAGTATTGGCAGTATAAAAACCTGCATGGTTATGTAATACTTGTGATGTTTATCAGCTAGAATGAGAACCAAGAATCCTTGGAACAGATTTTTCCAGGATAGTAAACATCAAGCAGTGGAGTTCCCGGCGCTTATTTTTATTCCATTGCACCATCTAGTGGGCAAGTACACCCGGATCCTGGAATCGGGCTGTCAAAGCTCCCTTCCTTTGTAAGTGAGTGCATCCAGCAGAGCTCCTCTTGGGTGCCAATGCTTGGAGACATTTAGAGAGGCAAGCAGAAATTTAAATATTGTCTTTTCCATGTAATATTGACTGTCAGAAGGACGCGGTCTGAGGCAGTGAGCGGCTCCATCCCGCAGTGTGTTCACCAGTGTCTCTCTGAATGGGTTTCTGCAGGAGCTGTAACCGTAGAAAAACATTTTCATTATCTGCCTATTCATGAGGATAGCTGGGATTCCTGATGCAACATGATAAATCATAGACATCCTTAAGTAAAACGGTTGCTGAAGTTTAAACACATAAAAATGAAGTTAGGGATCACCCATGGTTTTTGTAAGAAAAAGATGTTTCTTATGTTTGCTCACCTGCCAAAAGATGTAAAATCCTGATGAAAATAGGTCACTTACTAGCTTTCACCTGAATTAGTTGTGGAAATAAAGATAATGGGAGAACAACAGACTAGGAAAACGTGTTTTCTACATTTAATAGAGTCCATTGTTTCATGCTATGACTCGCTATAAAAAATTAAGTGCTTTCCATTTAGTGATCCTCAAATGTTTTACAAATGCAGTTGCCACACTCTTCGTAATTATGCTGCACTCTCTTATCTGCAATCTCTCTTTTTCTTCTTCTCTGTAAAAGAAAGCATTGAAAATTCAATCTACTTTTTAATTAAAAAATAAACAACAGAAGTCACTGGTATGGGATTGTCTGAGTAAGTTACTATCTTGAATTCAGTTTGCAGGAAGGCCAAGTACTCTGTATGTTGCTATGATAGCAAGTAATGCAAGGTATTTCTAATACCACAGTGTAGAATATCTCGGGGCCAGTCTGGGTTACAATTCTGTGGTTACGGTGGAAACTGGCTCATATAAAGGGATTTATTCCTCTTAGAGAAAACCAGAGGCCAAATTTAAGTCAATGTGCTAATTCTTCTGTCCTTCTTTCACATGCTCTGCATTATTCTTTTCAGTACTTTCCTTTGAAGGATGATTTTTAAAGAAATGTATATATTTCGAAGGTTTCTCCAGATAAAGTAGACCATTTGGCTATTTGCAACATCCAAGAAATCAGTCAGGATCGTTTCCTCTTCTTCCCTCAGGTTAAAAGCTCCTTTAATCAGTAATAGCATACCTGGTCTCTTGCAATAAGAGAGAAAAAATAGATTCTAAGAAGATGCTTTATATTTTGAGAACAAGTTTCAGTCATGGTACAAGGAAATTTGGCTTAGCAAATTAATTTTTTAGTGAAACATCCTGGAAATGGGAAGAGTCTTGGGCCTTAAAACAGTGCTCTTTTCTCCCTATTAGTTTCTTGGGGATGGGTGAAAAAAGAAAAATTATTCATGGCTTAGAGTTTGCTTTTGCTGCATTTGGAAAGCACACTAAGAGCTATGTGTTGAAGCATTAATACAGGTGTGAGTACTTTTTTCTTGTAAATTACGGATCCATCCAATTTTCTGGTCAGCTAAGTGGGGGGATCCTTCCTAATAAAAGAGATGAAAATTCTCCGTATTGTCTATTCTTTCCCATGTAACAGCAGGTTTCTAGGATTGATAAGGGAGTAGTGTTTTTGTGGCTTCAAATAGCATTGTCTTGAAAGAATTTAATGGAATGTTCTTCCCAGAAAGATAATCTGATCCAAAATAAATGTATTTAGTGTGTTGCTTAATGAAGTCCCTTTTTTTTTTTTTTTAAAGGAGGTAAAGTTTTGCATGAGTTTTACTTTGCTTCAAAACAGATGATGTTTGAAAACTCTTGTATGGCTCTGAAATAACTTGGGTTAGCAATTCAAATTAATAATAAAGTATTGGAACATTAAAAAAAGGTTTAGTTCATCTGACTTACTTTTTTTTTTTTGTTGCTCACTATTTTATGAAGACCATTATGTCTTCCCTTTCATATCATCATGAAGGATGTGGAAGGATGTTTGTCTTTTTATTGTTATTTTACTTTTATATGGGCTTGTGGGAAAGAAGAGTGAGACAGTTATGGCCAAACCTCAGTTCTTGCTGCTCCTGCTGTCCCCAAGGAGGAGGTTCCCCAGGCCATGGAGCTGCTGGGGTACCCAGGAGCAGCTGCATGAGGTGACCGATAGGAAATGCCCTTGGTTTGGCCTGGCTGCATTCTGTTGAAGAATTTTTTGTATTTTCTTCATTTGGCTTTCCTTTATAGAGTGGGATTTGTTTCAAATTCATAAGGAGCAGGTAATAATTTGTAAAGTTGCAGTGTTTCAAAAGGGCCATGTCCTTTTGGCTTCATTAGCAGTTCAGTGGTAGCATTGGTGAGGGTGTTTGGCCAAAAGGGTGTGTGTTTGGTTCATCATTTCTTCTGTGGTTCCAAGCCTTTTGAAGTTGCCTAAGCACCACCACGTACAGAGTGCTGCCTGGTGAGCGGTAAAGAAATAATACCTGTTTTGTGTACTTTGTTGTATAGAGCCAACACTGCATTTTACATCTGCACATTACATGACTGTCCCAGCTTTGCGTGACTCTGGGCTGAGCTCTTCTGTCAAAGGCTCTACCCTGTATGTCTAGAGTCATTGCAGCATGAAATTTCAGGATGTCAAGCCCATATTGAATACATTGGAGCCAAAGGAAAACATTTCTGCAAAGCCCTGTGATGCACAAGCAGAGTTCCACACACGGTTCTACTCCAGATCTGAGAAGCTTCACATGTGGTGCCCCACAAGCAAATCCTGGTGTGTGGGTGGATGCAGTTCTCCTGGGCTCATGGCTCTGCACAAGCTCATGGAGCTGTACCAGGTAATGTTGGTGGCACACAATCCTACTTTTCTGCCTTGTGGAAACCATGTCTCTGGATAAAAGGATCTCCTTGCATTTGCGTTGTGTCTGAAATCAGCTGAAATAAGTAACTCACTTACCCATATGTGCTGGAGAATAGGCTATAAGGGATTTTTCATCTTGTTACATGGTTTTTCAGTCTACCCCCTTAAATGTGGTGGTGGAGAAACAATCTGAGCAATTTATAACTGTCCTGTCCCTGCCAAGAAACCTCTTGTGCACGGACTCTGCAATGCCGGTGCTGTGCTGTGACTTGTACTGGAAGGGGTGTTTGCCACTGGGTTTCTGTGTGGTGCACTGGTATGTGTCTTGTTGTACTGAAGACCTTCATAATGTGTTTAAAGTTTCTCTTGCTCAGGAAACAGTCATAGGCACAAAAGCTGCAAGCGCAGGGTGGAAATGAGTGACTCTAAAAGGCAACAGCAGTAAGACTTGCCAGAGCTGCTCGGTACTACTCTGGTACAGTCAAGCTTTAAAACATTTTTACATCTCCTCCACTATTTTGAATTGTGTCTGTGGCTTAGGAAGGACTCCGACTTTTCTTTGTGCTCAATTTTTCCCAATCCTTTTCTAAATGATGCTTTTTTCTTTTTCTTATTTCTGGGTGAATATCACCACAGATGCTCTGCAGGGCTTGCTTTTCTTGGCACTATAGCGTTAATCATGCTTCTGCCTAATACTGCCCTGTGGGGCTCTGGCTTCAGTTTTGCCTACACCCCTGTGAGCAACAAGAAGCCTTAAGTTTTGCCTTTGCCCAGGCATGTGCATGGCAAGCAGCCTATCTGGGAAACATGAAATGGGATTAGCTCAAGCAAGTGGGTCTTGGTTGGAAGAAAGCACTGTGAGTTAGGCTGAAGGTGGGGAACTGGCTGTGCGTGTACCACCTTGAGAAGGCACTGGCTGGTGCTTTAGCATTAGTCCATACATATATACAGAGAGAGAGAAATTTTAAAAAAAAGTAGGTATTTTGGCATTGTAGAAGTCATGACAGTCTGCTAAAAGTAAATACACAAGAGAAAGTAGCTGTGAGGATGGAAAATGGCTGGCTGTAGCAGATAAGGAGTGGCTGGAGAAGTCTTATCAGAAATCCTCTAGGAAATGCAGCCAAACACCCATAGGGTTGGGAGAAGTCTCTTCTATCAATCAAACCAACCCAAGAAAATTGTGCAGTGAAGCCAATGTTCAGTTTTGCCAGATTTCAGCCTCCTCTGTGGCTGTGTGTTTTATAGAAACACAACTGCATACAGCAGTCTGAGCAAAGCAATTCGTGCAGGGAAGGAGGGAGAGATGCTGGGTTATACTAAGAACCACTCATCCACAAAAAGCCCCCAGGCCCTTGTAAATCTGCCTGGGTCCATATGCAGATCTGTGCCCAGCTGGCATTTGTCTTCATTGCCACTGGAAGCCAGCACTACTGGAAAAGTTAGTTCTAGAAACAGTGAAGTTAACTAACATGTAAAAGACCTGGCTGGCTTTTGTGCTCCCATGAGTTTTGGTCCAGCAAAGGTTGTCAGCACAGCTGGGGCAGTCTCCAAATGAGAGGGATTTTGAGTCTATCCTCAGCTGGGAAGACTGGGTTGTTTTGGTGAGATTTCAAGTTAAACTTTGGGACTCAAATACTGTGGAGACACTTTGGGTGTGAAATAGGGATATTCTCAGTGATGTGTTTTAGTTATGTGATGTTTTCAGTTTTGCCTCTCCATTTTGTCTTGCAAAGCTGCTTTTCTGCAAATCAGTGATGTTTTAAAATGGTGTTATAGGGACCTTTGTCCAGTGCCTTCTGCAGCCTTAGCCTTTAGCGATCTGCTTGGAATTTTGGAAAAGAAGCTTAGAGTGGTTGAGCTTATTCCTGCCCCTTGTTACACTGCTTACATAGTTCCTCCCAATCACCACTGGGCCATTTTAGATTAATATCTGGACCCTGAAATGAGCTCTTGTCTAGATTAAGGGCCACAGAGTGTACAGTGACTAATGCAACGATTGGTGAGTTCTGCTCTGTATTTTAACTTGCATTTGAATAATCTTACGACTTTTTCTTGGCATCTACTAAGAATCCTTTACCTACCGATAAATATATCCAAAAGGCAAAGGAGGCTGACAGAATGTAAGGAAGTTTAACATATAACACATTGCACCTCTTTGTTGACTGCTCCATCATTCCTCAATCCTTTGTTTTCTTGATAGGAGACAGTGTATTATCACTTCAGACAGATACTTGCAGATGTTGCTGAATCAGAATTAGAAGCAAAATCTTTCTGGTTTGTATCTAGTGGGAATTCTTTCCTGCAGTCGAAAACACTGCATGTTTCAAGCCCTCCAAACAAAGCCTGGAAAACTATGTAACCTGTGTTAATGCACCCATTTCCTTTGCCTCATTATTCTTGTCCCTTACCCTTATTTTTGAGGTGCATCTGTCATTACAATACTCCATGCTTCCCTTCAGAGGAGCAATCTTAAAATCACCAGTGGTATGAACTCTGGGAAATTGGCCCAGTAGAGGAATAGTCCTATCAAAATTGCTCTTAGGACACCAGATATATCATTGGTGTAACAAATCCCAACTGGCTTCATTAAAGCTATTTTAGAGAAAATAAACTGGTTTAATAGATGGCAAGTTGCTCTCTATTCCTACTGTCACCATACATTTTTAAATGGAGAATGTGTCTTCACTGTAGAAACCCATTAAAGAGATATATTATTTCATTCAGGTAAGTATTGCCTTTCTGCTTAAAGGGAAAACACCATTGTGAGCTTAGTGAAGAATTTAATTTGATGTATATCTGCAGGAAGTAAGCCTTACATCAAAAAGTAAGTACCAGCAGCTGGGTTCAATATGGGATTTGACACTGTTTTCTATAAGCTCTTTACCAAATGTGTGCAGTTTTTGAAATAGCCACATGCCCACCTTATTATGATCCTTTCCTGGAAAGAGAAATACCTTTAATCTTAAATATGACATTCACATGCTTATTTTTTAAAGAATTGATTTAATATGGAGGATTTTATTTCCTGTTTTTTATTAAGATCTAGGTTCCTTGTCAAAGTACTGCCGTAAGTAACAAGCTATTGCACATCCTGTTCTTCATTAAAACAGGCAGGATATCAAAGTAAAAAACATAAGAAACATAAATGTAGAGGAATTTTAGGATTGAACTGTAATCTATACCATGCAAGTGACTTAATAAGGATTTCAAATGATAAAGGAATTCAAGTCTGGGCAACATAACCAGAGCAACTCCCCCCCCCAGCTTATGGTCTAAACTACTATTTTTTTCCTGTACTTTTAAAAATATCATGTTCTTGAATTAATATTTAGGTTAACTTGGAAGAGATACACAATCATTAATTCTTGCTACTGCTGTTACTCTCCTTAAGTTCTTATTTTTCATGATGAGTCTTTTCTAGTCACTATAGAAAAATGCAAATATTTTTATGATTGCTTTAAAGAATTAATATCAGCCATTCAAATACTATTTACAGTCATTTTCAGCAAATGTTTTGTTTGTTCAATTAGCTGTTGGGAGTTTCCATGTGAAACAAAGTCGAGGAACTGGTACATGCTTACTTGGTCAGGACAGGCAATATTACACAAATCTAATTTTATTTGACCAATTGCACCTAAGTAATAAACTCCTGCTGAATGTGATTAAAGGGAGGTGAAATATGAAATATCCTTAGGGAAATGGAGAATATGGGTCTGTCTGTAGATAAGGATACATTAGGTTTAATCTAGACGTGATGGCTAACCAGAGCAATATAGGAATAGCAGGACAGGCTTCCATGTAAGCTAGTGACTAGAGGATATCTCCAGCAACTCTGGTGGGCTTGAATGAGATTATTTTGACTGCCTTGTCACTAGTACTGTTAGTTATTTTGGCTGGCTGAAGCTGGTGTGAATGTATCTAGCAGGGCTGCGTGTTGATCTGGAAGTGTGATGCAGAACAGAAGTGAGGCTGAATTTGTCCATGTAAATATTCTTTGCTGTTTATTTCTGTATTGCTTAGCAACAAAATCAAGATAAATTTTATCAAATTTAATAGAGGAAAAAAACAGGTAAAACACAATGGTGTTGGATTGGCATTATTATTAAAAAATGTACATGTGAGGGGGGAACAACCCAAATCAAACAGGAGTAAGTAGACTTTTTGGATCCCCAAAGACAGGAAATACAGGGAATAGCCTTCTGGCATAGGTATATGATGAACCCTGGGAGACCTCAATGTATCATGTAGCTGAAGTTTAGTGTTGCTTGTAAACCACCCCTGCATCAGGGGCAACCAGCATTATACGCAGGCCTCATGAATTACTTCATGAGGTCAGGTTTTTATGTAAAAAAAGACACAGAAGGTAAAGAACATGAGGACAGACCAGAGAGGAGGTAAATCTACAATTGGGCAGGTCTTGACTTTATTCTGTAGTATGTAAAATAAGCCACTACTCATCTCCGTTGAGATGAACGTGAGCAGTTGCACTGGAATTGTGTGTAAAGTATGCATGTACCTCCAACACTCCCTGAGAGACACAGGCTAGCAAGGACTTAATCCTCTCTAATCCCTGATTGAAAAATTACATAGATAGCACAAACTTTGAAGAAAGAATACATTAAAAGAAGCCTTGGAGGGGGGAAAAAAATAAATCCCCAGCTTGAAGATGTACAGCAGCACTGGGATGTCTTCAGCAAATGTTTCCAGCAACAACGTCTGTTTTGCTTCATTTGCCCTTCTTTCCAAGAGCTGTTCCTCCCAAAATGCAATGAATTGACCCTAAAGTGTGAAGTAATACAACCTTGTGGGCAAAACTGCTCCTGCCCTTTCTTTCTCTCTTGGGAGGGTGTGTAACAGCTTGCTAGCCAAGGGCAAGCTGTGTTTGAATCAATGGGAGACTTGAAAGTGAGGAGAGCTGGGGATGAAAAGGGCTGGAAATCAGAGCAGTGGTGAGCCATAGCAGCCCCTCCATCTAAGGGCAGAGGTGAAAGGTGCCAGGCTTGGCTCAGTGGGGGCCATGGGATCTATCAAAGAGGAGTTGTGTCAGTACTGGGGCAGTGCAGTGAGGAGAGGTGGAGGGTCAGTGCTGTGGGACTCGCCCTGTGTCACCAGAGCCTGACCATTGCAAATGCAGTTCACTGCTCTGATGAGTGTGGGCAGCAGGAGATGTAGGAATGTGGGAATGCCAACACACTGCTCCTTCTCAGCTGTGGCTGTGCCTTGTTTTTTATTTCTGTCTACATATAGATTGAATTTAAGGGAGGGGAAGGTGACCAAAGCACAGCTGCCCATGAGAACATGGGCAGAACAGGAAGGTGCAATAAGCTCGACATTTCTCCATTCCAAGGGTCCTGTGAGTGCTCAGGCTGTTGCACAAAGCATTTTTCAAGACCTGGCCTAGGCTCTGCTGCAGGTAATGCCATGAGTTGCCTTCAGCCTCTGGCTCCGTTGTCTTAACCGCTTGCTTCCTGTAGATGTTCACACACAGTGGAAATTCACCAAACAGGAGAGGTACTAAAGGAGAAGTTGTCTTTGTCCACTGCCCTAATCATCTGATACAGATCAAAAAGTTATATTACTGTCTGTGGGAAAGGCCTCTTATCTGCAGATGCAATTGGCTTTTGATGAGAGGGTGGTTGGACTATTAACTGAACTGAAAAATGTAGCAGAGCTCCTCTACACAGGTCAAATACAAATTCTACCCTCTGATATATGCACACTGCTCCTGTTGCAAGGGCTAAGGAATAGGTGGATTAAAGTGAAATGAGTAGATACTAAAAGGAAACATCAACTGTTGGGTCTCCAGGTTTAATGGATATTGCACAATTCTTCAAAAAGTGCAAAATGTAGCCCTGAGAATATAGAATTCCGTTCTATTTCTACTACCCATATGGGAATATGAACAAAACACCTTTGAATTGTTTTTCTTAGATAATTTTGCCCATCTGCATTTTTTGATACACTAATAATGCTGCACAGCTTTCAAAAAGCCCTAAAATAGGTCAGATTTTGCAACCAGAAGATGCTCACCAGTGTTCTGCTTACAGTCTTGTAGCAGCAAATGTAGACAATGTATAAAAACATGGCACATGTGTAAATTTGCCATCTCATTGCTTTTGCTGCTCTGGCTCTATTGTCAGTAATAATGCCACAGCAAGGACGGTTGGAGGGAAGCCAAACGTTTATTTGGTCTTTAGGCTTTGATAGTATGTTGGCAGCTGTGTGATCTTTGTTAAATTCAAAAATGCAAAGTGTAGCTTGTTTGTAAGAATCAGATGAGACTGTTGAGACAGATGCTTTTTGGAGCGATACCCGGCAAGCTGTGACACACATGTAAATGGGGCTGCTCGACCACTTGCCCGTGTATATTGAGATTTCCCTGGTCTCTGGAGCTATTTAATTAAGTTGGGATTCAGTGTTACACAAATGAAACATTGTGAGCTTGGACAATGGAAATGTGCCTTTCCACTTGCAGGCTAGCTGGGAAGCCCCTCTTCTGTAGGCAGAGAGCACACTAGATAAACATCTCTTCTATCTGGGACACTCATAATGGTAATCCTCAAAGAGAACACGGAGATATATTATTTTCCAACTAAGTTAGCTCTCTGTGTGTTTTATGTGGTGTGGCTGTAATTAGCCTGGTGTTGGTGTCGACAGTGGTGCATAATAATGCTGTAAAAAGGCAGTGAAGGTGGTGCTCCTTTAATTTTTCAGTTACTGGTGTGCCCAGACTAAGTGAGGATTTTTGTAAACAGGAGCATACTGTAGCATGAATATTATATGAGTGACTAATATCTCTGCTTATGTGGCTGAGGATGTGGTTTTGCCATCAATAGGACTGGAAAGGTTTTTTAATATTGTCTTCAAGGTTTTTTTTAATGATGCAGAAAAAGGGGTTTGGGAATGAGTAAATTACTGAGTGCAGGAGTGTGGAACAGGTTCTGTTCCTGTTGGAAATCTGTTGTTTTCCTATAGCCCCTGCAGGTGTGGGCAGGCAGAGGAGAGCAGTCGGTTGTCAGTCACTCACAGCTGCAGTGGACCAGCCAACAGCTGGTAGCAGCTCCAGCTCCTGCTGCAGTCAGACTTTACATAAAAAGTTAAAACAGTTCTCCAGCTTTCTTACTGCTCAAGTGCAGATGAGAAGGAGCTGTACCAAAGTGTATACATTCCTTTTTCATTACACATCTGCAGCCAGCTGGCTATTCTAATGGGCAGAATCACTCAATCAGGCAGGGAAGTAGACTGACAAAAATCAGACTGTCATGCAACTGTTTACATTTATTCATTGTTCTTAGTCTATTTATGTAATTTTATTGCTATAGTCATTTTGGGATTGAAGTCAAACTGAAATATGATGAATGCACTTACAGTTACATGCTGTGACCAGAGTGCAACATGGGAGAGAGTTCAAGTGCAACCAGCTGCATAATAAATTACGTGAACTAAGGAAAAGTCCATGGAGTAAATGAAACTACGTCAGCAAGATTAGCCCTACCAATCACAGCCAGAATGGAGAATATTAAGAGGACCAGAATACTTTTGAAATGAGAATGACCAAGTTAAAACAAGCAAAAAGAACTTAGCCAGGAAACCACTTATCTTTTGAGTCTTGTTAGTCCCCATGAAACTCCCAGAACCACATTTCCTTCTTTGAAATAATGAAGTGGCCCAGAGCCACTATCTTGCAGAGCTGCAAGGTCAACTATAAAAAGCTTCAGGTTGCTGAACTCAGCAGCTATTTTTGTTATTGAGGTTGGTCTCTACATGCCAACATGTTCAAGCTGAAATGTAACTTGCCCAGGAAATTAGTTAGTGTGCACACAAATACAAGATTATAATTGCAGCTACAGAATGCTGCTCACTGGAGAATTGAGCTTGGATGGGAAAGCTAGTCCTTTTCTTTGCCCATTTTATTTGGAAAGAAAAGAAACAATGCAAGCTGCCAATATTTTGATGTCAGCATCCTTTGTTTTCTCTGGCTATCTGAGACCTCTTTGATCCTAATGCTGCCAGAAACGTTTGCTCTGGCTGTGCTTCTTCTTTCTAGCAGGTCAACTGTTTTGCTACAGGTTGTGAGAATGAAGGTTTTTAATTTGATGAACTTCCAAGTGTGTGTCTCAGACACCTGTTTCTGTCCAGAACACTCTCTGTTTTTAAACATGTATATTAATTTGTAAACCGTGACAGTAGGTGGCATATGTAGAAGCTGAATTCAGGTTCTCTGCCTTTGCTTGATGATGAGACTCTATTCAGCACTGCAAATATTATTGCATGTATAATATTAATTAAATGTGGTGACCAGGGTAGGTTGACATGGAGCATCTTTTCAATAGCAAGATACAGTGCTGGAATATGTAATTAATGGAACTGTCCTGCTGCCATCTTTGGAACTTGTTGGATGAAAGTGAACAAGACTCCAGCTACACATAGCTCTGATGATTAGTTACTAAGCTATATCCAGGCAAAAGCAAGCATATGTTTCGTCTTGTATTTGTATGCTTTGTAGATTTCCTGTGTCTGACAATAACTTTCGAGCTGGGACAGAATGAAAAACTTCCCACAAAGCAGAGGACCCATGTTGGCTAGTCTAGTTATTCTTGGTACTAGAAGCTCCAGTTATAATCTTCTAGGAGACAAATAATATTTTATATTATACAAGAAGAATATATTAATTTTTCATGTTTTTCTAATTTTTCTTGTCTGACCATCTGTATATATAAAGTATTAGTGAGATTAATCTTGTGATAGTTGAAATCCAGTTGGATGTTTTTAGTTGAAACACATATAAATAACTGAACTGGTATCACACTGTAATCCAAAGCACTGATTTACATTATAGTCATATATCAGAATTTTTTGCTTTTATGGGAGATGTTTTATAACATTTAATGATTATGGCAATGTAGGTGGTAGGATGAAAGTGCACATTGTGCTAAGGTACTGCTGATGTAGGAAATTGCTTTTTGTATCCACAGATCAGAATACTAAATCATTTAAGAATTGGTGCATATCCAAAACGCATCTGTTGACCCAGATTCTGTCCTCTGATAACAAGAATGAAGTGATTGTTTTTCCGAGAACCGAATAGATTTTATTTACATTAGTGGAAGTGCCAATAAGGGTTTGTTGTGGGATTTGTAGGATACTGCTTTTCTTAAAGAATGTATTTGTGAAACTCTCTTTTGTGTTATCTCCTCTCAGCTTTCTGATTTGGGGAAATACTGCACCAAGAATTTAACAATAATACAAGCATTCTGGCAGAGACAAAGGGGAAAAACAGGTTCCAGACAACATGCCACAATAGTTTAATGTTTCCTGGGTAGAAAAAGTGACTTAAACATAATGAACCCTATGCTTATAACACCAGCTTCTCCAGAAATACAAGGTAATTTATAGTTGCACGGAAAATGAAATGGAGGAGGAGACCTAGAGCCTACTGCATAAATCCTCCTGATGCATATTTTATTCTGTGTAATAGTGTTTCCAAGGATGGGGTTCCAGCTGCATTCCTAATTTCCCCTAAGTCACGAGTGTCTTCTGTTGATGCCTCTCCCTCCTTTAGTGAGTGAGCACGTGTTCTGGTAGAAATAGTCCTGGTGTGGAGTATCTATACTCTGACCTGCAAAGAGTGGGCTGGAGCTCAGTCCTAGTTCCTTTCCCATGTGGAGACATATTTCTGCCTCCCTGTTCTTTGTAGAAAAGTGTATGCTCTGTATAATGAGGATACCAGATGTTTGCCTTTAGACAGAACTTGCATTATCATGGCTTCCAAGCTGCCAGGAAGGTCTGGACTCCAGCAGTGGGTTATTTCCTTACTGAGAGAATGGAGTAGACATATGCATGGGATAGTTTTTTCTGGTCTCTATGTATTTATAATAACATACACTTCTGTAGATATACTCCAGAGCAAAACAGGTAGAGGTTACAACTCTCAGAGGTGGAGAAAACACGTGCTCCAGTCTCCAGCTGCTTGGTTTCTCACTGTAAACTACACCAGGCACTGAGATTCAAATCAACTGCTCTGAGAACTAGGTCAAAGTACCATTCATAGCAGAACCTGCAACATGGGCCTGAGAGGAAGAAGATTTGAATTGTATCATAATTTCTTGTTCCACTTCAGGGAGAATGGGGGTGATCTCATGCTATCAGAGGACCTGGGCAGCCAGCATTGCTCTTGGGGTGATCTAATGCTCCCCTATCAGCTCTATCTGACCCCTCTGACTTGCTGAGGGTGTTTAGCCACCAAGGGCTCTCCTGTGCAGTGACAAGCTCTAGAAACTCCCTGTCTCCTCTGCTGACACAGACAAAGCCCAGCTGTCCCACTCCCCTTGTCTGTCTAATGCCATTCCACAGGGAGGTGTAGAAAAGGACTGCTGAAAAATCACGGCTCTCGATGCACACATGTAACTTGTATGTGCCTATCTCTAACAAATATGGATGTGAACATATAATGTTCTTTTGTACATGTGATCACCCTTCGTGTCTCTACTTACAGCATATCTTTATCTGTAGATAGCAGTCAATTTTTAATAATTGGTTCGTTCTTTATTTTCTGAGTTGAATGGTTGAAACAGTGAAAACTTAGGACACATTTGTTGAGTAACTTATAACAAATGAGACTTCCTTGAAGAACTGAAACACTCCCATTTTTCAGATTTGATTTTTCCAAGAGGCTTTTGGACTCAACACTGTGCTAACACAACTAATGTGGCTTCTGAACTGGCACTGGCTTGGGTCCAGCCCAACTCTGAGCAGGGGCAGAGCTGGCTGGCAGCTGTCAGTACCCATCTGTGGAGGCATAACCAGTAACATTCACTGTATTTATAAAGACCCCTTGCTAGCAAATGCATTCAGCCTTCTGAAACAATAGTTCTTCCAACTAATTAAAAACAACATTACCCTAACAATATTACATGCTCGAGAAGTAAACAAACCATAAAATGATCAGCAAACACAGCAGTATTCATTTAGAAATGTATCTGCTAGAGCACAGGGTAGAAAATGAGCATGATTTTGGTCTGGAGAATATTCTATACTCCTGGGATCACCACCCAAAAGCTAGAACTACTTGCTGATCCCTGGCATGGTGGCAGAGCTGCAAAGCAGCAGGTGGCAGATGAGTGAAAAATCCCATCTGGCAGGAACTGAGGAGGTGATACTGAGAGGTTTGGACTCCAGCAGGTTCATCAGAGTATCCATTTAATAGGCAGCAATTAAAAGGGCATAAATCCTGGTGAATGACCACCACTGCTCAGGGCTCTGATGTAGTTTGTCTCCAAGTCCTTTGTGTAACCAGTGGTGGGGGGCTGAGCCAGTAGTAGAGGGAGATGGAAGCTGCAGCTCCTGAGAGCTGAAGTCAGAAGGTACCATAATGCCAGTGGCCAGCACTAGCTCTTCTTCAGGCCAGCATGAGAGAGTGAACATCTCTTACTGATGTTCTCATACTCAGGAAGAACTAAAACTGTGTTTCCCCCATTATTTTGTCATAAAATGACCTGTGAAAAGCTTGAAAAGAAAGTTGAAACCTATTTCCATACCTTGCTTGGCATAGGATCTTGTTTGGAGAGGGCACAGACTTATTTCAGAACTAAAAGTTTATTCTCCCTCTCTAGAGGAGTCCACTTGGACTGATCTGATCTGAAAGAGGAGTGAGTCACCTCATCAGAATGATTTCAGTTTAGTAACATTCCTATTTCCTCTGGGATGAGGATAAGGCAGCTCTGACCTACCCAACTAGCAATTATGTTCCAATAATTGAATCAGCAGAGAATGCAAAGCACATTCCTTGATACGAACTTGTTTTGCAGATTTGGGCATACCACTTTTTCCTTCATGCTATCAGTGATTATTATTTTAAGTTGTATGTATCCTGGTACAGTTGTGAATATCCTGATTTTCTAAAGAGGAAAAAAGTCAATTTCTAAATCCATAATTGCATGCCAGTGGGGCTGTTTCTTTATTTTGCTTTTAAAAACAAGCTGTGGTTCTATTGTTGAATGAAATATTTTGTTCAAATTATAACTTAGAGGCTGCAAATTTTTTTTTGTCATATGAAAATGTGACTCAGATATACCATTTGAGCAGGAAAAAAAAGCATGCTTTGCCTGTTAGTCTTGTTTTGCTGTGTGCATACATCACACTGTGGTTGTCCAGAAGCAGCTGTATATAAGCCATATGGTAGAGACAGCTACCATTGTGTTCACTTGGATGCAAATAGGGCAGTTCTTATCAGCATAGGTAGCTCTGTGTTGTCTGTCAGTACATCTGAGGACTAATCAATGGCAGAAAAAGAAAGAAATTCTATAATCTTCCTCTTTTTCTGAACAGCCATTCTTTTTCTAATGTCAGTTCTTGCCATTGCCAGAATCTAATGGATTTTTGCCTTAAGACTAATATGGATGCTGAGCTAAACAGTATTTCCAGGGGGAAAATATCTTTTTCTGTACTGATAGGCCATTGCTGCCCAGGTAGTATTAAATGCCTTGGCTCAAATGACAGAGCAAGATGGGGGATCCGAACTGATTCCTCATTTCCCAACTACGTATGGCAACATCCTGAATAAGACAGTGCTGTTGGGGAAGGGCAGTGTCTTTTGGTAAATCGTTCAGTGTCGTTGCAGGTACAGACAACTCTTTGGATATGTAAAAACTTGTGAAGTCCCAACCTCGAAAAAAACCCCGTGTTCCCAAAGCCTGGCCTAATAAAAAAACATTACTGTTCTTCAGCTACCTTGCTTTGGGTCCCTTCACCATCTGGGTTACAGGAGTCTGGAGCAGGCAGAGTTTAGGAATAGGTGGTGTTTCACTCTCAAATTCTATGTCCACAGCTTGTATTAGTGTTGAATTAATACAGGCAATTACCAACAGGGGGTGTTAAATGTATACTTTGTTAGTAAGAAAATATAAGATACTATTTATTTTGCTTGTCTGAAAATTGTTTCCCCAAGCTGGGCTGTGCACTGGCAGAATTTGCTGTATTGGTGTCTGATTCTTAACAGTGGTAGCTGCAGTTTGCACAGGAATCATGAACTCTTTGTCGCAATGAAGCATTTTGATTAGGTGAACTCAGTTGAAAATGAAAATAAATTCTTCTAACTTAGGAAAGGTATCATCTGAGTTCTAGGTGGGTCAGGTCAGAGCTGAGTGTGTATTCTAAGTAATCCCTCTGTGGAATTATTACCATCACCATAATAATGTCTTAGTGGAATCAAAATGGTGATATTTGTCCTGATAGCCTTTCACTTTTTATTTGGAAAATCATTAGAGTTACATTATCTCAAGGTGTATGAAGGAAAGGTAACACCTGCTCCAGGAATCTACTGAAAAGTTATTTCAAGGGGAAAACTACTGAACTAGAAATTAGACAGATATTAAAACTACAAAGCTGTTTTCCTTTGTAAAAAAACTCAGTCTGAAGTTGCTTAAAGCTCCAAGTTAATCACAGCTGCTCTCCCTGTCTGTAGAACAAGAGCTGTTGTTTCCAGCACACTTTATGCAGCACTGCTCTGTCCACCCCCAGGACAGTACATGCTGGGTGAAGCAAGTCTTTAATGGGACAAGATAGTAGTTCTAATGAGACAGCATCTGGCATTATTTGTTCTTGAATACTTTGTTTTTACCTACAAGCTGTTTGCCAGCTGAAATGTAGGGACCTGTTACCTGTTTGTTGCTTTTCCAGCCACTGTCTAGCATGATACAGATGTGAGTCTTTGAGCGTTCTGACCTTGTCTTTACATCTCTACCTAAAATTCAATTTTAAGATGGTCTCCTGTCATTTTGTATCCCCACTTTTCCTTCAACCCTGGAAAAATTAGTTCACCAGCACTTTGTTCCACTGTGGGCTTAAAATGTCTGCAAGGCTTCAGGAGGATGTTGCATGCATTCCTTGGTTGACAGGGTCTGCTTATGTGGAGAGAGTGGAAAGCTGTCTAGGGTAATTCAAAATATTATTTTACTTTGTCATAACTATTTTTATTTTTTAATGTAATGTAGCTGTGGGTTTCAAGTCACACTTCCACTTGAAAGAAATATTTCTTCCTGTGTCTTCAATGTGTGCAAGTTTCTTTTGGAGATGTTCTAGTTGTCTCAAAAATTTCATATAGAATTACTTTTCTGTGGACTAAGGGAATATTTTTAGATTCCTGTGCCTGCATTTCTGTTTGCCCTAGTTTTCTTTGAACATGAAGAAGTTAATCCTCCCCTGAAAGAAGTTGTATGCGTTACCTTGTGGAGAGAAAGCTGGTTTTAGTATTACTTTACTTCCCTGTACTCCAGGATGATACTTCCAGTTTTGTTAGCACTACTATTTTAGGAGATAGAGAAAGGCAAATCTGGAGAGTTAATTATTTCTTTTCGTTGAAAGCCAGAGGAAATAAGAATTTTTGATGACTGGTGATTTGATGGTGACTGATCTATGTTAGTAGAGTTTTCTTGTGAAATTCTTGTTTCTCTCCCTTTAAACAAAGTCGTGCAACATCTTGGTACCACAGGGAATGTTTTCCCCACAGATTTATACAGTGTTGATGACACAGTTTTCTGAACCAAAGATTTGGACATGGGAATTAGGAAAAATGCATTTTCTAGCAGGGAGAGAAGATCTCTATTAGCTGTGCTGACAAACTGTGGGAAGGCAAATCAGCCATGAGACTCCCATTAATTTGATTTTAATCTTTATAAACCTGAGATTCTGGATGATAGGACACAACCATTTTAATTAAATGGCTTGTACTACTTTTTTGGTTTTTTTTCTTTTCTTCCTTTTTAAATTTTTTTTTTTTTTTGGCAGGAGCTTTACATTGTTGATAAGGACAGGATTACCCTACCTGTACATACCTGATCTGTGTAACTTCCAGGTTATTGTACCAGATGCTGTTGGTCACTGGGCATCATCCAGAAATGTACATGTTTTAAGCAACTTTAAAGCTAATGGGCACTTGTGCTGATTGGCAGACCGACTAAAAACTAACTACAATATTATATGTGTGTATTTTCAATCACCTAAAAAATCCTCTGGATTAATGTTGTGGCTTGTTTTTTTTGTTTTTTTTTGTTTTTTTTTTTTTTTAATTTTTGTGTTTTGCTTTTTATTTTTATGTTTTTTTATTTTGTCTTTTTTTTTTTTTTTTTTAAATTTCTTTGCACTTCAAGTTAGCCATCAACGTTGGGAGGAAGATCCACTTCAGAGAAGTGGAGGTGTCATGCTGCTTTCACACAAATGCTCTCAATGTATCTTCTTAAGGGTCCTGGCATTACTTTAAAGTAAAACTAGTGTTACCTTTGTTTTTTTTCCCCCCTTCTCTTTCTGAAAGACAAGCAGGGTTTGCAGCTCTGTCTGGTGAGGTAGTTTCCTGCAAGTAACTTTCAGCATCAGAAGCTAACTCGGGCTTCTTTCCTATGCAGATAAGGAAAGCTGCTTGGTTTCTCAGCAGTCTGCCATTAATTAGACCAACTTATTGGTAGCACATGTTGACCAAGTGGATGCTTTATTTTTTGTAGCACAAAAGGTGGCAGAAAAATCAACAAGTCTTACATTGTGTGATAGCTTTTCTGATTTGTTTTCTTTAATTCTTTTTTTTTGGTGGAACGTCTCACACAAGCCTGCATGTGTGCATTGGCGTCAGCCTTCTGCAAACGGAAATAATATGCATGAAATGGTAATCGTTGCCAGCATCCAGTAAAGTGGCTCCTATCCAGGGCAGTGGGATCAATTATTTTTCTGGGAGGCTGTGTATGAAGGGCTGTTAATTTTACAAATGAATTACAGAAAGAAAGAAGGAAGCATCTCTGATGGATTGTTATTGATGAAAGAATTTATTTTGTCCAGGACTCCTTCACCATTTGTTTGTGAAGAGAGGATGTGTTTTTTATTGTTACTGGTGCTCACCCTGGAGGCTGAGACAGAGGGGTCTGTATTGTTCTCCTGTGTGAAATTGCTTTTGTCATCTCCTACAGAAATTCGTGAAGTGTGTGGAGCGAAGCATGGCGAGGGCCTGATTTTTTGTTATTTCAGTGCTTATTGATAGGTTTTTTTCAAAGCAATGATCCTGCTGTCTCAGTGAGTCCGGTGTGTAGCTGGTGGCACCCAAACCCAGAGATTTTATGAAGATGAATTAAAAAATATACACACATTGTTTTATTTCTAAATGAAGAAGTACAAGCTTGCATTCTATTGGGACTTGGTTATTTGTTATAAATCGGAATTTTAAAATATAGGCCATCGCTCTTGTCCAAAATATTTTAGTTTCCCAGCAGATGTTGCAACAAGTTTTGAAAAACTGTCCTTAAGTTATAAAGCATAAATTTGTCTGAACACTTGGTCTCTGTCCCACACGGCTGCTGGTTTTTTTCTTCTTCCCTTTTTCTCTGTCTGAACACAGCAGTAGCACAGCTGGAGTGACATTTCCAGATGACTCTTTTGAAAAACTGCCATAAAATAGCATGGACAAGCCCCTCTGCCCCTGCTTCTGCCCCTCACAGACTGTGCCTGGGCTGTAGAAAAAGCAGAAAGCATCTGAAAAGCCCCAGATCCATTTGGGCAAAGATGCTCTTGCTGCTGTGTGCAGAAAACAACGCAGGGAAGCAGGCGGCCCGTCCACGTCCTTGCAATGCACAGCAGCCCAGGATCACAGAAGCACAAAAATAGTTTAAAGGCATTGAGGAATAGTACTTTCCCTAGGAAATCTTAAGCTTTTCTTCAGAGTGATTCAAATTGAGTGCCAGCACTAAACAGCTTCAAGAGGCATCCTGGCTACCTTTGCACTTCATTTATTCTGGCACAACTAAACAGAGCCTTTCTTCTCCTCTGTTAAGATGTGAGAGCTTGTGAGCTTTGCACTCATCCATGAGATCACACACTGGGTTTCAGTTTCAGACCTCAGTAGTAGCAGCTGGTGGAATAAAAGGATTCACTGAAATAGCACCAGGCCCATGTGGTTGTGCCTGTGCAGAGAGAAGCTCAGGCTTTGGGGTAAGCCCTGCGATCTTGGGCCTCCGCCCATTCGGACTGCAGCACCTCTGGGAGCATGTTGTGGTTTCCTGCCTCTCTACACCTTGGTTTCTTTCCAAAATAAATTGAAGCACACAAGGAGATGGTGCACTCTGGTTTGTGTCCCAGGATGGGGTTGAGCAGCACACCAAGCAGGTCTGCTCTGGAGCTAGGTGCCTTTGGACTATGCTGTTGCTATTCTGTCCTGCTGCTCCTTGACTTCTGGAGTCTTTGGCTGCAATGCCTAATGCTGGGGATCTTTACTCAGAGATGGTGTAATATGCTTGAGAAATAAAGCCTGTGATTTATTTTCTATTGCTTAACACACTCTCTGTGTTGATCAATTTATGTTTTCAAGCCCAAAGCTTTCTCAACAGGACAAGAGGAGTGTGCCAGGCAGGGTGTCCATCCTTGGCTGCTGAGGTGTTCCTGGAAAGCATGATGCCTTCACTGTGAATGACATCATCACATGCCAGCTCCAGGCATATTCAAGCTGCAATTAATGTAATTGCATTTTGAAATCACTATGATGTAATTTAGAATGTGAATATACCCATGCAATGAAACTATGCAGAGCTCTTTATGGGCGTGGCTGCCCATGTGACTGCACCCAAGTGGTATCAATGCCAGCTGCTGTGTGTCTTGGCAGCTGCGAACATGCTGGTCCCTGTCCACCCTGGATTTGTTTTGTGCTTGATAGAAAGTCTTTAGATGATTTGAAGCAGGCTGTCCATTGAAGGCACACCTGCCTGTGGAGGTACAGGGCAGTGCTGAGCTGTTTCCTCCCAGTCTCTTTGAGCCCTTCTGAGCTCTGATGGGAGCTGGATGTGCACGTTCTCCAGGCTGTGCCACGGAAGCCATGTGAGAACTTGTGTGTTAAGGCTCCTGGTTGGGGTCTGTAATGTTCTCATCTGTGGAACTGGCTATTTGGGGAGGGAGAGAAAACAGCTGCAGAAGCAGAACAGATGCTTGATTTGTTGGTTTGTGCCTTCTATTCCACTTTAAAACTGGAGTTTGATGTTTCAGTAGTGGGGAATAGTGGTATGCTTGTTTGGATTTTCAGGGTTTTTTAAAAACAGTTACTTATATGCCTACTTTTATGTGAGGGGAAGGGCAGGGAAATGCTTTTAATTTTTGAACAGGGATTGCAGGTGTATACAACCAAAAAAACCCAAACCATGTCAGCTTTTTTTTTCTATAAAACTGGTTTCTTGGAATGCACATTTGAGCATGTTGCAGAAATTCCTTTAATCTCTATCTATTTCTCCTATAAGTATCTAACAGTAGAGATGCTGAGAAAGCACCCTTCCTTCAAAATATTTATTGCAAAATTTAAGGCACACTTCAATACTTCTGATGTCATGCATGTTTGGAATCTTCACTTCAGATAAAGCCTTGCAGCCCCAACTTAAATGTTTGCAATCGTCCAGCAGCTTAGGGTGAGGCCAGAATATTACTGGATATGCGTTTCTGCAGTGTGCCTGCCCAGCCTAGAGGGCTCAGCTATTTGAGGATTGTAGGATGATGGAATAATTCAAGTTAAAAGGGGCCTCAGGAAGTCATCTAGACTCACATCCTGCTCCAAGCAGGGTTACCTATGAATTTTGGTCAGTTGAGTCAAGACTGCAGCCTTTTACCCAGAGTGGAGGTTTAACTATGTGATGTGCCACAGCTCTTCAAAATCAGCAAAGAGAGACCCTTTTGGGGCAGCTGCTGGTTCAAAGCAAGAAGGGCTCATTGCTTGAGAGGAAAGCAACCAGCAAGAATCTGACAGGGTATTTATTGCATTACTGAAAATGGTGTCTCAAGAACCACTGATTTGGACCATGATGAAACCTTTAAAGGAGAATTGCTTTCGGCTGAGGAATCCTCTGGGACCTGATTCTCAAAACAGTCTATTTACATAATCATTGTCAGCATGCAAATTCCTGATTTTTTTTGAAGCATAAAGGGCACATAAATGTTTAGTAAAGAGGGCCTGATGTGAATTTTTTATTTTTTGAGTCTTCCTCAGTTGCAAGAGAAACATTAGAATACTGTTGGTATGCTGCCTAAATTTAAAGACATTTGTGATAGAAGGAAATCTATTTTCTATGTATTTGTATAATTATGTATGTGTAGCTTTGCGTGTGTAGGTACAATAGCTATACATGGTTGATCCATACCTTGTGAGGCTGCCCAGCTGGTTACTTACACACGTTGAGAAATACATTGTCAACCTATACCTTGTACATTTTATGCCTTCTAGAGACAGTTTAATAAAAACAGGTGCTTTTCCATAAGAAAAGTTCAGCAGCCATGAAGAAATATGCGCAGCGTGTTTCCATTTCATCTTTACATATCTTGTAATTAAAGATGTGCCAAACTCCTTGAAAATAATTCACTTGGTCAGTGAACCACATTATTCAGCGATTTGCAGATATCACAGAAGAGAAAGCTTCGGCATTTTGATTCACTCTGCAAATCGACACAGTGTTCCTCCACATTATGTCTCGGTGATGCCCAGTAAATTGGCTCTCATTGCTTCACACCACATTACTATGCATCAGGTCAAAGTAGCACTTTTTTCTTATTGGGTGTGAAATGCTAGGTGGTAAATATTAAAGTCACAAAAAATTTTTGCAAAAGAGCTATTTGCAAGGTTGGTCTTTGGGAATTTGTTCTCGGTAGAATTATATTTTATTAATATATTCTAAAAATATCATCCATAGATTCTGAGGCAAGTAGTAAAATCAATTTTATCTCTCTTTAGGGCATGCCTGGGGTGCATTTTAGGAGGCTCAAGGCTTTGTCCACTTTGTCCACAGGCTGGGCAGTACCCTATGAACTATGTAGTCAGCAACAGAGCTTGTGCTGTACTTCTGAATCCCAGCAATTGCCCAGTATTTTAAAAAAATCTGTGCTCTGTTTGCATAATATAAGTAGACATATCCTCCCATTGCAATGTTTGGGTGTTTCTCTGTGGGATGGATTGATCTCTGTAGGGCTGGATGCAGCCTGGATGGGCTTCAGAGGAGATTCCAGGAAATAGAGGGAATTGCACCAGCCTGAGCCCAGCCACCTTTGACATCTCCTTGCTGGATTTATAGTCACTAGAGGATTATGAATTGTGAGCTTCTTGTGTTGCTGTGTAGCATCCAGACCAGTTCTGTTGCTGTAAACGTGGAATATGGAACAAAGAAGCAAATTAATACCACATATGATGGCGAGATGTCCCATATTAATTCATGTGCCTGTTGGTGTGTGAACCAAGGCCTCTGGTCTGCAGTGTCGGGTGAACAGGTGCTGTAGTGGTCCCTATGTTTCAGCAGCAGCTGATCTGATTCATCATCAATGTTCATCAATGTGATAGAAAATTGGGTTTGACATGAGAAATGTTTACTGATCAGTGTTATTCCACAATGCTTGTGCTGTGTCAGCTGTACCTCTCTTATTTTAGGTGCTATAAAACATTTGTTGTCTCCATGTTCACTATACAGAAGGGAAAACAGAAGCTTTGGGGCTCCTCCAGTGATTTCACAAGCTCCACCATTTTTCATTTTCTGGATGGACTGTGTTGAAGAGGAGAATCATGGAAATTTGTGTTTCTCTGTTAAGCGTTCTGGTTTTATGATGCAAAAAAAGAGATGCTAGCTAAGCTTTGTGGAATTTTATAATTCATCCTAGAATTTTGCTTGATCTTGTTGGAGGAAGAAGAGGGGCCCTTGTCTATTGCCTGCAGATGTTGGATCTTTTGAGAGTGTGTGCTGCTAACACCGTGTTTACTCCAAGGTCACAGGTGCATGGTATTCAGTGGGGTTTAAAAGATGGAAAGAATATCCTAGCAGCTAGGTGGGATGTGGAATATTTCTTAGCTGTGGGCCCGGAAAGGTTGGGGTGGAGGGTGAAGAAGGCGGCAGAGCGTTTCAGTTGCTCAGAAGGTTTAACCGTAGTCGCTTCAAATCTTCTTTTGCTGATCTGCTGAAGATTTTGTAATCTCTCTAGCATGCAGATGTTGAACAAAAGAATATTACTGTAACATCCTTAATCTAGCTTTCCCTCTTCTCTTCCTTCCTTATGATCCACTCCCCATTCTCCTGGGAGTTGAAAGTATAAAATGGAATTTGCAAAAAGGTGCATTTCTACTTTCCAAGAACTAATTCTCTGCAAAGAGATTATCTGTATTACTGGGAAAAGCTACTGCTCATTAGATGTCTTGCTGTAGATGCAGTTTAAGGCAATAAATAAAGTATTCTGGATCTCAGCACACAAGAATATAATTAATCAAGTATTTGTTTTAATATGACCATGGAAGGATTTAACAGGAGATCAGCTGTGTTTAGTAATTTCACTGATAGGTTCTTCCTTCCCTAGATGGAGGATTCTACTTTTTTCTGGAATATCAAGCTATGCCCTAATTTACATAATGTAGTCTTTTGTGTGACACAGAATAGAGGACACAAACAGGAAATCAAGAATTTTTTAACTATGCAAACATAGGGGTAGTTTAAATATATTTTTTTTTAACTAAGTCATAGTTGTACTATGGTTGAAGCAGTTATAGGATAATACCATGTCCTTACTCAAACCAAGCTCCTGTTGAAGTCAAGAAATAGAATACTCATGCCGTAAAAGTGGGAGGGAGTGCTTTAGTAAACGAGTAATAATCTGTGTGTAAAGGTGCTACAAATACAGCCACAGAAGTGGATGAGATGGTCATACAGATGTGATGAGTTTCAAAGATGTTCCTTAGAGAAGCAATTTGTCGTTCCAGAGTAGTTCAGCATGTCTGTGTAGCTGTGCAGGTGTTGGAACCATCCCAGGGTAAGATGCCTGTGAAATGGTAGGTGTCTCCAAAGCCTCACCAAACCACTGTTCCAAGCCCTGAGATAGCACCAGGGGAAGCAGCATTTCCTCAAGGCTCATATGTGAACATTTAGGCCCATCTCTCTCTCACCCTGTGTGAGCACATGTGGTGCTGGTGTGTGTGGGGGAGAATAATCCCTTTTAATGAGTGGCAAACTGTCTATCTAGACAATTTGCATGGATAAGCACAATCCATCATAATACATCACCAAAGATTAGCCTGCTTATGAGACTGACGTGTTTTGAAAGGAACACACCAAAGTGAAATTTATTTTCACACTCATAAGTCTGTGGCTTTGATCAAGGAAACAAAGCATGATGTTGTTTTAAGAAGACACTAATGACTGAAAAAGAAGTGATGTGTTTAAAAATCTTGAGCTGCTGTTGGTAATGGTTGCAGGGTTTGCCACCAGCTTCCCATTAGTGTCTGAAAAACTCCCATGCTAAACCCTGCTGCACAAAGCTAGCAGAAATTTTAATACTTCTATCTCTGATTAAACTAGTGCACATGTCTATGAAAGACTTATTTTTTTAAGATCAACAAATATATTTCATATTGCTTGCTGTAGATTACAAAACCTTAAGATCTACAAGCATCAATGAACAGTAAAATATATGGCCAGATGATTGACAGGACAAGAAACAGACAGGTATTGTGTGTAATAGGCTAAAACCAGCCTCTGGAAAAAACATGAAAAACGGAAATTAAAACAACAGAAAAACAAAGAGCATTTCAAATTTGCCTTAATTCAATTTTTATTGCTTTGCACATGATGTTACTCAGCCAAAAGCAACTGAAATATTTTATGAATTTAATAGTACAATTCTGTATTTGTATGCTCATGTCTTTTATTCTGTATCAAAGTTAAATGAAAATGGAAATATAAGAGTTGACTGTGATATTCAGGCCATGTCTCAAACACATTTGAAAAGTTAACTGCACCATTTTGCTTGCAACTGGTAGTTATATGAAGCCTTTAGTATTTTTACGAGAAAATCTTAAGGATGGGCACTGGGTGCTCAAATGAGAAACTCTTGATTTTTATGAGATCACTGGGAAAATAAATGTGACTTTAGAGTGAATATTTGAAAATCATTCCTTTGTACCTGAGCTACCATTAAACCCTGACTGGGTCTTTGTCTTGTATGAAGTTTGGCAGTCTAGTTGAAAGAAACAGGTAAAATGAGACTACTTTCCGCTAATGCTACAAATCTGAATGTTTCCTTCAGTCTAGTTGTACCTGTGCATTCCCACACAGGATTATGGTTTTCTTTTTTTCTGACTGCCCCACCTGTTTTTCAAGATAAGACATCTAGAAAAAGTAAAATTGGATGGTGAGTTGCATGTCTTGAGAAAACAACCAACTGCTTCAGTTTTCTGTTTTAGGAGGATTTTCACTGGTTTCATAAACGTACTGGTTGATGTGCCCTTTTAGAGCAATGCAAACATTATACTGAGTGGCCTCCATGGAGTAAACCAAACGCCTTTACAGCTAGTAACAAAGTGGTCATGAATAAGCTTTATAGGAATCATTTGAATTATTACAGCATCTTTCATAGTTAGCATTGTCATGAAACTGTAAGGACTAAAGCCTGCACAGGCACTGCTTTATTATTAGCAAAAATGCAGCAAAATGTAGTTTGAACAAGTGGCCAAAAAGAATGTGTAGCCTTTCAGCCTTTTTGAAGCACTAAGGTGATCTCCCTCCCTTTGTCATCCACTGCTTTTGGTCTTGTCATGCCAAAATATTGCTCGGTCATCAAATGTTTGAATTTGGTCTTAATGTATGTACAATCATCCCTTCTGGATTGACCCTGCTGGTATTATTTGTCAGAAAAATTAGTATTCATGTGGCATCACTGATCATTCTGCAAATCACATCTATATTTCAGTGGTACATAAATTCTTTTCATGCTCCATATCCAAGCACAGATCTGTGTCTAAATATAGAAGACTGGGAAGGGAAAAGGTACAGGTCGTCACTGCTGTGATCAGCAGTGAGTTCCTGCCATAATCATTTCACCCTGAGTTCAGTACACTCTCTACCTGTATATCAGTAGTGGTGTAACTCAGTTCAAAGGCGTAAAACATCAGGAGATAAAGTGGGCAACCACAAGACTGTTGACTTTCTTCATCTCGATCAGCGAGCCCAGTATTGTCTTTCTGTAACTATTCTCTTATCGATCTATGGCTTCACATTGTGTACATAATCACATCCATTAAAAAACAGATTCAAGGAGAGGGAAATTGCTGTAAAAGTGGTGAAAAGAGATATTTCTCTCTGGGGGTTTGTTTGCTTTCTGGTTTATTGACCTGGGTGTCTCATGTGTTGGGTCCCTCTAACCATCTGCATGTAACTTGTACATTCTGGTGGGGTTGAAAATGTGAAATATGTGAATTTTTATGACTTGGATGGAGAGTTGCCGAGGTACTGACTGTTCTGGATGGCAGATGTAGCAGTAGGACTAAGGAGGGGCTTTTGGCAATATTCAGAAAGGCTGGCTTGCCTGGCACTCGGTATAAAAGCAAACCATAATCACAAGAGGAAAGACTGCCAGAAAAGCAACATCTTAACATCTGTCCCATATAAAATACCTTATTTTTCATCCTGTCAGACAATGTTCCTTTCTGGTTTCGTCCTGTACAACTGCAAAGCTGGTAGGGAATTTAGAGTTTCATGAATATCTGTGTTTAAAAGCTCAAACCTATTTTAAGAGTCCTATTCCCAGCTAACTAGTGCTTTAACTTTTGAATTTTTTTTAAACTTCTTTATAACTAAACCAGTATGAGATACTAATTTAGTTTTCACTGAGAAAGAGGGATATTTTTATTCTTAGTAATTAAATGCTGATGTTTTGGCCATACTAATTACTCCTCCTCTGTTCTTGAGACAGGTGTGGTGGTTTGTTTGCATTTGAAGCTTCTAGTATCTGAAAATATTTTCTCACAAGATTATACACACAGGTCTACAGACACACATATGTCAAACATCTAATTGTTGCTTTTCAGTCTGTATGGGTCACCACTAGGGCACTCACAAAGAATAACTAAAATAAAAAAAATCAAACCATAATTTTTCTGGGATTGGGATTTCCCCTAAAAAATACATTGATGTTTGCAAATCAGGAGGTTGGAGACCATTAAAGGAATGTGTTTGCAATTGCCTAGAAAAATCATGTGTCCGTGGCTATTACCTGAATACTCACTTCTTCTCCAGTGACAAACTGAATCTCCAGCAGCAACCAATTGTCTGTAGACGGCCTCACTTGGAAATGAGAAAGGATGATGCTTTTTCTTTTTGCCATTGCCTTTGCTGAGGTGAGGTCAGTGCAAATTATGTCCAATTTTGTGTGCCTGGAACATTAGAAAAATTGTCATTGGTAGTACAGTGGGAATAGCAATCTGCTCATGATAAGGAGATGATGCTGCTTAGACCAGAAGCTACCCAGAAGTTTATGTTCATAATAGGGAAAAATGAATCATTATGAAAACTTGAAAAATTAAAGAGGTGAAATTTTTAAAATAGACTTATGTAGTCTTTCTTGTGTTGTTGTTCATTTGGACTCTTTCTGAGTGTTCTGCAGAAGGTACCTCTGAAATACATAAAAATTTCATGTGTTACTTTCTTGCCAATTTTTTTGTAATTAGTTCAATATGGCACAAGACCTCTGAATGACCCTTGGTTCTGTGTCACAGATTGCACTTTGTATGTTTATATGAAATACCAGGATAAGAGTCAGCCTGGGAGCACTTCGGTGATTTTCAAAGTAGAAAAGTCTCTGTGGGGGCAAATGTTTGTGATAACTACAACTTTATTAAAACTTTTGAAGGCAGTGAATAAAATGAGACTGCATAACTTCATCAGTGACTGAATTTTTCCCAGTGGCTGTCTTTTTGGCTGAAAATAGAATTTTAAAAAGAACAAGGCTTGGTTTTTCCTAGCATTTAAACCTCTTTTTGTTGATTATGTTAAGGCAAAGTGAATGTAAATCAGTATGGGTTTGGTCCAGTCCTTAATGCACTGTAAGGGATTGAGTGTGACATGAAGCCAAGGTGGATGCAGCTGGTAGACTTTTGAATAATCAGTTTTCTCCTGGTGATTTCCACATTTTTGTTACGTGATTTTAAGAGAGAAGAACAAACCGTATAGATAAACATGAAATCATGGTTGAAGGCTGCAAAGTCAAGTTACCAGATCAAGGTGTGGTGCAAAAGTAAGGAGTATCTGAAAGACTGATATTGAAATGGTGCCTTCTGGTCAGAGGGCTTAAAGGAGACAAAACAGGTTTCAGATAAAACAAAATTTGTTTTGTTTATTAAAAAATTTTTAAGGGATCCTTTTAACATTATCATTAAATTGAATTAAACTGAATCAATTTGCTTCAATAGAACTTTAAAGCTTAAGTTATTTAGGTCTCAAAATCCCAGACTTAACCTTGGTTCCACTTTCTAAATCTTCAAATCTTGCCTTTGACACTGGGCATATAAAACCTCATAGATAAGAAACAGTTGTGTGTAGTCACTAGTTCCTTCATTTCTGGGATCACTTTGAGGAGGAGGGTGCTTCTGAAAGCACATATGATCATGATTTGGGAGCAAAATTCTTCCTTTTCTGGGCAAGGAGAGACTTGAAGAGTGAGGAAAAAGATGCTAATAATCCAGTTCTGGATTTCGTCTCTTAGCTCTCCTGCAGTTGTACCACTTCAACCTTGGCTGATCCTTCAGAAAACTTGATTTCTCCCCACAGTAAAGCTTTGTTCTTCTCACTTAATGGCACAGTTTTTCCTGCATCACAAGGTCATGATGCACCATTTTCATAATAACAGCAGCATAATTTTAACAAGAATTTATAACCTGTTCATATATTCCTTCAAATAACTCAATGCCTCTTGTTTACCTTTGGTATGGTCTTTTAAATTATTGCTTACAGCTGTGCAATCCATTTTATTTGGATGTATTTTGTAGTTCATAATCTTCATGGAATTGTACTTGCAAATTTCTTCCTATTTGCTATTGCTTATTGTCTCCTTTAAAGACCTGAACCACTTCACTTTTAAATGAGTGGCATTAATAAGATAATTATTTATTTGAAAGTCTCAAGATAACATTTCAAATTTTAGTTAAGTTTATTCACATAAAGAAAGGGAAAATTTGTTTGGAGAAACACCAAATCTCTGCTGTTGGCCTTGTTCCATAATTTTTGTCCTGAAATACATTTCAGGAAAAACCTGCAAGAGAAAGCCTCTGTCTACCAATCAGAAAACTTGGAATTGATGGGTTTAGTCATTAGCTTCCAGCCTGATGACGTGGGAAGAGGTGGCTGAATGTTGAGCTGGTGTTGGAAATGTTTCCTCTTTGAGCAGTTGATGTGTCCTTTACTAAATTAGCAGTCAGCCTTGAAAGGAAAGTATATGAAGCATGGATCAGCAAATTAATTCAAATTAAAAAGAGAAAAGGTGTTGAATATTCAAACTCAAAGCCAGTGTTTGTTCTCTTCTTAAATTTAGACTTCACATGCCTTCAAGCTGTGGACTACATCATAATGTAGTTTTTCATGGTCCATTCCCATCTCACTGCCTAACTCACAAAATCCCTGTGACAGCTGTAGCTGTGGATTAATAGAAAAGTAGACATTGGAAAGTATTTAATGTTTTTAGCTGCCTTTTTAATAGAATTTTGGAAGTGGGAATGGGAGCTCTCCAGATATAAGAGTTTCAGAAGTTTGCTGTAAAGACTGACTACGCAGGGAAGCTTTGTCACTGAACAGTGGTTTATTAAGGAGTAGCAATCAGTTCAATTGGCAGGCACAAAATTGTAAGGGTTTCACGAGATAAGGAACCGCATGTTTTCTTTTTGATGTACCTTACCATGAAAAATTAATTTTTTGTTTCTGTACTGTTAGTTCTTGAACTCTTACAGTTTGGACTGACCCAAGTATGATATATCATTAAAACAAAACCTAATATTATTCCTTATTATTCCTTATCCTTCAGAACTGCATGATTTTGGCATCTAAATTTTGCTGTTAGTTCTTACTGAAACCTCAGAAAAGTTACATTAGGTGAATTTTAGCTTCTTGCTAAAACATTTACCATCTTTTCAATAACTAATACATTTGAGCAAATTTATAACCAGTCCTAACAAGAGCACTTATTTCTGTTTGCTTTTAGTTATTTAATGTTGAGCATGTTTATATATATATATATATATATATATATGAATGATAAAACCTCCCCACCAAATCCAGCATCTAGATGACTCCAATGATGAAAGCATCTGTCAAAGACTGCGTTTTAAACTTCAAGCTTGAAGTCCCAGAGATTACTGGGTACCAAACAAATAATGGGATTTTAGTTTCAGTTTGCTGGTTATTCTTTATCGTAAAGTTGGGGAAATTAAAAAGTCTAATTTAGGTCAAATTATACATTCTAGAGGACCAATGTAAAGAGACTGGTTTTAGTTGAAGATTTAAAGAAAGCTTCAAAACAAGATAATTTCAAATTTTCTGTGTGAGATACTGTATTTTGAATTCTGTGGTGAATTTTCAGAAAGCAGCAGTATGGACCACACAAACCACCAGGCACAGGACACAAAGAATATCTTAGTAGTGGGTGAACTTGGGCATTTTTGAGAGGAGAGGAAAAGACCTCACAAACCACACCTCACCCCAAGGGTGTCATTCTGTCAGACATTAGCATTATTTATTAATAATAAGTAACACTGAGAGCAGATGCTGTTTGATACCAGTGGGGCGGGGAATTGGCCGCCTGAGGCCTGGTTTTGTAGCCTCTGTGCCAAACTGGTTCCTCACAGGTCCTGCAGCAATTTTGCAAATCCTTCTCTGGGGAAGGCTGGATTTCCTAGGGCAGCTCAGGGAGAACCCTGATGTTTACCTGCCAAACAGAAAAAATAGTGGCCCTGAGGGGCCTGTGGTGCATCCAGAAGTCAAGTTACATCCCTTTATTCCCACCCTCAAATCTCGTGTACTTTGCCTCTTCTGTCCTAATTTCAAGTCTCCCAGTAAAGTAAAGGTGGGAGATTTAGGAGCCCATGAGCACCTTTAATTTTGTTAACTCGGGCTTATCACATGAAAGCTGATCATCAACTGCTTAAAGTATGTAGGACTCTAATTTATAGCTTAACAATTCAACAGTGCTTTTTGCAGTTACAAAGTAGCTGCCAAAATCTCATAAAATGACCATGTTAGTCATATTTTTTCCTTCTTCAGAAGGAACATTTCTTTCTTTTATTAATATAAAACCACAATGTCATTATGTCACCCATGCATCCACTGTGTAATTACTCCATTTTAAAGATAAATCCATTGTCTTAGGATGCATCCATCATGGATGTCACCTTTAGCACAGAAGGTGAGACACTAAATGGACACCTTTTACTAATATTAATTTCTATATAGTCATCAATTGCGAATAGACTATCCATTGTTCTCTTTGACAGAGACAGGCCAATGACAAAGATTAAATTATCCATTTTTGTGGAAGCGAGGGATCTGCTTCGAAGAGTGCTCTGCGAGATCTTGCTTTTCTGGCCTGAGTATATTATATTACTCTACAGTTTGTTCATTTTAAACACTGATCAATTACAGCAGAAGATTGCAGATTGTATGTTCTTCATTGAAATGAAAGGTCAGGAATTGGAGAAGCTTTGATTTTCTCTCTGAAAGATTTTAGTCAAAAAGAAAAGAAAATGCCTGGTTTTGTCTCCTGCCTGCTGTGTTAATCTGACACTCAAGGGCTCTTTCTGGATCTTCTGCCAACCTTATCTCTGATTCTCATGCAATTTAAATGACAATTTATAGTGCTCATTTAAATTATGCAGGAGTGTTATTCTCAGAATATACTGAAAGGAACATCACTGGAAACTTGCTAGAGCCAGTACAGGAGCCATCAAGCCCCCAGTGCCTTTAGCAACTAATAGGCACTTTTATGTTATTTCCAGAACCACCTGACCTTTTTGGGGGGAGGGAGTGGGGGATGTAAAGGCAGGCATGTTGCATGTGGGCTAACTTTCTTTTTGTTTTATCTTGGTGCAGTGAGTGAGAGTGACATGTCTGGATATAGTGATATGGGAGAAACTGACATGGGATGAATCAGACCAATAGTCTATGAAGATATTTCCCCTTCCTCTCTGGATAAAATTCCTCAATGTATCAGGCACCTGGGGGCAGGGGTTAGTGGTGGGCTTGGGGCAGTGTTATGTTCACGGTTGGACTCAGTGGTCTTAAGGGTCTTTTGCAACCTAAACGATTCTACGGCAATGTTTTGTGTTTGACAACTGTTTAAAGTTAGATTTCTTTGTTGTCTCTGGGAGTATTTCAGTGTTGCATGGAATGATTCAGAAGCTGAATCAGAATACTGGATGATTGTGTTAAATCCATTGCATGTTCATGAATGAGAAAACATAGGATAAAATCCTGGTTTGGGAAGATGCTTCAGTGGGAAACAGTTCAGTACCAGCATAAGCTCAAGGAAGCATGGAAAAAAATCCAAATGTCATTGAAAGTATCACCTAAATTAGTGGGCTTTTGGCAAAACCTAACAACCTTCTTTGCTGTGTGTTTACACAGCAGTGCATTTAGAGTAGGCATTTTAAAAACACCTAACCAAGGACATAAGCAGCTTTGCTATCAAATAAGAGTAAATAATAATGTAATTACCTGTTTCCCTTCCCACTTAATGAACAGTTTCCATAGCAAACTCCATAGCTGTTCTTGCTTGTATATACACTTGGTGTGTATCTTCTAGCACTAGGAAAAGAAAATGTCTCTTTTGGCTTTTATGGTCCAAAAAATTACATTTCCAACACACCAAGTTAGTCCTACTTGCTTAAAGGTAAAAATATTCAAGAGAAAAAAAGAGATCTGTGTTTTGATTGAAGTAAATGGCAGGGGATGAGAGCCTTGGTCTGCAGAATCGAATAAAGACCACAGTTACAAATAGCAGTTGCCCAGCTCTTCCTGCAGTGGTGGTGTAGGGGTTGCTGTTTGCTTTTTGTTTGTTTGGCTGGGTATCTTTGCATGGGCATCACATTTCTGGACAAGACCATGAGAAATTAGACCTACTACAAGTCATAATACTTCCTGGTGAATGCTGCACAGTAAACTTGGGCTCTGCCATCAAGCCTTGAAATTCATATGCTTTATTGCACTGAAATTTCTTTTGACATTTAGTTTATTTAAACTTCAGAGAGAATGCTAAAGTTAAATCTCAGGATAATCCCAAATATTTTAGGAAAGTTAGGAAATTGTTCTTTTCCCTTTCCAAAAGTAGTTGTACTTTAAATAGTACCTATTAAAACAGACTCCTTGTGAATTGTTTCCATTGTTTCTAGAGGAAGTTTCATGTTCTTCTATGTGAAGGTAGTACAGATAAGAGGTCAGACAGGATGCTCATCTTTTGAAATATGAGGAACTTTGTAGCAGATTGTTGGTACTTAATACTTGCAGTCTGTTGTGTAGTAAGTGAACCTATTTGGTATTTGCACACTTCTTGGTGTTTTTAAATAGTCATCAGGCTATTTCAATGACTTGGAGTATTCTTTATGTATCTGTTAATTCCTGAATTCTTTTGTAACTGCAGTCATCTTTCTTCTGACTTTTAAATGCAATTTAAAATGGGTGATTTTTCCATTCATGCAAATCTCTTTGTTATTCACTTGCCACTAGGTAAGATGTTATCCCTAACTTTAAAAGTTTTTCAAACAGAATAGTACTGCCCTCACTACACTGTATTTTTTCCTTTGTCCTGTCCCTGTCTGCTATACTTCTACAGCAGAGACCTACCAATGTACAGAAAAATGTGAAGATTGCTATAAAAGAAATTGTATTTTTATAATATTAAAGACACAATTATTGAAAGTATCCCTATGTGAGAAACAGGAGAAAGATCTCAGAGGGTACTTCTTTAAAAGTCTCTGTTGTATCAGGGCATATGTTTATTTCTGATATACTTATTGAAATGAGAGGTAACTCAACCTAATTATATGTTAGGCTTAGTTTGAAATAGGGGCACTTTGTTTAGTGCCGTTGCTTTAAAATGCTGACATCAAATTTAACTTGATTAACTTAAAAAATAAGATTTATCAGCAATTTTAATAGTTGCCAGGCCTATTGCAGTTTTTTTTCTCATTCCGACTGTTTCTATTTATCTGTGTTTTGTTAAAAGAAATTCTGGGAACAAAAGGGACAAACATTGTCCAAAGTTTGAAATTCTAGACATCTGCTGCACATCAACAAACTGTGTGTGCATGGTTTTCAGTGTGTCTGGACTTTTTTCTATAATAATTTGTGTAGTTGTTAGGGGAGGAAAAATCCATTCTGGAAGGACTACTGTTTCTTTTTGACTGGGTGACCTACAGTGGACAACCACCATGAAAGGACATTAGTCACAAAGTTGGCTAGGAATACTATTTTATTAGGAGAAGAAGTAGAAGAAAAAGGGCTCTACTTAAGTGTGGATCTTTTCTTTAGTCCTAATTAGAACCACAATCCATCATGCTGGAAAGTTTCTATTCATTTTGGTGATTGCGGACATGACAAATGAATCTCGGAATAAATGGGATGTCAAGGCAGAGCAGGAGATGGATGTGTTCTGCATGGGATGAATGTAATAAGTACAGTTAATGTTGGCAACCAGCCAGTCCCATTGCCTCACGCTGGGTGAGTTGCCCCAAGGCTCTGACCAGGGGTAAACCACCAATAAGTGATTCCCCTCATCTCCCATTTGTTAGAAAACGAACACCTTGTCAAGGTTTGTTTTCTGTTTTCCTACCTGTCACTTTGCTTCAGTGATGGCAACTAATTGCATATTAGTTAATTGTTTCTAATAAAATGTTGATAATTAGATAGCTTTTTTTCATCTTCCTAGCCTAGCTCTTCTCTTTAATTTCACTTCCCTTTCAGTAGCCTCTGTTTCTTACACAGCCGCGTCGAGATTGATTATCTGCAGCAAGTGAGAGGCCAAGCAAGAAACTTCATTTAAGATTAATTTCAGGGAAACTGTTTTACAATTTTTCTAAATTGAATTTAGTCTTAATTTTAAAGTGTTAGGGGTTGTATGTCTTCAAAGGTTGCTTTTGGATAATTTATTATGTAGCAAGTAATCAAACCCACTCTTGAGCTAGGATGCTCAACATGTCCATAGGCATTCCTTGGATTTAGCCATACTGACAAGCCTCAAAAGTGTTGGGGAGAGAAGAGGGGCATTCCCTGGCATATATACTAGATTGCCAGTAATGTATCTTATTAAGCCATTCCAAGAAAGACTGTCTTTCCCTCTTTGTATCAGTCTCTCCAGTCCTCCATGATCCTCAGTTGCCTTTGATAGTTACAGTAAGCAGAGGGGACATGGATGGTTTCCCCTAAATGCCTGAAAACCAAGTGTATGATAGTTGTGTAAGTTCATGCCAGTTACCAGATCAGTAATTGTCTTCCTCATACCAGCCTGGGTAAAACTCAGATATATCTTCAAATGTATTTGAATTGTAGTCTGTTCTTTGAATCCATTAAAACAACCTCCAAAATCTAAGACCTGTGTGAATGCTGCACTCAGCTGTTTCTCAGGAAATACTTCCCAGTAACTTGCTGGGTGTCTGGCCTACACCACATGTAAAATGTGAGAGATTCCACTAATTTCAGGTGAAGCATGATAGCTTGCACAAGCTGCAAAGCTGTCCCAAGGGACTGTTCTCTGTCTTATCTGGAGTAAACCATAATACAACAAATATATTCCAACTCAGTGCACTCACAAACTGAGGATAGTACAGTTGTAAAAATCCTGCCAACAAATATTTCTGCAGCCTGGTGGTGGGGATGTGTGTGTGCCTGGTAAGGGTAAAATAAAAAAAAGGCAGCAAAGCATCCAGAATTTCTATTAGGTTGGTGCTTATTTCGCAAGAGGCGAAGGCTGGAAAAGGCACCCCTAAGATCACTTCCACTTTAGCCTCTATCTCTCCCCACACAAAACTGGCTTTAGCTTTTTGCATTCCCTTGGGGAGAGGATGAAACTGTATCATGCTGCTTCTTTCAATCATTGACTTGTGTAAAGATATCAGGGGATGGGTATTTGTACCACGGCAAAATGCTGAGCAGCTCAGTGTAAGAACTGCTGAGTTGGAAAAAGAAGCTGGAGAAGGATGAAATGAATACTGAAAACACAGAAATGAGAAAATGGAACATAATGCAAGCAAAATTAGAGTACTTGGAGTCTGTCCTAAGATATTCCTGGCCAAGTTTGTCCCTTCAAGCGAATAAAATGACCCCAGGGAGCATTTGGCCTACCATGCGTGTATTTGGATTCTCCAAAGAGAAGCAGAATAACCCAATTGCATGGACTGAGAAAAACTGTAACAGCTTTTACATCCCATCTATTGCTCTAAGAGATGTTGAATGTAATATATGGATGGTATACAGTCCTTGTTAAAATCAACCTGATACATTTTTACTGGCTTCACAATGTACCAATTACTTAAAAACTCAGCATGAGAGAAGGTCAGATTCTGAATGAAGGTAGGTGAGCACTTGCCTTAAACTTGCCAGAAAAGTAGGCCTATAAGACTTTTCTAAACTTCTTTATTTTTTTTGCTATCAAGCATCTTGACTTTGCAGGAATTGGATTTTCAACTTCCAAAAAATTCAGTGTGTTTCTTTGGATGTGACTGTACAGTCATGCAAAACTGTAGTTCATATAGACACATCTGAGCCAGCTTTAAATTAGGAATGTAACCATAATGTCATGGAGCTCAGCATGGGTTAACATACTTGCCTGGTTTCTCAAGTAGGGTTTGCTGTCTTACACTGGCTGACGTGTGTGTATATATTCTCTTATCTTTGCTAAAGGGCATCAGAAGACTTTTATCATAAGGGAAAAATAAAAAGTCTGGTTCTCAGATTTATTCTGTATTGGAGAAGTTGAAAAGGTTTTCTGCTGAGTGCATAGAGTGATCTATGCTCTCTTTAAGAGAAGAGTGCAGGTTTTTCTATTCCACTCTCTGGCTGAATATATACATAGAAAAATAAAATGGAAATCAGTGAAAGACCAGCAAATATTTCTCTCATTTTTATTGTATATCTTAATCTTTCAGTGAAGGTTATAGTTAACATTTTTCAAAGAAATCCAGCTCATTGCACATCAAATGTAAGTCTGCAATCCTCCCTGTGAGCATTCTGCTCCTTCAGTGGCCCTGCTGGGCTCAGTCAAACTGTTGCAACTTAAGTTTCTTCAGGCTGCTTCTCTTCACGGCCAGTCACGATGGGTGACAAACAGGTCTGTTGAAAGCACATTTGCGAACCCTCTCAGGGATGGAGCAGACCCGATTACAGCACACATGAAGTACACTGTGTGCATGGTCAGTGTACATGTTAAAGAAGTCAAGTTGCCAAACCTTATCCTTTGTAGAGGTGGAGATTTTATTCTTTTCTGTAAACAGGATTTTCTTCATTAGCTATAATGAGCTATAGAGCTGGTGGGAAAATTGTTTGTTGTTGGGAGGGTTTGTGTTTAATGGCAAGGTCTAAACATTGCAATCCACCTCAAGTAACTGTAGCACAGTAACAAATGGGTCCCCCACTGCAGATAAACAATACAAGCTGTGAAATCTGCTGTAGAAAAGACTTCTAGGAATAATCACGTATTTTGGTCTAGAGCAAGTAGTCTGTTGCTTCTGATTTTTCACTGGAAACAGCTGACTGGTAAAATATTGTAATATTGTTTTTAAAAACCGTGCTGGATTGCTTGTAGCCTGCTATCAGCTTACTCCACTGGCAGTTCAGTTTGCAGCACCTGTGATAAATGAGTGAAATTAATGATTGCCAAGTGCTGCCTGACTATACTTGATGTAAAGTGAGATGGGGTTTTTGAAGTTCAGGTTGTCATCAGATATTTTTTTTATTTATTCATCTATTTTTAGAAACTATGTAGCAGCAAATATGTGCCATGTACTGCCGGTTGATAGACAACTGAATGGCAAGGCTGTAATGGGATCTTTCAGTTCTTGCTGAATAAAGTCTGTTTCTTTTTTATAGCTCTGATTATACCTATATACCAGCAAGGCATGTTTAAAGCCTCTAGGAGCCTGCTATCATCACAGCAGAAATGTGTTTTCTCTTTACAAAAAAGAGAAGAATTCAGATTATTTGTAGGCTCATGCAATGCTTACATTGTCTTTGGTTTTGAGTGGCCCTTTGGAAGAAATGTCTTCCTGTGAAAGGAAATAAAATATGTAAATCCATGCAAAATATAGTTCCAGGATCTGTTTCTCACCTCCTCAGACCACAGGGATGCATCTGTAGGGGTGACGGGAGTCTTGGGGAGCCCAAGCAGGACTGTGCCCTTTCTAGAATAGTTTCTGCCCTAAAGAACATGAACCTTTGCCCAGCTCAGCCAGCCCAAGGGACTTCTGCTGCATCATCAGAGGGATAGATGAGTAAGGTTGTGCCCAAACTGATGTGGCACCACTGGCCAGGAAATAACCACCAGAGGGGTTCTTTGTTTAAAGAAATGCAAACAAATTTATCTTGAGATTGATTCTAATTCCTAATAAAAATCCAGATAGCGGGCATCTGGAGAAAACAGTTGATTCCCCCTGCTCAGCTGTTTGATGAAGAAACATGTTCTTATAATTAGGTCCAGTAGGAAGATTTTTCAAAAATACATCTAATAGTTTAGTAGTGAGTCATTCTAGATCTGTAAATATCCTCATTTGAAACTTTAATACTTGACAGATACAGAAATGTCAGTATTCTTTATAAACTGTAGCCCATCTTTCCCGTGAAGGAACCTCATGAGAAACTAACACTAATGGCTTTGAGGGAAACCCACCCTATACCATATTCCATGATGTTTGGTTAGTGAAAAAGAGGGCTGCATTTTCAGTTGCTGGAAGCACAGTAAGTTTATTTGGCACTTTTGGATTTGCTGGGATGTTGTAGGGCTTGTATGGGGAGAGGCATGACAGAAATGCCCAACATCGTGGTTGCCTTCCATAACTTTCTCCACATGACTGGGTAAATCCTTCACAGAGGTGACTCAGGCTTTGTGTGTGCAGGGTGTTCCTCAGTAGCTGAGAAATAATGGGAAGCACCATTCCTAAAGCCAAGTGATAATCATGATGCTTATAGATGAATGTAAATTTTATAGTCAGCTGTAGTCTGCAGCTGGAAAAATACAAGTATGTAAAGTATTTTAAAATTATTACTGTTCAGGGATCATAAGACAAAGATTAGTTGTCTAAATCTGTCTCATAAACAAATTAACACAGTCCTGCTTTCTGTTCAAAATATGATTCTTATTGGAAGGATTAAACATGTTAAATCCAGCTAGAATATGCTGTGATCATGTTTTTTAGCAAAGCTGCAATAATCAGACATTTACAACTAATAAATCGGTACTCTAATTCCTCTGCAATAAGGCTTTGAAATATAATCTGTCATTTCAGATTTATAGAACATGACTTTTCATAATTATAATTCTCAAATGCACATTACTAGTTATAATTAAATTCACTTTCAAAAAATCTGAAGCATTTTTGTGGATTATCTGCTCATATTATGTTCTAATGGTAAAATTAATGTATAATCTGTTGAATAAATTTGGTTATTTCTTGGATAGAAAAACTCTACTATTGATCAAGTCCTGGAAACTTAGATAAGAAGAATAAAAATGTGTACTGTATATCTTAAGAGAGCTCTGACAAAGCCACATCAAACTCAATCATAGCCAAAAAAAAGGAACTTTCTTTGATTAAAAAAAAAAAGGAAGGATTTAAACTAATTCAAAAGAAATTTAAAAATATTAAATTAGAGCTTGATTAGAAAAGATGTTAAATATTGGCTCTGGTTAGGGTGTAACAATGAATTAAATTATAGACTCATTCAAATGAAGAATGAATCTCTATTCGTGGGAACGAGTATATTTATTTGTGGATGTTGGTTCAATAAAACCCAAAGTGTATCACTTACTCAGTTTAATGTTTCTCATTAATAAGATACCCAGGAAGCTGCTGTGTTTCTTGCCATTATTATCAGAACCGCACTATTATTTTACTAAAGCAGAAGCTCAGGCTTTAAAAATTTCAGTTTTAAAGTCAATAGGTGAGATCCCTGCTGCCCCAGAGCAGGAGCTGTGTGGATGCTCATCAGATGTTTCTTTTTTTTCCCCCCTCACAGTGTGTGCTCCTGCTTCTGCCACTCCCCCACGAGTGCAGTTGTAGGTGACCAGCAGAGCTAATCATTTAGATTTGTGTGTGCTCAATAAAGGGAATAATTTCTTCTGTCAAGCCCTTAACTAAGAAGTATAGAGAAGGTAACAATCTATTTCTTAGCCTAAATGAGCCAACTGGGACCATTAGAGCATCAAATCACCAGTGGGTTTGGGAATAGTCTCTTTTCCCCAGAGGGTTTGTTGCTGCTGCAAGGACATCTGAACTCCTGCTGAGGACTTGGAGCAGTTGTGTCTCTCTTCTGGCCTGAGCAGGCTGCTCTGCTACCTGTGAGCACTTGTGCCAGTGATACTTGTTTGCCCAGGAGCAGGCAGCAGCTGAGAGGAGCCCCAGTCCTTGTGACCTGCACAGGAGCTGAGCATTGCTGTTTCCTGAGACCTGCAAGTCCTTCCCTTCCCATTGGCCCCACAATGCCACTTTAAGTGGCCATCATATACCAGCCTCTCCCATGAGGATGACCAGGTGGGATAAGCTGCTGGGACACCTTCAGGGCCCATACTGCACTCCCATGCTCTGGGAGAGAAGCAGACTGTAATTTATAGGACTCAGTTTAATGAGCATGATGTGGCTGGCATTTTACGTCAGCACACATAGTTATCAAATTACATCAGAACACATGAAGCCATGCAGCTGAACTTCGCTGTGCAGATCATCTTACCCTTGGGAAAGCTTGTTGGGATGGGCCAAAGTCAATAGGAAACTGAAGACTTAGAGATTAAATGTGCAGTGAAAAACAGGGACAAACTGTTGTTTTTTCATTCACATGGGAAAAAATGGTGTTGGGCTGAAAGAGAGCAGTACTTGTGTTTTACACTTCTGTGTAAGGTTACATCCTTCAGCCTGATTCATCCTCCCTGAAGGGTAGTAGAGGAGTAACTGGGCAAGAGAGGATTGAATGAGTGTCAAATCAACCTGGAAAGTGTTAATTTAGGAGAAATAATAAAAAAAATATGTTTAACCAGTCCAAGAGGAGATAAATAGGTTCTTGGAAATAAACATGACACTGTAGGTGTGCTTTGGTGCAAAGACAGCTGGATTTGAATGGGGGTAGGAGGTGGCTGCCTTGTTAGGGCTGAGTGCTTGATGGTGGCTTTGTATTTAAAATGAGTGAGAAGACTGAAACAGGATTGATAACAGTGAGTATCAGTGAGAACCTGGTGCTCCTGTGACCTGTTTTAAGAAGAGAACATTCTTAAAGACAGCCTATAATGTTCAACAATTTCCCTATCTGTAGCAAGTATCAGTAAATTTTAAAAATTTTGAGCCAGGAGTAAAAACACCCAACAGCTGAAGGACAGTTCTTGCCTTAAAGAATTTATAATCTCCACAGCTAAATCAAGCAAAAGCAGGAAAGAAGGCCCAGAGAAGTGACAGGGCAAATTAGCTCTACACTGAATTTCTAATCATGATCTCCTATCATCCAGCCTTGTGTATTGAACCACCCACACCCTTCTTGCATGCTACTCTTCCCTCAAAGTCTGAGAGAGAATAGACAGCAGTCAAGTGCAGTAAATAAATAATTCAGGGACAATATGTAATGATCCATGGAGCATCCCAAATTAATGCATGATGACCTGCAAGCAAAATTACATGGCTGAAAATCAAGGTCATTTAGGGACAGCTTGCTCATGTGTTCACTACATAGTTTTAGTTTGTATCTTAGACATGCATTGATAAACCTTCATTGTGCAGCATAGGTAAAAGCAAAATCAGTTACTTGAAAATGCTGGAGTATTTATTCATAATTGATCAACTGCTAAAGAATACTTTTTACCAACCTAAGCAACCATTACAGGAGATATTCTTCAGTTGCGTGGAAGAGAAATATCTCTTGTCAGTCTTCTTCACCAGCTGTGTAGCTGGAGATAGAAATTCAGAACGCTGTCAGAGTGAAGAGGGATGTGAAGGGCTGCCATTTCTGCTGAATATCTGTAAAGCAAGTGACAGCAAATGTACCTGGGTGTGGGTTTTCCCTGGATTAACTGGCCCACCTATGGCTCCATTTCTTCAGGAAACTTTTAGCTGGAAGTATGTGCACATTTCAGATGAGGACAAGTTCTTTATTAGCACTGTAAAAGAACGGATATTTATCTCTCGCTAATCTGTCCACTTAATTAGCAAGCTGAAATAGTGTCATTAAAATATACCGTTGCCATTAGTGAAAATAGTTGTTAATATGCCACTTTTAGAATTAGCTGAAAAGCAATTAAGATGTACAACCTCATGCCTATTGAACCCACTCAGTCTTCAGATATGGGGGAAGCATGCAGAAACTGTGCCTGTCCACCTTACACATGGCACAGGTGTAGCAAATGGGGAGGCTGTTGGTGTGGCTTTCGATGAGAGAATCGCAATTTCTTGTATTTTATTGATGTTCTATTGTCAAGATTCAAGAGAATCTAGTGTGATGAATGGCTAATGATCCATGTCCTCTGTTTTATATTTAAATGGGAAATATTATGCAGCTGGTCAGATTGCTCTTTATTTTTATAGCTAAAGACACATGGCAGAGAAATATGGTCCTTGGATGAGAGGTGTAAATAAGATCAGGCTTTATTCCTAGAGTAGGATCAGGTAAATTTGACAGTATCACCAAGATCCCACAGTGTAGGCACTGAATGTCCCATGTGCAGCCAGGCCTGTGACCTGCTGTCCTGCTGTCTTCTGAGTAGAGTTATAAACTCCCTGAGTAGTTGTTCCTATCAAAAAGGATGAGATTAGAGATAAGTAAGGTGTGAGGGACGATTGTTGAATCCGGTGTTTAAAAACCTTAAAAAAATGCATGAGGGTAGGAACAACTGGGAATTAGAGTGTATCAGCAGGGCTTAGGGAGGATTCAGCTCTGTATTTTATCTGAATATCTGTGCTTGTTTATTCCAGTCTGTGCAAACAGGGGATGTTAATTGGTGAACCAGCACTTGGCTCTGGCCTTAGAAACACAGAGCTTTGACTTGTTAAGTACCATATGAATATTATAAAGGAATCAAATCTCTCCTTACTTACGTCTTCTCTGTGATACTGCCATGTCCATTTACTCTTCTTTTGATCACATTCCTTTTGATTTGTTTTCCTCTGGACATAAAAAGTACAGGATAATGCTAAATTTGTTCTGTGACCTGTGTGGTTTTTTTCCCTTTCAAAATTCTGAAAGCTTACTTTGGCTTTTGAAAAGATACGGAGAAGACCTTTCTCCCATGAGAAATGCGTTGGAAATATTTTCTTAATGGCCTGCTTAGTGCTGCTTAATCTGTGTTTACAAAAGAAAAAATCCACAGAGAGCTGCATTTTTCGTGCACATCCTAGGAGCTGGGCAACTGATATACATTAGCAATGCCTGAGGATGAGGAGCTGTCTTTATCTGTTGAAGCCATCTTTTTTTTTCTCAACAACAAAAATGTAAGCATTCATACTGCAGAAAATGGATTGCAGATGTGCCTTCCCCACGCACCACCCCAAACACATTCGGTGATGTCTCAAATATATGTAAATATTTTGAAATTTTCCAATCTGCTTAAGGATATATGGTAACACAATAGAATTTAAATACAAATATTTATTTCAAATGACACTTGGAAAACTGGAGAGGCCCCCTGCTGATGTGTACAGAATACTATGATAAAGACTATTTAAAGATATATCAACAGTTCTACATATATATTGGAAAATGTTCTGTGTACATGTTCACATGGCTGGAAAACTTGCTTGAGTAAAGGAAAGACTTTGGATCTTTGAGAGTGACTGTACCCAAGTGGGTCCATCAATAGGGGCTGTGACTGCTCTGTGAACAGCACAAGCTTTCCTCTAGGATGGGAAGAAGAAAACACTTTCACAGTGTCTCTTTCTTTTTGCACTAATAAGGTAAACAGCATTAACTGGGACTTGCTCCTGTTGCTCAGGGATTTTCTTACCCAGCTCTGGTTTGTTTGTTTGTTTTCTCTTTCCTGTTACCTTTGTGATCTGCCTTAGAAGAACTAGAAGATCATCATGTTAACACTGAAGGGCTGCAAGTAAGACACATGAAATGAAATGGAATTCCCACTTTCACCACTCTGAGCAATTGTCACTCATTTGTTTCCATTCTGAAAGCAGCCAAGCACTCTCTGGCTTCACAGGATGTGAATATTCCCAATATCTTCATTCAACATCTTGCAGAATTCTGTTCCTGAGAACAGGCACTCTTCTGTGTTTTTACTGCTGCTACACCATTTCCTATTTCCTCTCTGTCCACATCATAACTTCATATTTTATTACTGTTTTGGGCTTATGAAGATACAGTTATGCAATATAAACTCGTCTGTGAAAGGCTGAGATTGTCAAAACAATCAAAAACATTTGAAAAATCTTTTGCTAAATATTCTGATGGAAACAAAGACTTTTACTGCTCTACAGCAGATCACAGCACACATGAAATATTTCAAGTCAGGAAAATGTGTGACAGTTTCTCTCATGACTACTTAGGTGGATACAGTTCATACCCGAGCTGAGTCTCATTGACTTCAGTAGGACTTTGAGGCTTCAACTTTCATGCGTCAGAGACCAGGCTATGAATCATCCTTGGGGGCATCATAAAGGTTCTGCCTAAGAAAGAATATATTTAGCTCCCTGAAACAGGTCCGATAGATAAAGAAATATTTGTGGTTTTAATCTGAAATTCACATACATTTTTCCTGAGCGTCCCATGCTCTGCTGGGGAAATTGTCAATTATTTATTTGAGTATTGGAGAAAAATCAAGGGTGCGTCAAGGCATGTCATACATTCTGATGCAGTCTAAAATGTTAAAATTCCACTCTGGAAAAATTATCTCAATTTTTTTTTCTGCCTCTGAACTTGACAATGTTTTCCTTATTTTTGCTGGGAAACAAATGCATCTGTTTTCTTAACAAATGGAAGTGTTTGACTTACAGATGCTACCTTTCAAATCAAAGCCTACTAAAAATCTGATATGGCCAGAGAACATGTCACTTATTTTCCAGTTCGTGGGTGAGAACTTTTTCTGCAGCTGTACTGTCTGTCTTGGCAAGTGTTTGTCTGTGCAAATATTCCTTCCCCAGATTTATCAGTGCAAAATTTCTAAACTGCTGTTGAGATACAAAGAAAGAAATCATTGCAACACTTGAGAAGAAAACTAATGTTGAACAGAATAGCTTTCTAGTATTCCACAAGTTGTAATTTCTGTGTTCCCAAGCTTGAGCATCACCCCAGTGCAGGAAGAGCAGGTCAGGGAGCCTCTTTTATCCCGGTGATGGCGTTGGGCGGGGGAGGTCGCTCCTTGAGGGTACGAACTGGAAGCATATTCTAATATGTGTGTGTCCTGCTGCAGGACAACACTGGTCATGCTGCATAGAGAGGATGGAATATTATTGCTAGGTGAAGAAAATATGCCTATCCCTCTCTTCTAGTAAGGTTGAAAGGAGTAGGAGGAATCAGTGACCTTAAGTTGAAGACTTTGCACTTTGTGTTGGAGAAGGGGGGAACAACAGGGGAAATGAAGACTAATTCCTAGTGTTTTCCTTCAGTACTTCCTGCAGTCTCCCCTGCAATATGATAACTTTGGAAATACCTGAATGCTGACAGTGTTTCATGCAGCAGAGAAATACTGTAGGGTATGTGTTACAGAGTTCTTCAAAGACAGAATTAGCATTAAACAGTGTGATGTTAATGGCAGGTTCTTGTGTGTCTTGACTATTCCCATTTATTTTGTGATTTGACAACAAGACATTTATGATTAAGAGACTTCAACACAGGTCTCTAATTCACTTGCCTACAGGTGAATATTAATTCAGATGTGAATAGGATATAAACTTACTGCACATAAGCCATTCCTGAAAAATGTCTTGTACATACCAGCTGTAATGTTTCTGACTGGGATGTATTTAGAGTAAAGATGCAAGAAAAGATTTGCACACTTGTTTTAGTTTAATGGTTCATTAGTAAACGTTAAAGAAATTCTGTCTTTACTAACCAACTTCTTGATAAGACAAAATAGACTTATTTAAATATAGGTATGTATTTGATAGCTGCAGGCAAGTTATTTTTATAAGTAATTACAACATTAGAAAACAATCATATAAATATGTGACTGTAGACCAGTCTCCTTAAGTCTAATTCAATTTAAAATTTGTTGTTGTGTGTTCTCTAGTAATAATACAATTTTTGGCAGCAACAAGAAACAAGAAGTTGGCTAGTTTAGAGAACATCATGGAGATTTCTCCTTTTCGCATTTGTCAATTTTTAGTTCCTCCCTTGTCTTCCAAAAAGCAGAAGGTCTCTGGGAAGTTCTTTCTATTGAATATATGGGTGTGTTATTTAGGTCACACAACACCGTGGCCACCTCTACAAGCTGCCAGCTCCCCTCTCTAAAGCACCCACTAGCAAGGCCTTCAAACTCCCATCTCCAGGAGTTGGTATCTGTTGGAAGGATTCCCTCTGCCTTTATATTTAGAGTACTCAGTGGCTTCTGTTAGTCTGCCCATTTCACCAGGAGAGCTAAATAGGTTAATGAGCTCTATTGAGCCTAATCCAGTGGTTGAGTATTTTAAGGTTATTTGTTGGACAGTTATATTATTTTTCAAGTTTCCCATTACTTTTACACTTCACAGGAGTAACTTAGTCAAATCATGACGCCATATCCACGTGCTTTTTAGAAGCTTGTACATCTGTTTGGCAATCAAAATTTGATTTATTATTAATTTAAGCTCAAGTGGGGTCAGAGTTTGACTGATGCCACCAGTCCATTCTAGAACTGCAGTTGTTCCTTTTCCTCCCAAACTGTTACAGTGACATCATATGGAAATGATGAATTTAGTAATGTTACATGAAACCTTTAGGATTGTGGAAAATAGTATGTCTGTTAGAAAACCACGTAGTGCATATGAGGTTGACAGGAGAGTTGCTCTGCTGTTAGAAGTCCAAATCCTTTATTATTTTAGCTTTAAAAGAAAAAGTCTTGGAGGAACTGAGAAACATAATGTGGGCTATCCTCACTAAAGGGAATACGACATACTGGGCTAAAAACCTTCACTTTCCATATAAACCTCGGAGGTAAGAATATTTGGCACTTTGTAGGAAGCTCTTGCTCAGCACAGTACAACATAAGGCCCCATGACTGTTTAAATTTCCAATTATGTTCACAAGATACATCGTTTCCAATCACTTTTAAAAAAAATATTTTTTTAGAGAATCATTAAACAGAGTCAGTTTTATGAGAGTAAGTTCTAAAAATGTTCTAGGAACAGCAGACTAGTGTATAAAATGTGTTGCCTGCCTCCTCCCCCTAGTTCTTTCAAATAACTGGAGGTCATAACCCCCAAAATCTGGCTGTTGGTTAGTAGAAACCAGCTGAAACCCTGGTAAGACAAATCTTCACAGCTGTATCATATGTCTTCTATTGTCAATATATCTGCAAAACCTGCCAACTGCTTGTCACTTAACATAAAGTGGATGCAGAAAGGGGGGAAGTAGAAAGAGAAACAGATCCTGCTGCAATCTGAAGGCATGTTGAGCTGGTAGACTTCTCTTAGTTACTTCTGGTTTTTTTTTTCCTTTCTCTGCTTATCCAGCCTACTAAAAATACAGGCACGGTATGTATCCAGCCACTAAGTGCAGATTTCACAACAAGCCCTGTCCTGTTTTCTGTGTTATCCTGGTGCTCAGAAGGTAATTGCCAATCCCGTATAACAAGTCAGCAGCTGTGGCCAGGTCAATCCACTCACTGCCTATGTGTACTACAAGGATGGAGAAAGAGGCTCTGATCCTTCAGGCTTTTAAGCTGGACTAGACACTGCCACAGACTTCAGAGCACTCTCCCCACTGTCTCAAAGTAGAATCAGCCTTCCAGGAACTTCCTGAGGAGAGCCCTCCTGCTCTGACTCAGTCACCCAGGACCCCACTCGGTGCCTCCTGCAGTGCTGCCTGCGTGCTGGGATTGCTCCCAGTGTCACAATTTTCAGCAAGATTTTGATCTTGCTAGGAATAGACAAATTCCATTCCAAAGATACTCTTTCTTTCCTCAAGGGGATGCAGACTTTAGAGAAATATTATAGGGGGTAAAATGCATTTATCTTTAATAATACTACTTCTGGTACAAGAGGCTGGGAGAATGGAAGAGGAAGAAAGAGAGAAGCTTGCTTACTTGTTCCATTGTTATCCTTCCAGTATCACAAAAAGCAAGGATGGGATCTTATTCTTAAAACTGAACTTTTTTTCAGGTTTTGGAAAAATATTGTGATGTATCTTTGTTTTTTTTGTAAAAAGGAATTTTTGTAAGGCAATTTTAAATTCATTGACAGAGAAGAAAAAGTAAGTAGATAATAATTTGTTGGCCAGCTTCAGTTTTTATTTCCATTTATGGTGGGTCTGATGCCCATGGAAAGGCAGAGCAAGAACTTCAGAGAGACAATCTGCCCCACAGGTCAGTGTCCCCCAAACCTAGGAAAAGCTGTCCCCTCTAAGAGGAAATCCACTGAAATCCAGACAGCTTCTTACCTGGCCAAGGTCTCTGATCTCAGAAAAAAAAAGTCACAAAACAATCTTGCTCCATTTTTAAAAGCTACTGAAAGAAAACTGTTGGAATGAGAATACCCAAAGCATTGTTTCCTGGCCTCCAATAAGGACCTACTTTTCCAGTCTTGACTTAACCTGCCAGCTAGTCCTGCAGGGAATAGTACTAGAGAGAAAGGATACAGATCATGCTCAGATTGCAGCTAATTATTAAAAATGGCTTAGTTATGTTTATTTTTAATTGCTCCAAATCTCAGTAGTATAATGGACCTATTAGGAAATAACTCTCTGAAAGAGTTAACAAAAAAAATTTAAAAAATCAGATAAGGTCCCCAATGCACTTCTGCATTTTATTGACATTTTAATTAAGACTGTAGTATACTTCAGGGATCTCTGTACTTAAATAGAAACCATTTTAATATGCTACACTGGCAAAGAGTAATGGATGAATACAGACCCATATTCCCATATGTTTCATGGTACTTAGTGATTCTTTTGTACAATGTATTATGATGTTAAGACATTTTATGAGTTTCTATTGGCTAAGATGAGCCATATCAAATTATAATTTTGCTCAGTGGATTTTACTGTAAGTAGATTAAATAGGGCACGTTCTGTATTTATTGTACAGTTAGATCTGCCTGTTTTTGTTTTTTCTATTATAGTCTTCATTTACTTTTCCCCTTAAAGTGAACATAACAAGCATTATATGAAGAAATTGCTTGGCTCCATTTACTGGGATCTGAGGTGGTTGTTTGCTGGATTTTTTTTTTTAATAAAAGTTGTTGGAGCTGAAAGGATGTTGTTCCCCTGATAATATTGATTTAAATGAATTCTTATCTATTTAGCTGCACCACTAATGTGCCTGTGAATACTTTTCTTTTTAAATAGACCAGTTGGCATATAGTATTATTATCTGGGGACTCCAGCAAGCCAAGAGAGACGAGATTATTTGTCCAATTTTGGACTCAGGAACAGGACTGTGTGTTCAAGGGCTGACAAATGCATTTTAACAACGCTTACTAACTCTGGAGTTTTGAAGATTTTGAGTAACACCAAGTTGTGAACCCGCTCATGAGCACCATGAGACAGTGTGAATACCTCTCCAGAACTAAATTAAGGTGCTCAAATGTGTAACTTAGTACAGCATCCAGTGGAGCCCCATAGCTGGAAGGGGGAAAGTCCTGTCACTGCTGTCCCATGAAGGAGCTGGGGTGAGAAACACAGACATGTTACAAAGGTTAAATGTTGATACCTACTTTCATTATTATTCTTTCTGGACTTTTTTCTCATAAGAGACTGTTTCTGCTTGGTAGGCTAAGTCCAAAATCATACTCTCATGAGAATGTCAATGTAAGCAGTCGTCCCCCATATCTCAGTAGCCATCTCCAAACAAGTGAGAGCAGCTGTGTGGAATGGAAGGGGAACATTCCAGCTGGTCAAAGCGCTGATTCAGCAAAGCCTAAACTTTGGGGGGAGGGTGTTAGTATCGATGAGGGGTTTGGAGAAAAAGAGCCTTTGGTATTCCATTTCTTTTATAGTAGCAAGATTTCAATGCTGAAATTTTATTTTGGGCAAAAAAGATTAGAAGAAAATATGTTATTGTTTAAACATAATTCTCATGGCATAAATGAAGTGTTGTAATTGAATGTGAAGTCTGACATTATCTTTTAGTTCAGCTTTTCACATTAAATGCTTTTGCCAGTTCCAGAAAACTTTTACTTGCTTCTGAATTACCCTAATCCTGCTGCTCTATTTCTTCTTGAAAGCCAGCTTTTCTGAAACATTTGTTTTATTGTTCTGTTGTGATAAATGATGTTTTAATTTAGAGAAGGTTGATAAAGAGGTGAAGCTATCCAGAGAAATGAAGAATTTGTATGTTTGTTACCAGCATCACCAGACAAAGCTGACTTGAAATCTGTAGATGAAGGAAAGGAGAATGGAGCAGAGGAACAGCACTCAGTCACTGGGGCTATTGATGGATGTGCTCAAAGATGGGAAAGTGTCAAAAATTGCCTTCAAATTAAGCCATTTAAAGGCAACGTGCATTAAGTGCATGGATTTTCTTTTATATACTTTCTATTAATACATTAGAGTGGGATAAAAAAGGAAAATGCTGTATTTAGGCTTTCTCATCCCTTTTCAGGATTTTGTTCAGAATGTTCTGTACTTTTACATGTTAAAGCCACACTGTAAAGGTAAGACTTTTAATTAAAGATCATCCAAACCTCTTTGGGGCCAGATTGATCCCAGCAACAGCTTCAAACCCTTCAATCCTTCCTTGTCACTGATAAAGGAGTTGGTACCTGAGGTCATACCACCCCTATATTAAACATAGTAAGTGATAAATTTCATGTTACTTTCTCTTTCCAAACTAATGCTCTATGAACCTTTGAAAAACAGATGAGGTAAAATGAGACCTGGACTTTCAGGTCCATTTGTCTGGAGCTTAGTGGTGACTGATTCCTTTTTGATTGAGGTTTTTGGTGTGCTTCAGCACACTTCTGCCAGAAAAGGGCCTGTATGTCACGGGTGAGAACACTTCACTGGCACAGGGCTAAAGAGAGCCTTTGCCATCAGAGCTCTCTGTGATTCATTAATCGATTCAAATTATATTGCTCGTTTGGCTTTAAGTCTATCTTCTCTGAGCAGGAAGGTTTCTGCCATGGTGCATGACAACATCTGTCAGCGCCTGTCCTTGTTAACCACACAGTCCACAGAGATCTCGTGCAGAAGACCAAAAAGAAGTAAAAGCCTGACATTAAATTCAAGCCTTTTGGATCCAGTCATGCTGACATGGTTCCCTGTTGCCCGATTAGGGGGATCTCAGCACCTTTGAAGATGGCTTTGCATGGCTGTGGCACACAGGCACTTGGGATGGTGCCAGCTGGGGAATTTGGAGGAAAAACTCGTGTGTAACTCCAGCATTTGTTACATCTCATCACAGAGGAATTTTTCTAGATGTTTATTGCAAAATGATGATTTCCCTCCTTCAAAAAGAGGCAAGACACCAAAAAACATCTCCCTGTGTTGATTCCCTCTCTCTCTTTCTGGTTCACTGATGGGTGTATTTAAGCATTATCTTGCATGTTTGTAAATAAGGAGAAATCAGTGGCATGTGAATAAGTGTGCTGCTTGATCAGGCCTTTGTCTGCATTCATGTTTGGGTAGAGTGCAGTTCCCCCCCTTTTCCTTCATCCTTATTAATGTCTCCTGTTTTTTGGTCCTATTCCTTCCTCCCACCCCCCTTCCTCACTCCATCCCCCGCTCCTTGCAACAACCTTCTGCCACCCACTGCTTCTTCCTCCCTCCAGAGGAGCTGATAAGCAGCTGTTTTTGGAGGCACAGCTAATGCCATCCCTCGGGGGGGTGTGGGCAAGGAGGGGGGTGCTGGTGCACGGGAAACCGGGTGTCCCTCATGGAGAGCAGAACAAGTCACCTCCGCAGTCAGCACAGCAGCCACCCGCCTTAGGCCTAGGATGCCGACTTTATCTCCAAATTCAGATCTGGTTCACAGCCCCATGCCAGACATGTGCTTTTTTTTTTTTTTTTTTTTTTTTTTCAGATGCCTAAGGAATTCCTTGGTATTAAACTTAGAGAGAGACAGGGAGAGAATGTGGTGAGAACACATTGCTTTGTCTGTTTTAGCATGTGCTAGCAATAATTCTTGATGCTGTCTCGCAAGGGAGAAACACTGCCATGGTAACTTTTAACATAAGCATGAAATCAGCAAGCTCCACTCTGATATCTCATGTAATTAAATAGCTAATAATGTACAATTGTAATTTATACTACTGCTTTTGATATTTCGTCTTTATCTCGGAGCCCTTACCTCTTGGCGAGGCTTCGTATCAATGTGGACATGGTGCTGAGGGTGGGGCGAGACAAGAAAGGGATTGGGGGTACCTCATTATAAATGTGAGGCTGGTGCATGAACCGTGTCTGCAGCAATCAAACAGCTAATTGTTATGATTTTGCTGATAGTGTCTTAGCTGTAATATCCTGCACTGTGTCAATTTTTCAACCCTTAATGTAACGTATTTGCATATCGAACCATCACAGTGACTATCCTATCAGCTGTACTTGAGTGTGTGAATCAAAAATGCATTGTTCCCCCTGCCCTTCAGCATATCGGATCAAAAAGCAAAGCTAAGAGATAATTTTTATTTCAATTAGTTTTTTTTGGACTTGGAGAAGTAATCGCATAGACAGTTTCCTTAAAGATAAACCCCTTGCTCATACATGCGTTAAAATTCAGCTTGCAAGGCACCTAGTGTGGCTGAAGCCTAGATAAAAGAAATGAATTTTTGAAAAAATGAAAAAAAAAAGAAGAGAAGCCAGCGTTTAAAGTGTCCTGTGAAAGAAAGAAGGCATTTGGCCTTAGGCATGTGCATCCACAAGAGACAGCTTCAACTCTTATAAAGTGGGGAGTTTTGTGTGAGCACAGATGCATTTTGTTTTCCTATGAGGAAAAGATGATTAAATTATCAGAAACAAAGATAAAAAACCCAGGGCTTCCTGGATATTCTTCTTTTACCTCCCTTGTGTCTCACTTACTCCTACTGCTTAGCAAAGGTGCTGACTTTATCTCTCTGAGCTTTAGTTTAAATGTCCAACACTGCTTATTAATGAAAGTAGTAAGCTTTTGTTTATTACATGTAATAATGGTGAATATGACTATTTAATATAAATCTGACATTTAAATTCCACTTAGTTCTGAGATTCAGTTGATATAAACGAGTAACTCTTTACCCTAGAGTAAAAACTCCCTCAGTCTGCATTTTAAAGCATTGAAGTTTTCAAAGTAATCAGTTTTTTTCAGAGGAACCAAATTGTGAAGACATCTGTTATGTTATTAATTTCACATAAATCTTAAGCTCCTCAAGGCCTGAAATGAGGCTTCATTCAAGCCGAATTAATGAAACATGATTGTAAGTCCCTTGCATGGAAATGCTGTCATACAGTATTGAGTTGCTTATAATCACTGAGTAATCTTGCAGGCTGCCAAGGGAGAGCTACTTTAAATCCCTCCATAAAACAATATCTGAAAATATCAGAACACTAACTATATCCTGGAAGATTAATAGCAGATGAAAATTTCTATGAAATGAATCATTCTTTCTCTGTAAAGGATACAAACATTTCCAGTAACTGCAGATTGTATAATATGCAGCACAATCTATGATCCAGATGCGAGTTGCATTTAAGCTCTGAGATTCATTCTAAATACGAAGTTGCTTAAGTATGCAAGAGTTCTGTATAATAGAGAAAATGTTTGGAATTATATAGGTTTCTAATTCCATATGGGCCAAATCCTGAAGGATGTAGTCAAAACTCCTGCTGACCTTTTTTTGCCTCAGGAAGGACCAAGGGATTTGGGAATATGCGTAAATATTGCACAGAGAGAATGATAACTATTCATAATGAGTAAGAAGTAGCATTCTAATTTTGAAGTCTTTCTTTGAGCACTATTTGATTTTTGGTCTTTTAATTGAGCAAATGAAATGTGGTATTCCTTTTAAAAAAAAATTAATACAACAGTACCACACAACTTATTTTTAATGTTGAAACAGGAACTTTTGAGAGGCTTAACTGCCTTAATCAAACTTCAAAATACTCCATTGGTCTCCAGCTGAATTGGGAAATAAAAATCTGCATATGATGTTTATTACACAAATCTTCTGAGTCCTGTTAGCTTTGATTTTTTTTTTTTCCTTTTTTTTCCTTAAAACCCTAAAAAAATCAAAGATGGTTAAATACAAAGACAATCCTTTTCATGTAGTGGCATATTATGCGAACTAAATTATAAGGACAGTGTATACCTAGGGTATGAGGTACCTGGTAATTACTCCACAATTAGGAACCTTAGTGACAGTGGTATCTTACATAATGTAACTTAGGTGCAGCTGTTTGAACCTGCATTACACAAGGCTTCAAAATGTTAGCAATTTCCTCTTGGATTTTCAGCTTAAAGATTTTTCCCCTTTTGGCTCCTAACACCTCTCTGTTCTGTCAGATTTGTAAGAATTTTTTTCTCTCCCAACTGCTTTTGTGGAACATGGTCAGTGCTTAATTAATTAATTATAAATAATTATAGCAGTTGTATATATGCTCCTGGTCAGCAGCTGTTGTATTGAAAAGTACTTTGATGTTTTATACAGGGGAAGTCAGAACAGTTCTAGGAGCTGTAGTTGCAGGAGACTTGTTTATGTGTTTTGATGGTATGAATAAGATTTGTACTGCAGTTGTGAACATATCCCTGCATTTAGAGTTTTCTTTAGGACTACAATGTGAGAGACATTGTGCACATGTATAGTGTGAATTTTTAAGTGTCATTATAAAATAGCAAAAAGCTTTTATGTCATTATCCTGTAGGATCCTGGTCTTGCCAGGCAAAAAGTAAAGTGGGCTATCAGAATTCATCTTGGTGATATTTTTTACATAAAATTCACAGAGTAAAGATGCACTAGCATCTAGCTGCCCCACTTGAAATTCTGACAACCTCAGTATGAAATAATAAAGAAAAAAAGGCAGCTAGGTCTGCATTTTACCCATTAGTCAGATTCAATATTTCTTCAAAGATGTTCCAAATCTGCATTTGAGTACCATATGTTGACACTGTGTTTTGGACACTGGAGATTACTTGAAGTACTGCAACCATGACTTGTACTCTTCCTCTGTAATCCTTAGTCTCCAGGGCATTACTGAATTCAGAGAGAAGCAAACAGAGCAGGATCGGGGTTTTTGTTGTGTTGGTTTGGGGTTTTTTTCCTGCTTTTTGGGGGAGTTACTGTCTGTTTCGGGTGCTGCTTTCTTGTTCACCTCTGTGAATCCATGTCAAAATAAACAGAGACCTTATCTAGAGAGTGCCACACTTTGAAGTGCGGAGATGCAAATCCAAACATTGCATCACACTGTCAGATACAGAAATTAGTAGCATCCCGAATGTCCTTTGAAGTTCAGGGCCGTGCTTCTATGGAGTGTATTTCCATACAGAAATCAGATGGAAGCTATTCAGACTCAGATAGCAATAATGATTTACTTGCAGTAAATCTTACAGTTTTTGGCCACACTTAGGGTATGATTTACTAAATACTTTTTGGTCAGATGTTACTTATTAAGATATTACTCCCTCCCCCCAACTCTTTTTTAATTAAAGGCTAGAGATCTAATGTGCTTATTTTTTCTACACATATGTAAAAAATCAAGTAACTATTATATACCGGATTATTTTCTTCTCGCATCTTTTTAAAATACTGTGATTTACAAACTTTGATAGAAGATAGAACTACTTGACTGCAGCAGCTGTTTAATCACAGTGGAGAATATTTTAAAATGACAACTTCAGTGGTGGTCTGTTCTGAACAATGAACAGAATAAAGTGGGCTGGACATAAAAGCAATACATTGGTAATGGCAAAATTATCAGAGGCACTAAATTCTAATGTTTAATCACTTTTTAAGTAAATACTGCCTCCTGATCATGGCCCTGCAACCAATGTGCTGTGACCACAGCTCCCTCTCCATCTCTCCTCTGGCTGGGAGTGCTGCTGGCTCTCTCTCAGGGTACGTTTGCGTGGTGCACAGCACAAGGGGAAGATCCAGTTTCCTACGTCTTGTAGCAAAAATTCTTAAAGCCAGTCCAAAACTTGATTCAACTGGTTTTGGGTAAGATCCAGCAGACCAGATTTTCTTTGGCTGCTTTTGTAGGTCTTCGGCACCCACAGCTGAGGCCAGAATTTTATAGGTGCTCGGTGCTTAAGGTTCAAGGTACTTGCACAATCCAGTCTCCTTAATAGGTGAAGAGAGAAGATTTTCCAGAGACCACTTGGACACCTGAACTTAAGCTTTAATATTTTTTCTGCTTCTTGAGCCACTTTCCTTTCTTCACTGTCAATACAACTGAGAAGATGGCATCCCTCGTTGTGAAACTCCTCTCTATGGAGATTCCTCTTGCTTCCCATTTTGGATCTTTGACTGTAGGAAGCTGGTGAAACATATTTGTTATATAAGGAGAGAAAATATCAGTTCTTTAGAGGAATGTGTAGTCCAGGCTAAGATACTATTCAAATTTGTGTATCCAAATACCCTGACCAAGAGCCTTATCTCTGTATTCAGCATCCCCTATGGGCTTCTAACAACATAGATCAAAAGAGAATCATCCTTTTTTACAGATAACAGGCCAACAATTTTCTTTTTTCTCCCTTCATGATTATCTCTCCTCAAAATTGCTGCTTACTGAGTTCTTTGGGCTTACACTGTGCTCACAGGGAAACTAATGGGACTCCATTTATACAGTATAATTGCAATTTGAACAATAGATTATTCACTTGACCATAGGAGGCACTTGTCTTTCACTTCAGATGATATCATATGGAGAGAAAGGATCTTTGCAATACAGCTGCAAAACAGTAATACATCCATGTATGTGGATGGGAAGTATTTGTACAGCCATATATTATATCCAAACCCTGAAAGGTGGAGGAAGGAGTGAAAGAAAATGCAACTGCTTTGAAAAGAACACACCATGAACTAGGTCTATATTTTATTTCTTTCCACTGGAAAAAAAAAATAGAAGCAAGATGGGAAAAATGAGATTATTTCACATGGTTCTTGTTGTGCAGATTGCCTCTTTATACTCATACGTTCAGCACATCTGGCTCCCTTGTGAGTTCGCTCTTTGAGCTGGGAGAAAAAATGCACAGTGAGATTAAGGGCAAAATAAGGTGGAAGGACAGAAAGGGAGAAATAGTTGTGGAGGACTAAGGAGGATTTCTCTGAAAAGCTCCAAATCTGTCGTCCCTTAAATCTTCCCATCTTACTGCATCGAGAACTTCTCTCTTTCTCTCTCTCTCATGACTGTGAGTGGTCAGGCTGGGGGTGCTCTGTGAGCAGTGCCAGGAGGGCTGACCAGCTTTGCCTGCATTTGCTTCTGTGTCTTGGTTTTCTTACTGCTGTTCCTTGTCTTTTTCATGGATCAAATTCCTAGGGGCAAGGGCTCTGCTCTGCATGTTGGTGCTGCTGCTGCACATCTGATGAGTTAGCTGCTGGGATAAAGCAAGTACCACCCACCTTGTTTTTTTGTTCAGAAGCAGGGGCAGCACCTGAGACCTCCCCTCACAGATTCTCAAGTGAGAGCTCATTTGTTCACACTGTGCCAGTGCTTTGCTGTGCTCTGAGCAGACAGCTCTGGAAAAGCTCCCTGGCGAGTGCAGGGCTCTCAATGCAGGGCAGCCTCCCTCCCGCTGCAGGGAGGTGCTGCAGCCTTGTCTTGAATGATCCAAGGAGCACGTGGGATGTGTAGTGCTGGAGCACATGCAAAGATGACGTTTGAAGCAGACTCTGTTGATGAAAATCTTACTTTACCACTTGTTCTTTTAGTCATGCACCATGGCGGAACTTTTTGAAGTCTCCTTGACATTTATCCATCACCATGAAGAACCTTGCAGAAGGAAGATGCTCATTAAAGCAGCTACATGTTTTACATGAGTCCACACACACAAACACAGAAATAATCATCCTGTGAATCTGCTTGCATCACAGGATAGATGGCCAGGCCCCCTTCAAGTCAGCCTACTTCCATACTGAAATGCTCCTTCTAATTCATTCTTTATTCTGTGAAATACAGCAAATGCTCTGAAATCTTGTGTGCTTCCTGCTGTGAGGACCTACCTGATTTTGGTCTCAGGAGTCAGTGTTGAGACTCACTAGATTAACTTCAATTCCTAGAAGAGAGCCAAATGTTTTTTTTCACAAAATGTTTATTGAGGGACTCTGCGCAAGTGATGCTCAGCATTATAATTTGGAAAAAAATTCTCTTCAGAGGAACTTTCTGGATTGTGTTCCTCTGGAAAAATCTTCCCTCGGTGAATGAGCTATTCATAGCTGTACAAGAGAGGCTGAAATGGCTCACATTTTTTCAGCAGTGTAAGCTGTATCTTTTATCTGTTGTTACACTTCCAGCTCCCTGTGCACTACATGACTGAGACAATGCATCAAATAGGTCACATGTGTAAACTAAATCCTTATAAGATGTTACCACCACTGTCACTCTCTCCACAACTTGTTCTCAGCTCTGAAGAAAACCACTATTATTTCAGGTTATTTTAAGTCAGAATTTTGAGGTTTTTTCTTGCTCCCTCCTCTTTAGAAGATATATGAGCTTTACCAAATACTTTTAGACATGGGAACACAGGGCTTTCTTTTAAATGCTTACAGTGGATAAAGACAAAGAAATCCAATGAGCTGTGACAGCCATATAACCAGTCTCTGATAGCTGATCCTTGCAATATGTCTGTGGTTAGATATGCAGCTCCCCCAGTGCTTCCCTGCGGGCTCTCCTGCCTGGTGCTCATAATGCAGCCTGCACATTCTGGACGCTCTGCTGCAAGCTGAAAGGAACATGGGAGAAGATCTGTGATTTGGAACTGAGCATTTAAAGGTTGTCACAACACTTGTTCCTCTTACTGAACAGGGGAGAAGTGCATTCTTGCAAGCTGGTCCCCTCTGGAGTGCCGTTTGGCACACAGCTTTTTGTTCCACTGTGTGGTTTCAAGGTGAACCCGTTAATTCAATATGACCCTTTTAAGAAGTCCAAACATTACATGCTGCAAGAGGGAAACAAAGCACTTAGTGGTATGAATCATGTTTTAAGATGGAGCAGAGGTGGTGTTTGTGTTGCCCCGAACAGTTCCATTTTCATTGGAATGAATTTATCTTAGGAAAGCACTTGGACACATGATGCCTAATTGCTATTTAAATTTCAGTGATTTTGGTTTTGCTTTGGGGGAGGGGGGTGGTTTGGCTGGCCTAGAAGCCTTGTGACTCAGTTTACATGGCCAGATTATTTGAATTACCTTGTCAGTTTAGACTAATTTTAAACAGTGCTGTTGAACAGTGTTCCCTTTCTATCAGGTTAAGCCTCTGCTCCTGGAGATTTTCCATCAGAGCTCCTGCTCATCTGCTTACTTGGTCTAAAGCATCTGCTGACAAAGTCCTGGAAGAGGGCATAGAGAACATGCTGTCATGGGTTGTACTCTGTGTCTCCTACAGACTGCTTTCATTTATTTAGTCTTGATAGACTGAAATGGTAATGCAGGAGATTGGAGTGCCAGGTAGTTTGAGTTTGGGATCTGACTGGGATTACAGAAGTTGCTCAGGATGGGTGTTTTATTTCCCTGGTTTATGAAGAAAAACCCCACCATTTTCTTTTTCATTAGCCTAGCACCCAATGGACAGCCTTGTCTTCATACAGCCCCCATGTAACCAATGTCAAGTGTATCTTCTTGTGATGAGTTTCTGCTGTGTGAATAAGCACTCCTGAGTCCAGCCCAAAGCAGCCAAATGTGGGATGAGGGGGGCAGGGATCCCAGAAATGTTTTCATGTGCTTTGCTGATATGTTTCAGCTGAGTCCTGCAGAACACTGTTGTGATTTAAGAACGTATTTCATTGCTATCTGTATTAGACGAGCTCAACAGGTTCTTAGAAATCCTGGAGGATGGAAATACTGTACCTCTCTAAACAGACAGAAATGTGTTGCCTTTTCAGCTGTGCAATGCTTAAGCACTGCACATTTCAACACCTTTTCTCCAGTTGTTACCCTACCTGGAATTCTTGCTGAGGGAAATTACTAGTAAATATCTGAAACGTTGTTGCTAGGAAACTATTGAAATATTATTTCAATAACATTTGGCTTCCTGAACTTTATAATGTAGTTTATACTCAGGAGTATTTTGGATACTTTGGTGGTCTGCTTGGTGTTATGCCAGTCACTGAACACCTTCTCTTCTTACCTGTGAGGAGCCATTGAACAGGGTGCTGGTGGCAGTGGGGCAGCCATAGGATGAGGAAGGGTAAAAGAATAGCTAGAGGTGACAAGAAGAGTAACATTTGCCAGAATTTATTTGTGGAAGCATGGAGCACATTGGAAAGGAGAAATAATTTCAGAGAAACAAAGGTAGCTCCAAGAATGCCACCCTCTGTTATGCAGAGCTGCCTGGTTTGTGAGTGTTAGGAAAGCTCTTTGAGGAGATGTAGAAGTGCTGCTCAGGTGAAGTCCTGCAGTCAGCTGTGGCTTTTTCTGCAGTGTCTACAACTCTCCAGCCTGGACACTGGCTGACAGTCACAGTGTGGCTAAGGCAGTTGGAATATCTGTGTGCTGTTTATAAAACAGTTGGGTGTTATGTTTTCTGCCCACACTTTCCTTTGCTCCCCACAACTCCAAATTTTTTTTTAATATTTACAAATAAGGAAAACTGTTGGCTTTCTATGAAGGGCCATTTCATGCTTGCAAAGAGTCCATACATTGTTGCAGCAAGGCAGGAAGAGAAACTTTTATAATTCATGAGCAGTGAAAGCTTTCTTTACTTCTGGGATAAATATTCCAACCCGTTAGGTATACTTTATATGTAACATTTACATCTTGCTGAGTGATTAGTTTAAACAGCTATTTTTATCCTGCATTTCAGCCCACAACTCTCTAATGTTAATTAGTATTAGGAAGGAAGTATGTTTTCTTCACATGCCATAGCAAATGTGCTTTATATAATGATTACAGAACTTGTTTGATCTTTTGTTTTTACTGAACATAGTCTACAGCACTGACGGCAAACTGTTTGGTTTTAGTTTTCTTGTGCCCTGGGCTGTTTTCCACTGTGTGAAATTGCTGAACTTTTTTTTTTTAGGTGTTTTTTTCAAAATCGTTGAAACTGGGTGAGTAAGATAGAATTTCATTGTAAGAGGTTCTTTAAATTGCTGTCTTTCAGTGAACAGCTCAAATAACTCCTGCCTCTCCCTGTTTTGGGCAAGTTTGAGGGGCACAGTTAAAACTGATAATATAAGAAGTTTGGGCAGAGGTATTCAAAGGTCGCAAGCTGTTCAGGTATTGCACAGGCCATAAAAGGAGGGTGTTGGGGGTGGGGAAGCCAGAATATACTAACCTTAGTGAATAGGCATTGCCCAATATTTAGAAATCAATTATGTAAAACATCCACAAATTGGGCAAGTAGGGGAGCTTCTACTGCTGTTCCCATTCTGCATTCATGATTGTAAGTAATACAGGGACAATTTCAGCTGATACATATACACACAGAAATAAAGATATAATTATAGAACTCTTAAAAGGTTTTTTCTTGCACTTTTACAAGCAGAGGGGACCTGCTGATTCTTGAATCTAGCTCTAGGAAGGAGAAGAGTATGAACCTGAATACAAATTTTTTACTTCCTTCCTTTGGTACTTTGAAACTTCAGATCTAACACTTTGCCTGAATACTAAATGTCTATAGTATTTAAAAAGGTTTTCCTCCCAAAATTTCCTAGAACTACATAAAAGCACATGGAAGAAACTACTTGTTATTCTAGACCTGTATCACAAAAATCAACTTGATGTTTCTCTCAATTAATTTAGAATAAACCAAGTATATTATTGCTTTTTAGTTGTGAACCTGTGACTATGAATTCTGCTTTTCTTAAAACCAAGGAAAGTGGCATAGTTCTTTGTAAACAGTTACATCCCATAATCAAACTACTGATCTAGCATGTCAGTGTGGAGCAATTAGTGGATTAAGAGCCCATGAGGCTCTTAGGGACTGGACTTGAACTACTCTACAACTTGCAACTCAGCTCTACATTGATGGACTGAACTGTTTTCTAAAAAACTGCACATGTATTTTGCATTTCACTGGCTATGGATGCCAATTCTAGTTGGCAATTACCAGCTCTGTGGTGCATTTTCATTAAATAAATGTACCTCCAGCATTCCTGCCTGAAACGCTGAGGCTTCATTACTACTGTACAGCCTCCATAACTGTAGGTGTTCAGTGCTGAGATTTCTAAAAGAAAATGAAATAATTGTTTAGGGCATAGAAGAAGGAAGGTAAAACCCACAAAACAACCAAGGAAAAAGAAGGGCAAGAGGCAAAGAGCAGAAAGAGGAAAGGAGGAATCCATCCCTGTGAGGAGTGTGTCCCCTACCCCTGCCCTGACAGGTGCTCAGTCAGGGTTTGCTGTTTCTGGGGTCAGATCTGTTCTTTCAGAAGATTTCAGAAAGCTCAGTCTGCCTCAGTGTTGTGGTCTGGGGGTCAGTGTTATGTTTAACTTCCTGGCAAGAGGGATCAGTTGAAATATGGGTCGACTGCCCCACGGTGCCAAACTGCTTTCCCAGGCCCCTTCCCTCGCAGCCATTCCTGTCCTTCTGCCTTTAAGGCACGATTTCACGTGGTTGATGCTTTAATGGGGGTGAGGTCTGTCGTTGTGCCATGGCCCCCAGGTTTTGCTTCAGCTGTTTTCTTTGGCTGTGTGTGAAAGGGAGATGTTTGGGGAGAGGGGAAAGGAGCCGCCTGCCTGGCAGTAGGGGAGCAATGGGAACGGGTGAGTGACAGCCGGTGGTGAGCGCTGAACCAAGGCCCTCGCAGCGGCTGAGCCGGAGTCATCAATAATGCAGAATGAATTCTTGCTTCCCTCAGAGCTGAGAAAATAATACCCAGCTGGAATTGAGCGAGTGGTAGGGGACACAGCACCCTTGAGACGGCAGGGCTGGAACTCCTCAAGGGGAGAGCTTTGGAGAATTGAGTTTCTCCCTGCGTATACCTGATTTCTTCTCCTGCCCACTAGAAAATTGAGAAGTCAATTGGCCTTTTATTGTTGGGGTTGAAATGACTTTTCTCTCTCGTTTCTTTTTTTTTCTTTTCAATTAATTTTTTATTGAATTTTGAGAAAGGTGGATTTACAACTGCTACCACAAAGGAGGGGAGAGAGAAATAAATATAAAATATTCAGGCTGGGCAGTAGGGAGCCTGGGCTGGAGCCTGTGGTCCCCTTGAGACAAAGCCCCTTCCCAGGCCTCAGGAGCAGCCAGAAGTGACTGGTGGGAAGTCACTGGTACGTGCTGCACCTCATGGGGGCTGTGGGGGAGTTTGGGTGCTTTTTCTATCTGACGGTGAAGGTTCAGGCTAATGGAAGAAGTGGGTGTTGCTACGGGCTTGGGTTTTTTCAGTCCCTTGCCTTGTCCACAACTATTTTAACTGAAGATCGTGCAAAAAGAAAGAGCACTGCTGACACTCATATGCAGCAGTTTCTATGTGAATAATGATTTGTGAAGGTACCAGCCGTTGCTCCAGCCCTCATGTGAACAAAAATATTTTCAGGAATAATTGCAGTGAAATTAAATAAAATAGTGACACTGAGGATCCAATTTGTTTGTAAACTCAAGCATTTATGAAAGTCAGTTTACAGCGGGAGTCTGTGATAATTGGCATCAGTGCCCAGTAACAATTAACTGTAGCTGTTTTCTACAGCAGGAAAATCTTACAGTAGTGGTCAGAAAAAAGAAACTCAGGTCACCTTGCATGGAATGCATTGAATCTAGTGATAAGCATTTCATCTGATTTTAATAAATGTAATCCTGACTGTTACGACCTGTGCCATCTGTAACATTATGCAATGTATCTGTTACGTACAGGAGATATGACATTGGGTAAGGAAGTGGCCGTGATGAGACAGCATCTGATAGCTCAGCTCTGCAGTGTGGTGGCAGCATTCTTCTGCAATAGTAAGGCCTTTATTTATTTTTAAGATATAAATTAATTTGCTTTGGCCTCAAACCCCTTATATCATAGGTTATGATACTGTTCTTTAATTTTCAATTTATTCTGTTTTTGAAATGGCCACAAGTGAGACAATAACGTTGTATAGCTAAAGACTTTAGATTATAAAAAGTTCCAGATATTTCTGAGATTATCTGGTACAATGATTTGCCATGGATGAAAGTCTGGAATTGGAAAACATTTCTTACTTTTCACATATTCTACATCAAAGCAAAAATTACTGTGATTATTTACCAAAAATTGGAGGCATATGTCAGGTTATGGTCTCCTAAAATACTCTAATATTCAATAAAAAAAGCAATTGGATTCATCTTAGATTAGACGGTAGATTCTGTTTGTTTGAGCTGTCATTCTGCCCTGTTTTGGCAAGTTGTGATTAGAAAATGATTATTCCATCCTTAAAGTTTAGCTGCATGCCTGAAACAGTGTGGGCAGATTAGCAAGAACTGCTGGTTCATGTTGCTGTCCATGATATGTTCTCACACATCTGCTGTGCACTCAAGGACGTTTTGCCAGCATACATCCCTGCTGTTCCGTGCATTACATTTGGAAGCTGGGCAGAAAGGGGAGGCTGAAGATTCCATGGTCTCCAGCATTTTGTTTATGAGAGTATCCTTCTAGCAATCAGTGTCTATGTGGGGTAAAAGCAGATTTCTCCCTTGAGACAAGAATCCAGCAGCTTTGCTAAAGGCATAATCTACCCTCTCAAACATTCTGCTGCTTCTGAGGCCAGGAGACAATTTTCTTGTCCAGGGAGGGAGGAGGTGATGGCAGTGAACCCTGAACCTCAGTCTGGGCACAAGGCTGTCCCTCCTCTGCAGTGCCAGCACAGCAATGCTGTTCCTTCCATGACTGCCAGTGCCCATACACCCCTGTCTCTTCATTGCAGGATGTTCTCATGTGTGAAATGAACTGATACAAAATGTAGGTTATGCTACTAAAATCTCAGAGAACAGTCTTATTTTCACTGCACTGAATGTGAGTTGAAAGAAGTCCAAATATAGAGTAAAACACTGAGGTTCTCTTTTAGGCAAACCTTTCCTTATTTGATTTTTTTTTTTCTCATTTTAGATGGAGCTTGAGTTGCGGTTTCATACTCCCTGCTAAAAACCTTTGGAGCCATGTATAACTGTGATCTCTTAACATAGTTTTGAATGGCCTTGCTCAACCACAGGTCATTAGAAAACCCTACCTGCTGCTCTGCCCTCCTCCCTTCAGGGGAAGTTCACAGTTCCTGCAGCCTTCATTAGGTAGGGTTGGCTGAGCTCCTGTTTAGGAGCTGCTTACAGGTAATTCAGAAGTAAGGCTTTCACGAGCCCTCCTGAAAAATTTCAGTATTTTCTGACAGTGTTTTGCTCTTCATAGACACTACCACAGGAAACCTTTCACTTGCTCAATTAACTAATCACCAATCTTTAGGTGATTCCCCCACAGAAGGCAGGTTTGTTTATTGTGATGACTCAGAAGTGCTTTAAATATCATATGACATTCCCCACATGAAATGGGTCCTACATCAGTATAATTCTGTATGTTTTGCTGAGGTTTAGTTGAAGGTTAAGATTTGAGACATGGATCCATCCACTGTGTAAGAAGGCAGGATGACTGTTGGAGTTTCTCAGGACATGGTTTTTCTGGGCCTACAGCAAGCCCTCGCTGGTGTTTGACAGGAAAATAGTCTCATGTTTTCTGGACAACAGCTTTGTAAGGCATCCAGATGTTTTTAAAATGTGCTAACCAGGATATTCAGAAAATTTGGTGAAAATTGATGTCTGCTCAAGAAATATTAAGACTACTTTTGGACGTTTGATGAAGCTTCAGTCTTGCTGCTTTTATTATTGCTTGGATCAGAATTGTTCAGAAGGCAAATGGCAAGAGCTGCAAATAATATAACAGTGTGTGCTGCCACATTTCTAAGAATGGTGCTGGTGTAGTAATAACAATATCAGGACTCAGACATGCACCACTGAGGTCATTGGGCTTCTAGAGAAATCTGCCTCATTTCATAACATAGTAGGGTTTTTATTTTTGCCATTTCTTTCCAAAACAGGGTTTTGTCATATTGTTCCAGGAGCTCTATGGCTTGGGGAGAGTGTGCTGGCTTTTCTGCACAGGTCTCTCTCTAGATGGCATGTCTCTGCTCTCTATATTATAGTTTGGGGGAGCAATAGCAATGGTCTGCCCTCCCTCCCTTTGTTACTCAGTTATGGATTAGAGCTCCTCAGTCCTATGGAGATGGTGGGAACATGGACAGCAGGACAGGTGCTGATAAACCCTCCTTCCAATGCACTGCTCTCCCAAAGGCAATGCAGTGCCCTCACTACCATCTTGTGTTTTGGTTCAAGCACAACAGAGTGTCACAGAGGGTTGCTCTGCCCCTGTGCACTCCATGGAGAATTTGTACATTCTTCTTCTGTGACCACTTCACCTAACATAAAGTAAAAACTTCTTTAGATGGAGAAATAAATTTGTGTTTTGATCTTTTGTATATGGAAAAAAGACATATCAAGCTAAACCATTAAATGTTCATGCACTGAAAGAGATTTCAATTTAAATAGAATGAAGCCCCTCTGGAATTCATTGCACAGTATTGTGTTCTTTTGTTCACTTTGTTAAAGATGGAGCCTTGTGTTATAACTCCTTTCCTTCTGAGCAGACTTAAACTGTACATGAAATGCACATGTACACCGTATCTGAGGTGCAGAATTTATCTTAGTCTGTCAGCTTTGCTGCTGTGTACTTGGTGTTGCTGTATAACCCACTTGTGAAGCTGGGATGATGTGTTACCATGATTTTTAAGGAAGATACAAGTATTTGTGTAGATTTCCCCCATTCAGCCTGGAAGTTGTATTATTATAGGTCCTCTGTTTAATAGAACAAACAAACAAACAAATATATATAATAAAAGGAAAATAAATTTTACTTAAGTCCTCTATTTATGTCTTTTCACCCTTTGACCAGCTCTGAAACAATGACTATGTAGCACTGATATGTGACATTATTCAAATTTTATTGGGGAGTATTTACTTTTATTTCAAAAGTAAGTGTTAAAGATAAGGAAGCAAAAGAAAAATTACCCCTCTGCTGGACTGATGGGGAATTTATGGCTCTATAAATGAAAAATCAGCTAAAGTTTACAATGACAGAGAGCTCAGTTGGTTAAAGCATGGTGTTAATAATGCCTAGTTCATGGGTTTGATCCCCATATGGGCCATTCACTTAAGGGTTGGACTTGATGATCCCTTTGGGTCTCTTCCAACTCAGACTATTCTGTGATGTTATTTAACAGGCAGAACAGCCTTACAATTTTCATATTACTACACAATATCTGCAGCTATGCATACATAAAATCAGAAATCAGAGCTACAGTGGCTTGTTTAAAAAGCCAATTGGATATCAGAAGGTAATATTTAAAGCTGGGGTCTGAGTTAAGACTGTGTTTTTGGTGTTTTACTTTGTGGAATGCAATAGTTGTACGTTGGGATGAAGTCTGAGAAACAAGGTGGGGAAGCTGGCTTCCCAGTGAACAATCTCTCTAAAACCTACACATTTATTTGTGTAATGTGTTCCTCTTGCCAAAGGACCAAATATAGGCACCTATGGGATTAATTTCATTTTTAAATTACTGAAATTTTCTTCACAATGGCAGAAAGAAGTTGTCTTTGGGTTGAGATGACCAATACTTGGGTCTAAAGCTTATGTGCAAATCCACTTTGGCAGTAGTTGCTAGCGTTCTGGCTTTTTGGTGTCTGTGCCAACTTACAAAAGGCAAAAGGACAATTTTTGTGTCGTATGTGGCCTTTTTAAGTTCCTTATATTGGGACAAAGTAAAGGAGGGACAATGCTTCCTTGCTGGAAGAGGCAGTTCCTCAGTGACTGCAGCTATTGACGCTTCTAGGAGAGATCCAGGTTCAAATCCTTGCTCTGGGTAACTCAGAGCAATGGTTGGGTGTGGGTTTCACAAATTGAGATGAGTGATGTAACCAGCAGCAATGGAGCCTCTGTCTCTCTACAGAACATTTCCTCTGGACTGATCTTTGATGAAGTTTAATCAAAACCAAGAACTATTCTGAACAGCACCCGTTAATAAGATAAAACATTTTGAATAATGTTGGTTCAGTATTTTACAAGCAACAGTAACCAATTTATAAAACACTTTGGGATCCTCCTCCAGGCAATCTAAACAAATCTATTATGCTAGGACTGTAGCTGAAGAAGACTTGATCTCTGCCATCAGGCTTGATGCTCTTCTGCATGTCTGGGCAAGAACAGGGGATTCAAGGAGTTTTTGTGAGGAAGGGATGGTGTGAAAAGTGAGGAATAAGGTCAGGGGTTGGCTTTTGTTACCACCTGCACAATATGTAATGAGAAGGCAAACAAAACACTGCTGTCCTCAACCAGGGCAGGGGCTCTTGCCATGGCATTCCTTTATCTACCTGTGTAACAGGGCTCACAGCCCTGTCACAGGACAAATTATGTGTTTTCCACTAAAGCAAAGAGGAGCTGTACGTTCAGAAGCACTGGTTTTTGGTGGCCAGTGGAGCTGTGGCCACTCTGCAGCCGAGCCTCCCCCCTGCCCTTGGTGTCACATCCCTGACACGGGTTCAGTGTCCCTTCCTAGGAGTGACTGTTTGCAGAGCACACCGAGTTCACGTCTCCTTGTAGTGCACGCTTCAAATGTACAGTTAATATCCAGCAGATACGTGGGAAGGCAAGCAAGCTACCTTTCATCTAATGTTTGTAACACAGAAAACCTTCAATATTGAGAACAGATAGACTGGAAGGTAGGTTCACATCTCTCAGCGAGAGAGCTGTAACTTAAATCTAATACACCTGATCAAGGCTTTCTCTCTGCCTTGTAGGTATTTTAATACAAATGTGTCTTTCATTTGACTGATTGAAGGTCTCCAACCTGCAATAAATGAAACATCTGATCCCCTTGAATCCAAATCACTTTTTCTTTGATTTTCTTTTACTTCTATTTCTTCTTTCTTTGTTCTATGGCTAGAGTCGAATTTCCCTTTAGAAATTGAAAGAATGTGTGTGGGTTTTTCTGCTCCTCTTACAGTGAGCCTGTGCAAAGGTCGAGTGGCTAGTTGACTAGCATATTAAGACAGAATTCATTTCACAGACAGTCTGTAGTGATGTGCTTTACATATCATTATCACGCTGAATTGAGGGAAACTGATTATACAAATTAGTTACTGTACATTATTCTCCAAAGCCTTTTATTTGCATAACCAATAGATTTTATGCAAAGAATATTCTGAAAAATCATACACGATCATGTATAGTTGAAAGAAAGTTATTATCTAGGTAGGAAAATAAGTAGACATTATTCACAATTTAAGTTTAAATTATTGTGTATCATAATATTGAGTGTATCAATTAGCTTATACCAGATGTAGTCTTTAAAATATAATTCCTGTAAACACAATTGTGCCTGCAGTCTGGAGTGCTGGGAGCTGCTGATTCCAATGTTCTCTATAATTATGTCTTTGTATGAATCAATCAGTTTAAATATAGAGCGACAGTCTGTTAAAGCCATGACCTCCGTTGGGTTTATTTTTTACTTGGGTAGTCATGTCTCTTTCCAGATGTCAGTGACATAATTTGTAGGCTCAGCATTTCTTGTGCAGAGATTTTTTTTGGGGGGGGGGGGGAGGAGAACCTTCAGAAGGAGATGGGAGTTGGAAATATTAAGCTGTAGAATTATTGAAAGTGTTGCTTTTAATCTATAACTATAACCATGTTTGTGGTGAAGTGTTAACCCTCCTACACATGAACACACTTAGTCTTTGCACAGATATTGCGCTGGGTATTAAAATGTATGTCAGGCTGGAGAACAAAGAACACGTGACATTATGGGCTGAATTCATAGTTACAATAAAAGCAGCAATGAAAATTCAATAAGGGGACTGGAACCAACAGTGTCTTTGTAGTTTTTATCTCTGCTAGAGTTTCCAGAGGAGCTGTTAGTGATTAGGGGCCTCATCCTGTGCCGGCGAGCTGCGCTCGCTGCCCCGCACGTGGCACCGAGAGCTCCTGCGGGCGGGCGCTGCGCCCGGGGGCTCGGCAGGATGGCACCCGGCAAGGAACAGAAAGCAGAGGAGAGCAGTCATTTAAAGTTCGTTTTGCCTTTATAAAACTTTCTAGGGATTGGAAACATGCAGCGACATCCAGTTGGCAGAGGAGATGAAATGCTGATGTGGGCTGTGTATGAAAACTAGACTTTGTGGTTAGTTGGTCTCCAATGTAAAACTTCTAAAAATAAGTCCTTAAAACTGTTGCAGTCCTTTTTACCATTTCATTTCCCTTACATTTCTGTGTTTGCAGTAAACACATCTTTGATGCTGAAACTGGAAGTGTTTTATGTGCTGACTTTTTTGAACGGAGACACTTACCTGACTTTAACTTCAATGGAATAAGACTGTGTTAAAAACACCAATACTTTGCTCTGACAAGATGTTTGGGTGCAAGTCTGATGCATTTCAGAAATGTTTCTCTTTCAGTGAAAGTTTAGGTTTATTTTATTAATCACAAAATTCTAGTTTTGAAGAATAATTATACAGTACATTCCATGTTGTATAAGGTGTTTATTTACATTTTAATTAGAAGGAATTATTTTATTTAAATATAACCTGTTTTAATTGCATTCTTTTTGCACCTATAAACTTTAATAGCTGTAGACACTGATATTATTTTGGGAGTTTGTGAGATTATATAGGTAATGTATGTAGTAACATATTTTCAAGGGAGCTACATTTTTATTTCTTTTAAACTTTCGAAATAATGATTGAACTTTCAGCCTTTCCTTTGTATTTTTTCTTTGGATTAGTTTCAAGCTGGAGTGAAAGCCAGCAATTGTGAGGTAGTGTGGATTTGACATTTTCTCATGTACCCTGAATATTATTTGCAGTAAGATTAGCATCAGAAGGACTGACTTAGATCAGTTGTCTTTGCTTATGCACGCCCTATGTTTCTCAGATTTTTGGAGGGTTTTTGGGGGGATGGGGGGTGTGTGTGGTGATATTTAGTTTCCCCATGCAAGCATACTGGATCAGCTCTAGCTGGGTGTTTGTGACAGAGGACTTGCCAGGTGGAATGTATAGCTGGAGGATAAAAAGAAAGCAAAGAAGGCAACGTAAAAAATTAGACATTGGAGTGGGTACAAAGGAGAGCCCGTGTTCTTTGAGATTACAGTCCTGAAATGAGCAGCAATGAGCTGATAAAGCAACATGGACCTGTGTGGATAGAAGAAGCTGCTTAAACTCAAGACATAAGTGATTTAAGCACCCTGGTGTACGGGTTATAGTTGTCCTCAGATAGGGGCAAATTCTGTCTCCAGGGACACGTGCACCCACTTACGATCAGTGAAAGCTGGAGATGTGAGAGACCAGCTTCTGTGCTTTAGCTTTTTTTCTTATGTGACTTTTCTTGTTAGCAGAGAATTCCCCTGAAATGCATCTGGGTAAGTTAAACCTGTCACCCTTGTGACAAGAATACTCACATAAGTATCAATAATTCTATCAGTCCTTGCAAAATATTTAAAGAATCTGGCCTTTGGCTAGTAGTATTTTTCAGATGTGGCTTTGCTTTTAGTAGTATAAGAAAAGTTACATTTTTACCCTGAGTAGTAGTTTTATTTTGAAATTAAGTAAATGGCAGAACTGCAGCTCTCTTCCTCTCCTTCCTCTCTTCCTCTCCTTAAACCTCTTTTAAGTTCAAAGTGTTCAGATACATAACTCTAAGCTCTCTCTTCCTGATGCTCAGTGGGCTACCTTGCTTTTTTTAAAATTCATGGCAGGGTCTCAGAGCAGGGCTGGCAACCTGAACTAAAGTAACTGCTGCTTTTATTTCCCCATGACTTTGGTTCTCTTTTAAGGTCTCAAAAGACCACACAAACCAGCTGACAGAGCAGGAAGAGAGATGAAAGATGGAGATGGTAATTTTCAAAAAGAAATTGTGTTGCAATGGATGAGTTCTTTATGACTTCTACTTGAAAGCATAAATCAGCCCAGGTTCAATTAAAATTGCATCTAAATTGAACTAAATGAGCTTTTCCTGGTTTAGAGTTTCCTTATGGAAGTTTTGCACATCTCTGAATAGCAATGGCAAGTTCTCAGGAAGCTGAAACCATGAAAACTCTGAGGAGGGTTTTAATGCCCCCTCCTGACTCCTGCCTCCCACCCTATAATTTTTCTAATGTTGAAGGCTAAATTCTTCATGAAATATAAGTATAAACAGTGCTTAAATAATGACCGTATTCTCTCTAAACGTTGTCTTAGTTGTTCATGCTGCCTTAGTGTTTTAAAGTTAATTGTGCTTTTGTTTAGCTTTTCAACAACTTACTAAAACCCCTAGATCTCAAGCATGATTGCAGGTATATCTAAAAGGTTAATTTAAGAGCAATTAGCAAACTCCCTTCACTGGGAGTGAAGTAGCAGAGGCTGGACAGGCCCAGACTTTGCATTCAGTAAACTCCCATGTTGTATGACAGGTTTCCATCATCTTGACTTGGCTGAGGTTTACTTGAATTAGAAGGTAGTGGATTGGCAACATTTTTTTGATTTAGATATCATACTCAACCAGGACTGACTTTTTATAGAGGGGTAAGAAAAAAAGGCCTTGAAAGATTGGTCACTGAAATTAAATCTTCAGTATGAAATGTATAAGGAGTCTGAGAAAATCCTTGCAGTTTCTACTGGAATGAGTAATTTCAAAAAGTCATCTAGCACTCAGCTCCTTTAAATCAACCAATAAAATCTTGCTTTATAGAGGAATAATCACATGGAAACAAATATATCCCCTTGCAAAGCTTCCGAAACTATTGCATGCCAATGGAAGCACATCGGTTCCTTTCATGTTCTTGCAGATCCCGTTTACATAAAAACTCAGCCACCCAGAACTCAGCTAGAAGCTGCCGGTGTAACGTGAAAGCATTTTTTGAGCCAGAGCGACTTTATAAAGAAAAAAAATGCTTGCTTGACATAGACCAAAAATGACAGTGTAAGTGGATCACCTGCCTGAAAGGCTCTCAAGCAGTACGGCTGTCCGACCCTCATGTCATCCTCTCCTGACCCCTCAAGAATTGCTTTGATCTCCCATGAAGGCATCAGCCTCCCATGCTGTCATCGCCCCGCAGGAGGTGCTGGCCTGCCCAGGTACAGGTGCTGCAGCCGTGGCCATCCCCGGTGTGCTCCAGAGGCTGCTGCTCTCTAAGGCTGAAACACTCGGTGGAACAGCTGCAAGTGCCTGAATGATGGCTTTAATATTTAAAAACTTAAAAAATGAGGAGAAGCTGCAGCATTTTCATAAGCAGCCTCATTCTTCTTGTTGCAATGCTGCCTACCAAATTAACAAATTTGGCACCGCTTTTGCTTATTTTTGAATGTCATCATTTCACTAGGCAATCAATTGCATCTGTACCTTGCTGCAAAGACTTCTCATCTGGAGGGCAAGGCTCCTGTTGTGGCCTTCAGTCTTTATGTAAGTGAGCGTGCTGGCTCACAAAGCAAAAGCTGAAACCCTTACAGAGGTTTTGTATAAAATCCTTGTTCATGAGAGTTATTCACCTTCCTGTTTTCCTCACTGACAATATGCCAGGTTATTGCAGCTCTGAGGAGTTCCACCGATTTCGCAGGGACTGTAGTAGTTTGCACTGTGGATGAGATTTCAAAGCATAATGAAAGAACTTGTGAATCTGTTTTATTTCATGTAGCAATGGAGTAGGAGAGCCTGAAAAGCAGTCTCCCAGATGAGCAGGTGGCAGCTTTCAAATGAAGGGTAAAAAATTCTTAGGACACCCTAATTTGATCGCTTGTCACGACCTGCTTCACAGACGCCACTGAGCATCAACAGTATTTGAGTGCCAGGGTCCTCCAGGACCCTTTGGAAGTCTCATTCTGTACAGGAGGGTTGTGATCCATATGGTAAAATCAAAGTCTGGCCAGATGTAGCAGGAATTTGTATGCTACTACCCTGACTCCTTGTATCAATAAAGAGATGTTTTTGTAAAATATGAACAAACTACAATTTCTCTGGAATGTAATAATTTTCAGCTCGATTGTGCTGATGGCACAGAGCCCAGAGCCTCGAGCAGCCGCGGAGGTGACGCCTTCGGGAGCACAGCCTGCCGCCGGCTGGGGAAGGGAGAGCCCCTTGTCCTCACCCTCACTTCGGACTGAATTGTGCCTCTTGATAAACAAGGAGGGGAGTGCAACCCTGCCTAGTTGGATTAAGTTGCATAAGATCAATTTTTTAAAATATTTTCCCCCTAGTCTGAAGAGGGTACTTAAAAAAAATCCTGCAAAATCACATTTTAAAAGCTTTTGAATTGTGTTTTTGACCTTTTTAATGTTACTTTTGACCTTTCTAATTTTCTATTTTTTCCATACTGCAAATATATATAATTTATTTTGGAAAGTTAGGAAAGCGAATTCAAATCTCTTCCTTCTATAAGTATACTAAAAGGTGATGTCACAAATCTGCTGATTCGCTAAAGGAGATTTAATTGATGCTTTTCAAAAATGCCATTTATATGAAAATAATAGTTTTCATCAAACCAACCAACCCGCAATATTTTGACACTTTTCAAATAGCTTTTCTGCCTAGTTTTGTCACAAGCAAAAAAGAAAGATATTTGAGAATTCCCCTCATCTGGCCCTTCTTAAAGTCCTATTTACTGCTCTGAACAGCCTTAGAAATTAGCCAGTGGCAAGAAATGTATCACAGCAGAATGATGTATTCCTTTAGTAAATGGACTGAAAACAAAGTGGTAGTGCAGTGTTTTCAGTTGCAGTATGTTGATGAACCTGTCAGAGCAAAGACAAACCACTCTGACTTCTCTGCCTGTTGGAGCACAGCAGCCAGGATTGTAACCAAGACATCACAGGACAGGTGCTTTGAAAATTACAGAATTTAAGAAAAGGATCATGTGGCTTTCCTGTGTGATCAAGAGGTTGATCCTTGCAGATTTCAACACCCTGCATTGCTATTTGCTCCGTGATCGTGTGTCTTTTATGTTAGTAAATAATCCTGTAGATTTGAAATGGCTTTTCACATAAGTAATTCATTTCTGTGCCTGAGACCAGCAGAAGTCTAATTTAAATCTTTTAAAGGTTATTTTATTCAGAAGTGAGTTTCACCCCGTTACACATAACCAGTACTAATCATTGAGGTGATTCACAGGTATGAGGGGTACAGAATCAGCTCCCAAGTATGCTCTCAAAAACCTGTAATTTTGTTAGTAAAAAAGCCCCATAGTTATAAGCAAGACTGGTGGTTCTGCAGAATCTGGGAGGTGCATTGCTTCTGCCTTTTTTCTTTGATTTTTAAAAATGTTTTATAGATTTTAAATAAATCAAGAATACTGTATAAATTCCACACTACACAGAATATTTAAAATCTTTTTAGAACTGGGTCTTAACTGTTACCTGGAGGTCTGTAAATACCTGCAGTGGTTTACTGCTGATAATGCTGTAATTACATTTCAGCGTTGACTCACACTTCTGCTTTTTTGTGTTTGTGTTGAGCAGTACAGTTGATTTGAAAAGTGCATAAAATATAAATATCCAAACTTCAAAGATGCTGTAGTAGAGGTAAATTGCCAAATGTTCTGTGATTTTCTCGATAGTTTTATGATAACATAAAGCCAGTGTTTCATCAAAGAATTTTTTTTTTCTTTGAGAAGGATTGCACCAACTAGATATAAATTATAAATCATGTTCTGTTTTACATGTGAAATGGGAGCTCTGAAGTGTATCACACTTGAGCAGATGGAGGCTAGGTGTTTTCATGTTTTTCTGAGCCTGTTTTGTTTGTGATGCCATTTCCTATATAATCTAACCTTAAATTCCCTTGCATAGGGGCAAGAAACTATCACCAAATAAGTACAATTATCGACAAGTGCTACTAGCAACAGGGACAATGAGAAAATCATCAGTAACACACTGCACCCCCCCAAAGCCTGAGTGACATTTGTAACATACAAGTAATGAGCTAACTGAGCAGCTGTTCAGGTTTCATGACATCAGAGATTTTATTTAACAAAATGAATGATCAAAACAAGTGAATTACAAAATGCTATATATATATTTATTCAGGTAGCCAAAGTTGTTTCTGGCTTTTTTCATTCTAGAAGAATGGCTGAGTTTTGGTACAGTTTAGAAAACTGGAAGGAGATATGTTTGAAGAATGCTGCCTAAATTACAGTCTGTTTGTTCATTATTGTTAATAGGCACTATTTTACTGTGTTTACAAATTGCAAATTGAGCTGAGGTTTCGCATTCCTTTGATAGCACCTTCGCCACCAGGTAATAACATTAAAATCATATGACATTTGAATGAAATAATTTCCTGGCTCCGTGTGCTTGCAAACTGCTTTTAAGAATGAGTGGGAAAGGCAGCAGAGGGAAGGGACAAGTTTTGCAGAGCAGAGATGAGAAAAGGCAGCCTCTGTGTGTGTTACACAGACAGGGATGAAAGCAAAAGAACCCAGAAGCACTTTTCAGCCAAGAAAATAACTGGTGTGGGCTCCATAGACTTAGCTTAAACCAGCTGTAAACCAGGAATTTCTGTCATTGTTACTGACCAGACTTTGAACACTTTTATCAGCTGCATGTGTTAATAGCTTGTTAATGATTGATGCTGAGGTCTTTTATGACACCAAATGAAAGTGAGAAATAAGTGCAAGATTTTGAGGTGACTTTTGCAGTCACATTCTTTGCCTAGCACTCTTTGCAGAATTTCAGCTATGTTTTAAAACATTTATGCCTGCCAAGATTAGATAGGTTACATTGCAACTCAGGATAACGCAGAACTACCCGGGCTGGGCTGGGCTGTGCATTCAGTCCTACACTGAGCAGGAAAAATACAGCAACCCTCAAATGAAAACCTGAGTTTTAGAAGGTGGTGCAGTTCTGCCAGAGTGTAGAAAGGAGGGTAAAATGTATAGGTGACTTTGTATGTGAGGCAAATAAGTACCAGATTTGCTGAATGTTGTTTAAAGAGAGCACCTTAGCACAATGCATTTCTCGTCGGCCAGGTATTCTAGAACTTCACACAGCTGATCTACATATCAGCTTCACTGAGCCTTTCTGCTGATTGTAGTTAATTCTGTGAGGTTATTTACCTCATATGTAACCACACTCCTCCTCTGCTGAGTAAACTAAGAATCGACAGAAATCTGGAAACACTGAGTACTTGGTTCAGGAGAGCAGAAAAAATGTATAGTTGTCTGTAAAATTTTATATGCATTTATTTTTATTCTGTTCACATTATTCCTTTTTACTATTACTGCTTGCCTGTCATAAATCCAATTAGTGAGCTTTCTACATTGCAATAAACTGCTTTTCAGGAAGAAAATTTGTTTTGTGAGCAAAGCCTTTTTCCTAAAACACGACTGTAATTTTCTGGTTTTTCACTGCTTCACAAGGCATTTAAATAAAAGCAAAATAAGCTCTAGCACTGCATTTACTGTACTGTTCCCTCTTTCTGCAATTTTTTTTTTTTTTTTGCATTTGCGAACAGTTTTGTTCTAGCAAAAATTTCTTATAAGGATGAAACAAAGAGAGATAATAAAATTAAAAGAAAAATCCAAAATAGATGCATAGATCCAGCCCAGAATAAGCAAAAACCTAATTACTGGTGCAGTTGTGTAAGATGTGAAAGATCCAGGTTGAAGTCCCTGCTCTGAATCAAGGACTTAAACCCAGATTTGTCATGCTTTGAACAACTGTTTTTACTGCTCTAATTGTTGTGTGCTTTCTAGGTTTGACAAAAGAAATTCAGTTGAATACCTAAGAAAACTCTCCTGTGGAGGGGATTGTCAGAACTGATATGTTCTTGTGAAAGTTATATTTCCTGCAAATAGATATCTTCTGAAAAAATAGTATCAGTTATTTTGTTGAGCTATTTATTTTCCTTTCCTCTAACCAAGTGAATTTTGACTCATAACGCACCAGAGGCTTAAACGCTTGTGTTGGTTTCTCCAGCCTGTGTTAACTCTCCAGGTTCCAAATGGTACAGAGTTTAAATACAATCAGAGAATATTGGGAACCTTTCGAGATAGCTTTGGAATAGAGCAGCCCTTGTTTTTGGCGGTCATCCTGAATTTGGGTTAATTTTTTGCTGTAGTATTGGGATAATGAGTGATTCTAGGAATTGGGAACCCTGCTGTAATATGTAAATGACACTGGTAAATTGTCTCTGGTCACTGTGTCCGTTATTCTCGTTATTTATTCATGCTTTTTTTTCCTCAAAAATAACAAATTAAATCTTAGGAGACTTGGGGGTTCAAAGGGTTGGTCATTAGTCTTTACTAAGTCCAGTTCTGAAGAGCTTAGAACAAGAAACACCATTAAATTTAACGTTTCAGCGTTTCAGTGAGCCTAAATTCAGACAGCACTACCACTTTCCTCAAAGGATGTACAAAAGCCTATTGTATGATAAAGAAGCTGATTTTTTTTTTCATATCTAGTCATTATAAGCAGTTCATTCTGGTTTCAGAGACATTAGTGGGTTTAGATATTCCTTTATGTAGAATAAAAACCAGCAGAAAACCTTGATGAGTTTTTTGACTGCATCCACAGCCCATGTATGCTTTCCTGACTCGTTCTTTGCAGACCAGAGTTCTTACAAACGAGACCAAGGCTGCAGGGGAGTGATTTCTATTAGCAAATTAAGAAATGGTGGCTTTGAATATATAGTAGTCATCATGAAAATGCCAACGCTTACTGTAAAGTAGCATCAAAGAATGATGGCTCCTTTTTTAAAGGAGATTTGTGTAAGTGCTGTTAACAAATGGCTCTTTTTTTAAGGGAGATTTCTGTAAGTGTTGTTAACAAATGCTGACTCTGTAATAGGAACTACTGTAGAACATGTACAAATACAAGAGAGGCAGAAGTGGCCAAGAACTTCCTATTTGTTTTTAAAACTATATCCTTTTTGCACAGTCTTTAGAAAACCTGTTAGCACCAGTGATGCTTCAGTGATGTTCAGAGAGGCTGACTGCAGCCCAGCAAAGACTGTCCACTGGCCTGCCTGGGCAGATACTGGAAGAGCCATGTGCAGGACAGTGCCTGCTCTGATGTCATCCCAAGCATCCCCAAATTATCTCCTACCCATCACTTATTCTGCAGTTAAAGCCCCAGGAAATTAAAAAGGTGGGTCACCATTTGGGGTAAGAGCAAACACATAAGTGATCACTGTGGGTGATCCTGTGCAAGTTCTGTTGAAAAAATGGAGGCTTCTGAATTGCCACAACATCTTTTACATCACCACATCTTGTTATATTTTACCAAAATTAATAAAATCCATGTTTCATGTGATAATTTCAGGATATACCAATTCTCTTTGCTTGCCATCAGTACAAAAACACTCATAGGAGATTGTGCCCATAATACCGGGAGAACAATAAAGGGTATAGGAACCAAATGCTTCCTGAACTTGGGTGCCGGGAAGAGCTGTGTCAGCTGCATGCAGGGGAATTGGAAATTTGGTCTAGTGCTGCAGGAGCTGAAGACACAGTAGAGTCAGTGCCACACGGTGATGAGGCCACCTGGAGAAAGTCTGGCACCAGCCAGGGCCAGCGACGGCTCCTTGCAGAGAATCGCTGCTCCTTTTGCTTTTGTGTTACCTGGGAAATGCCACTCCAGGAAAGTGTGTGTGTGCATTTGTCAATATAGAGCAATGGTCCACCTACCTGGCCAACAAAGCAGAAATGGCAGCACATCAGGAATTCCCGGAGGGCAGAGAGGGAGCGCCTGTCCCTGTGTTAGTGCCGGGAAGCGCGGTGTGTGCTCCTGCCTGGTGAGCGCGATCTGCTCCGGCCCCAGGGTAACGCAGAGGTTGTTTGAGTGTCACCACAGTTTGTCAGGAGGATGCACACTGGGAGTGAGAAACACTCTGGAGGAGTATTTGCAGTGAGTCAGCAGGTGCTGGTGTGATAAAAGAGACAATGCTGTAGCTAAGGTGGATTTTTATTTAATAAATTTATGATGAGCAGCTAAAAGGTCCAGAGCCATCAGAGAAACCATTTGTTAGAAGTTATTTTTAACTACTAATAAAAAATTATTTGTTTATTAGGCCATTAAACTGTTTTCATTTTAAGAATGTGTGAATTCACTGGGACTGTCTCCGTTTTCCCCGAGTTTGCTGAGAGGAAACTGATAGGGGAACTTTGAAATAAAGATCGAAGGTGTTGCTGAGCCAGCCAAATCTCCTTAAAAGCTGAGACAGTTTTTTTTCAGTAGTCCATCTTAACCCTTCAAAAATATTTTGATTAACTTAAACTTTTGTAAAACTTTAGGTTATTATTTTATTTATTTTGAGGGAGAAGTTCTCAGAATGTTGAAAAGTTTAATGTGTTGAAATGATAACACTGAAAGATTTTTTTGGACTTCAACAAAAGAGCTGTTTAAAAAATAAACTGTACAGGTATCCCTGTGTCTAAAGCAGAAGAATATATTTTTTGTTGTTGCAGGGCAGGACCATTATTAAGTATCTTAAATTTGAGTTACAGGCAAAAAACACCAACAAAAAAAAGTAAAGGGAGGAAAAAGTGTATTTGTATTTCAAAAAAGCAACAAAGTAAAAGGAAGAGAATGTGGCCACACACTCAGCAGTAAAAAAATATTGCCTCAGTGATAGGCATGGTTGTGAGACTTTTTTTTTTTTACTATAGTCATGCAAGCTGTGTGTTGCCAAGCTCCTGCTGAGCAACAGTGGAGGAATTACTGGAGCTCCATTCACAGTTTCAAAACTGTTTTGCATTAATGGACAGCCTGAACTGGATTTGGGTTAGGTTTCACTCTGAGCTGTAGCTCTCTCTCTCCACCCCCTAAAATAATAATAATAATTACAAAAGTATGAGCGTCTCTAGCGTCTCTACCTCCTGTTCATAACTGAGCAAACCAAATATTATTACACACATTATTGAAGGGGTGAGGAAAGTTAGAGGTCACGAACTGCACTGTATGAATAGCTGGAGGTCAGATCAATCACAGGCATGTATTTCATGGCTGAGGCTTCAGCCCGTAGAGACTGGGTTAGTTAAACTGCCTTCTACCCGCCGATCACATATTCTAATTTTAACCACAAATTAAACGGCTAAAACCACATAAACTAGAGGATTCTTCAGTGTTTAATAGACAAATAACTAAAACATTACTTTTTTCCTTTTGTTAATGTATGAGGAAGAGTGGAAGTAAGGGAAGGCATGGAGACGAAGGTGGGTGTTGTACTTGGAAATGAGATAGAATTCACAACAAAATAATGCCAGTCCTGTGTCTTAGCAGTAATTGTGTGAAGGAGAAGCTAGTAGGGAAAGAGGGGAATTGTCTGACATGAGAAGTAAGACCTTTTTTAGAACATTCTCTGAATGTCAATGAATAGCAAAGGATCTCAGATTAGACACCCAAAAATTAATGCACATGATACTACTGTGTCCCCTGATCTATAGGATCAGATAGACACTTTTAATTGCAGTTTTGGAGCTAGATCAAAATGCTGGTGAACCATGAATACAGAATGTTGCTAATGGACTGGGGAGAAGGTGGGATTTCGGGCAAACCAACCTGATTTGGTTTGCATCAGACCCCTTTGAAGTGGCAGCAGTTTGTAGTTGCTTTGTGTTTTGCATTGCTCCCTTTTCATATCTGAAGATTCAAACAATAGCTCCTGGTTATTATCCCACATATTATTGATTAAAAGATTTGCCCAAAGACCTTCCATCTCACTTTCCAGCTTAGTGTGATTTACTTTTCTTTTTACTCCCTGTAACATATGATTAATGCTGAGCTAGAGAGTCCCAGTGAGATGAAGCAGAGTGTCAGGTAAGATTTGTCAGCTCAGAAGTATAGATTATTTTATGTTTCTCGAACTTTGCGGGCCCAGGGAACAGAGATCTTGATTGTTAAATCCATCCACACTTTCCCTAGGGCTATAATATGCCAAAAACATTAAATAGCCCACTTAATACATAACCTCATTCTGTATGCTTGACTATTTTGTTTTTAATTTTTCTTCCCTTTCCAGGCTGCTCAAATGAGATGGGATCAAAGAAAAAAATTATCCTCACTGGATTTTGTTAAAATATTAATAGGTTAGGGTTGACTGGCTAAATTGAATATCTATGCTGATCTTGCTTGCATGTTTAACTTGTGCTTAGGAAAATATGTTTCCTAGGTGATAACCTTTTATGTACCAGCCTGACTTCATTGAAATGCATAGAGATAAAAATATGTCACACTCCATGGCCATGCTATTCTTGTGTGGCAGTGTGATTATTCAGATGATAATTGACCCCCACCTGTAGACAGCTCAAATTCCGTAGTCAATCATTCTATTTGATGTTAAAATATGTGAAAGTACAATTATATAATTTACATTACAAATCATCCTGAATGCCAGGCATCTCAGAACCACTGACAAACGAAAGGGAAAAAAAGTCAATAAATGAAGTGAATTACACTAGGCAAAGAATTCAACTTTTCTTATTTGCTCCTGCACAGCAGCTTTTATGTGGGTGTTGTTGATGGAGCTCAAACAGATACTGCTCAGTACCAAAATCTGACTGCCTTTTAGCCCCTTCTTAACTTTGGTGATACTTTCTGGATAAGAATACCTCCTTTCACTGTGCAGATGAGAGTCCTGACCAGCAGCTAAAGAAACACATCCGTGTCAGCACAGATTTATGCCACAAAGGCAGTGGGCCAGTGAGCTCTGCTCCAAATACCCCAACTTTTAAACTCCTGTCTCTGTAGACTTTGCTATGTATTTTAAAGCTGCACAGAACAGTTAAAGAGCGTGTTTGTATGATCATAGATTGCTGTTGCTCATGCACCTGATTAAGGCCTGTTACAAACTCTGTTGTCAGCCCTTAAATTACATGGGTAAAACAATCCAAATCAGCTCATACCATTCCTGCATAGGAAATGTGTGCAGTGGTGGGCTTAGGTCACATTGCTGGTTCATCCCAGTGTGTCTGTCTGAGTGTTGCACACAAAGAAATTAAATTTCACATGAATTTCATGGTAGGTAAAGATTTTTTAACTATGTGTATTTCCTCCTCACGTTATTTTGGATACATCAGCCCCTTTACAGCAATCTCCAAGATATGGCTGTAGATAGTATATCAGACATGGACTATTCCTGAATTTTCAAGGCTATGCATTTTAATCCTCTGTTTAGTTACGATTATTCAAAAAAAGAACCTTCTTCTTAGTCAGATGATTCCACAGGTCTGTACTGGAGCATTCCAGTCTGTTCAGCGAGACAGACCCAGCTTGGAAATGTGTAATCAACCTTGTAGCAAGAGAAAGCTCAGTGTTAAATCAGTTGAAGTACCAAAAAGGGGAGCATAAGAACCAACACAAAATATTGCTGCTAGTAAAACAGAATTTAAAGCTTCTCTTCTGGCTCTCCTTGTGCCATTTTAGACACTTACTCTTCAGCTTCACACTGAGGAATATAGGAAATAGCAGGTGTTAAACTTTTCTGTTTGGGTTTAAACATGCCGTTATTTTGCATTACTGTACTAAAGACTTTGTCAGCCATAGATTCTCCTTTATAAATTATAATAATATATAAATAAATTATAACTCATACACAAGTTGAGAGATAATGTTACCTTATTTACAGTCTGTCTGCACTACAAAAATAAGTGCACTTCATTATCCAGATATACAATGAATAGGTTAAGCAGCTATACATTGAAATTATTACGTGGTTTAAGCCTCTATATCTTAAAAAGGAAGCAGACAAAATAAATTTTTTAATCCTGGCCTTTGTATTCTCAAATTGTTTGTTAAAATTCCTTGGAAAATAATGTCAAATTTTGTCATGACCTGATGTGTACTCTTCTACAAAAATGTGCAGAATATCATCATTTCTTCAACTGTTCTTTCTTTCATAAAGGTGAAACCTTTCATAGAACAAAACCAAATGATGTAAAATTGATAAAGTATCAGATTCCCAAGTACAAATATTCTAAGAATGGTTCATCACGAAGCAATTGTGAAACAAGAAAAAAATAGAAGATATAAAATTGTTTTAAACAGCCTGAACATCCCTGATAGGAGAATAAAAAGATCTTATTGAAAAGGCTCTGGTTTACCATGTGGGCTTATTTCTCTGCTCTTTCCTGGCAGTTCTGTGAAACTTCAGCTCTTCTCATCACTCTTAATTTGGGAACAGAATAATCACCTTGTTATAGTTTGTCCCCCGATCTGCTGCAAACAGAAAGGAATTCCCACTGTTGCTCAATGCAGGCAGCCTGTTAGGGTAACCTCCAGACAGGGGAATATGTATTTCTCACTTTATTTCTCTCTCTCTTTCTCCCACCCCCCAAGGCACTTTTCCATAGTTTTTTTTAAAAACGGACACTACCAGAAGCTTAATTCAGCCCTGCCACAAGTGGCTGCAGTTCTTCTGACCTCAGCAAAATTCCTCAATCATTATCCCAGGTGTGAATTTGGCCCGTTGTCTTTAATTAAAGCTCCAGTCTGCTCTCAGTAAATTTTGCACTCTTTACAAGCATCAAATTATGTTCTTCAATTAGTTGTGTCTTTTCTTCTATCCTTTTAATTTCAGGCCCATCAAAGAGCTGGTTTACTAAATCAATTTCAATGGGAATTTACACATTGTGAATCATAATGGGATGCAAAATTGACTTGGCTAATGAATAGTTAGTGGCTTTGGGGTTAATAGTTTTGGGTTTCAGTCTCAGGTACTTTGTAATAAATTTAATTTTGATATTGCTTTAATGAACACAATGTATTACTTCTTTTTTCAGCCAGGCCCATCTGAGGTGTATTCTCTTTGCCTGCCTCAATTATTTGCTTTATGAATAACTTTATGAGATTCTGTTTAAGAAAAGCACTTCTGCTTGTCCCATTTCTTTGTGCTAAATATTTTAGTCTGATGTATAAAGTCTAAATAGAAAGGAGATGGTACATTATAACAAAGATGAAGCTACTTTAGAGGTTACTGCCTCTTGCTGCTTTGCACAGTGAGTCATGGAACTGCTGTTTGCAGGAATACTTCTAGGAATTTTTGGGACTCCTCTATGAATAAAAATAAGTAGAATAGCAATCCTGGTACCAGGGTGTAGTTTTGGTGTAAATAGAACACATCATTCTCTCACGCACTTTTGAGGTTCCAGTTTAGGGCTGTCAGTTTTGCCCAGGTGACCCCTGAAAGCTCACAGCAGTGCAGCCTCAATGGGCTGTCCCATGCAGGCTTTATGGTCACTGTCTGGCCATAGGGGCTGGATTTTGTCAAGCCTGGAGGAAGTGTGTGTAAAGTTTCCATTTGTGCTCTACTAGTTTTATGATGGAGATGTTATTTTCCTGTTCTAAATTTTCATTACCTTCCAAGATCTATTTTTACATAAATTTTTTAAATGGCAGTACCTGGAGGCATAATGACTCAATCAATTCTGTGATAATAGTCTTGGAAACCGCTGCACCGTGATTGAAAGTGCCAGTCCCAAGACAGTCTATGTCAAGCCTGCCAACACCCAGTATCCACTGAATCAACATGATGGTAGCATTAACATGCCCATGAAAGAGTTCTGGTCCATCTTCTGCCTCTCATTCAAGAAGGCTGCTCACAATGGATGTTGAGTTTGATTTTGACATGATGCTTCTCACCTGGCATCACATCCTGTGTCATCACAGCCACATACCAACTTCTCATGCCTGGGAAATCATGTTGGGAGGTGGGATGGTGTCCCTGTCACCGCTTGGCATAAAGTTAATCCATTGCAATGTTGGCAGTTTTACAAAGATAATGCATTGCTTGGTGTGGGCTATAGCACATCATTGCCTTGTGTTTCTAGGTAGAAAGTCTAACACTGAATGCTTTTGAGAACAAAAAAAGACAACAGCAAGTAATTTTTCACACCTTCCCAAAAGAAGCCTGTGGGGCTTGTTGCCCATATATTGAAAGTAAGACATCATTTTTAATAATAAAAACAGGCAGAATTTTAGCAAGAAGGTTTTTTTTTTTAATGCAGGGGATAGCATTAAGGGTGTGCTTCAGAGCATAGGTCTGTATTTAACAAATGCGGTTTAAGTTTCCTGTATGCAAATATATTGGGAATATAAACACAAGAAAAAAGAGTGACAGCTATTTAGGGGCAGCTCTAGTAGGACGATACGTAGGTATAAGATGACCAGGTGTAGATTTAAGCATAAAGCCTGGGATGAAGTTCAGGAACTTCAAGAGCAGTAGGTGAAACAAAAAGTTCAGCTACAGCCCGAATGTAGTAATCCATGAGTTAACTGTCTGACGTTCTGCTCAACGGTGCTACAGACACAGAGACAGCTGAGCAGGCTCTCTGAAGAGCCAGGTCATGTCCAGCTGAGCTGGACATTCATCATAACTGACCTGCTGACAGTGGTGAGCCAGAGCTAATTAAGCCCTGCTGGACCTTAGCTCATTTATACTGAGGCATTGGGGTGGCTCTGCACCATCAGCTGTGATGTGTTCTTCAAAACCAATTTTTTCCAGGTTTTTCCCATTGCACAACGTATCCCTTGTTTGCATGGATAGTGGAGCCTGATCAGATTCTGAAAGCAGGTCCTAAAGTATTTTGTAAAGGCAGCAGTGACTCTAGAGACCCTGTAGTGGCACATTTGCTGAATAGAAGGTTGGACAGATGATTCCATTCCTGTGTTTGTCAGTGTGTGCTGTACCTGCCTATGCAGGCTGACCAGCTGGAGCTGAGCACTGCTGCAGGGAGCCCTCAGGATGTGGCAGCCTTCTGTGAGGGTCCAGGTTTGTGTTTGCAGTGTTTCTGTAGCCAGTGTTGCCACAAGAATTGCTGCAAACTGTATAAAACTGTTGTCTGTTATTTGTGGTTCTGGAGATTGCATATCTAGATATTTTCCATATTTCTTATTCCCATCTTATTCCCCCATCTCTTTATCTTATATTTTTTTTTGGAAAAGATTTGTGTCAGATTGTTATGGAAGGGAGCCTAAAACATACCAGACGCTCTACTGGTTTTGTGTACACCAACTTTTTTTCCTCTATTCCTGTCTCTTTTTTACAAAAGAACAGAAAGATGACTGTGTGCAAAGGAGAAAAAAAGTTCTTGAGTAGAATTGAAATATGACAGTACAAATTTGCCTACCCAGGTATGTGAGAGACAGGAAACACACTTGGATGATCAGTAGTGCCTATGATCCTGTCAGGAAAAAGTGACTTGGAAAAAGTTGGGTTTGATAACCTAGGCAGAAGCCCAGTTACTTTTGGAGATACTATGTTGTCTTCCCATTGCTTTGTGATAGTAGTACGGGACAACAGTGTGCTGCCAGTCTGTCGAGTCTGTGTTTTTCTCAATACACCCCGTTACCAGCAGTCACCAGGTTTCTCTTCCTAGGGCCAGATCCAATACCTGCTGAAGTCCATGGAAAAAATCTCAGGATCCTGTACCCTGCTGTGCTATATGAGCCAAAGCATGAGTTTGAGAGTCCACTACATCTGGTTCATTAGATGCTGAAATGAGTTGTGCCAGAAAGTAATGACTCCCTCCTATGGGCAGTGCATTACAGTTGTATGAGGGGGCACAGTCAGTGAACTAACCCCAATCTCCTAATTCTGTGCATTCAGTCACTTAAGGGCTGGATTCCTTGCTGATGTACATCAGCACTGTTCCAAGATTTACACTACCATAAAATGTCCTGAGATGTGTACGATGTGGGTTGTTTTAAAAAAAAAATCTTTTAATTATGACCAAATAAAGGAAAGAATCTTTTAACATGAGTCTTAGTGTAAGTAAGCAGGCAGTATGGGAGGGAAAAGTATAACCTGGAGCTATGGCTCTGCAGTGAATGTGATTCTAGTATTTTAAAATTCTGTGTAGTTTACTACAGCCAGTAGATCTGCACTATTTATGCAGCTCATATTCAGCTAATTGTGACTTACTGACTCGGCTGCTTATTTTTGAGCCATTGTACTTAGGATGAACAGTGGTGCTGTATTACTGGTATTACACATCAGGCATTAAAGACAATTAATGGGTTTTAACTTCCAGAATTACTTAAGAGCCTTCAGAAGAAATCTGGAGAATAGATTTCGTTTATTGGAATGAAAATGTCACAGATTTGTGCTTTGGTAAATAACCTGTTCACAGAGATGTCTTGCTTATCACTGTGGTATGCTTATTCATTAAGGGCTAATTGCAGAGGTCTCTAAATGAAACACTGCAAACCACATTCCACTCCAGCGCCAGTTTGTTTAAAGTCTGTAAAGCTTTATTATTAGCACAATTTAATTATGAAAATGGCAACCATGGAGAATTCTGAACACATTCTTTCCCTTGATCATTAGTTACAGGGCAAAAATGAAACACTTCCAACAATGAAGGGTTCATATTTCAAGCTTATACAGTAGCTGCTAAAAGGCTATACTCAGAAAATCAATTTTATTAAAGTCCTTCAAGCACTAAAGGGACTTCCATGCAACTAAGCAATTTTAAAAACATGTCCACAAGCAGTGACTTTTTGATTCATGTTTTTAACAGGGTTATATTTTCCCTGTTTTCAATATTGTCCCCCAAAGCAGGGTCAGAAATGGTTTGAGGGGGGGAGAAGAGGTGAGCAGAGCGTGTTCTGACATAGCTGTGACTTGCATCCTTTACCTTAAGGTACTTAAAAGAGGACTCCGAACTGGATCTGAGAAGCCTGTCATGCTCTTGACTAAAACAGATCAAAAGTCAATGGTGTTTTCACCTTTTTCAGCTTTCTTTTGCAGCCCAGGAAATTAAGTTTGGGGAACTACTAAGAAACAGTTTAGATTATATATATATTTTTTTTTTAAATGAAGCTGTGATTTGAGCTAAAAATAACAGGAAACTATTTTCCTGGAAAGAAAAGGGAAATACATGTGTGGTAAAAGTATGAACAGAGTTCATGCATTTCTCTGCTCCTAAGGAATAGAAAGGGAGTTGAGAGCTATGTCTGTATTTCAGGGCCTAAAATCACTGGACGAACAGAAAATTGAGTGCAAGTCCACCAAAGTCACTGAGTTGTACAGTAAATTATTGCCATGATCCAAAGTCCCTTGATTTCCATGAATCATAACTCCACAAAGCAGTGGATAACCCTAGACAAGGATAAGAGTGTGAAAGCCTTATAGAGTATCCTGAAATTTTAGAGGATAAAAAAATTTTAGTCTTTATATGCATGTCTATATGTATGTCTGGATTAAAGCTTTTAAGACAGATACAGGATCCCACTGGTTATCTACACGATAATGCACGATGTTTGGCCTAATGACTTTCCCATTTAACACTGTTGTGAACCTTGCATCAGTTTGGTGGAAACTGAAGCAGACTTGCAGCAAGTTAGAAAAGTTAACAAGTGCATGCTTGTGTATACATCCAGTATTCCAAATATTCCACACTGCAGCCACTGAGGTCAGCCCAACATATTTTATCAATTTTAACATGTGAATTAATCCAAATGCTCCATGTACTTCAGATTTAGCAGCAAAGGATCAGTGAAGTCATTACGTTCTTTTTTTTTTATTTATTTTTATAAGATGGGATTTTCAGACCTTAAGTCTCTGATGACAGCCATAAATATCCAGCATTAGGTATGAGTGATTATGCCAGGCTGTTCTAGTTCTGCCTGTGGAAGATTGTTTCTTTCTGGGAGCCATAAGGAATTCAACTGATAGGGAAAAAAACCTCCTTTTGGTAAACTTAAAATACATAAATCAAATTTTTGATCCTAATGCTGGTTGTGGTAATTTTAAATCGCATGAGATTAGGCAGTGATACTGTCTGTTCCTGCAGATTTTGAAAATCCTACAGCAGCAGCTCTGCTCAGGCCCCAGCTTTCCTTGGAGCTCAGCTGCCCCAGCTCGCTGTAGCCCCAGGAGTGATTCCTTTCTCCACCTCTCATCACTTTTAACTGCCAGTGGAAAGCACTCAAATGCTGCAGTAAGGGACAAACCTTCAAGTGCTCAGACTGAACCAGTCCAGGAGTGCTGGGTCTCTCGACAGCCCATGTTTCAGCCCCACTGGCAGAAGCGCGGTGAGAAGGGAAGGCAGCGTCGAGCTTTTCCTTGCACCATGATTTGCTTGGCACAACCCCACCTCAAGTAGATATGGAGGAAGATGATACAAATATTAAGGAAAAACAGACAGATGTCACAGCCTGTGTTGGAAAAGGGCAGCACAGTTTGAACTGTGACTTGCTGCTGGCTGAAAACAGGGTTTGTCTGGCTCAGTGCAGTCTAAAGAACTGTGCAGTTCTGGTTCACAGTGAAAAACCCTTGGGTTTAAAAAAGGTGAAGTAGGTTATGGGAAGAAATTATTTTTCACCTATGAATATATCACATTAAAACCAATGTTTCATTTCAGTGTCAAGATCTAGATTCTTCTTTTATAGAAAACACTTGTAAAGAAAAGTAAAAGAAAAATGAACTCTCCACAAAATGGTTGTTTTAGACTTGTTAGACTACAGAAGGATCATTACCAAAATAACGTATATTCATGAAAGGCTTTGATGTTCCAAAGGAGCACTCCCTCCAGCCACATCTGCAAAATCAAATGGAAAAATACCTTTCAGCTACACCAAGTTCCTCATTTTACTCAGGCAAAGAAGAGTGTAGCCTACTGAGGGTATGGCAGGAGGCTAAGGAGTAAAACCAGTGTTTGTTCCCTGCTGCTAATGCAGAACAGGACCCTGTGAGGTGCCATTCGAGATGTTAACTGGATGCAGCGTTTCAGGACACACTAATCTCTGGCCACCTCTGCTTCCCCCTCACTCACTCCACTGTTGCCGCTATTTTCATCTTTGCTTTTCCCCTCCTTTAATTTATGTAAGCTTAGCTTGGCTTTTGCTATGTTCTATTTTCTGTTGTTGACATTATTGACCATTTTGGGTGGTGACAAACAACTGAACAGTATCAATAACAATTTATTAGGTACTCTAATTAATGAATTTAGCCTGTGACCCAGCTGCAATCACAGCTGTGTTTAGTGTAAGCCTGCAGACTGAGGAGTAGTACTCACAAATTCAGGTGCTGTGTTCACACTAAGCAGCTTAAGAATTCTTCTTATATTTCAAAAGAACAAGGAACACAAAAGCCTCAGAAATTATAACAGTTTTATAAGTATCATAAGAGTTGCAAATATTTAAATTCAGAGCAAACCTTTCAAATAATCAAGTTTTCTAAAAATTATTAAAACCTGTAAAAGCATCTTTGTCATATTTGACTACTACATACCTTTTAATTCAGTTGAGGAACAAGTAGTTGAACTGATAAGAATATAAAAATGTTTGGTTTAAAATAAAATATTGTAGCTGGGCAACGAGTTTCATATGAAGTGGATGAAAGAAATATCCCGATGAGTTGCACTAAACTTCCAGACTTGGAGCAGGGGCAACTCAGAGCTGCAAGGGGCCATCCCCATCAGCCCTCCCCAAGTGCCCCTGCATGCTGTTCCTGCCTTCACCTGCCCCAGGTAAGGCTTTGCAGACCTGTTACAAATCTTTATTTCTACACAAGTCTATTCTTAGAGATGCTTGTGCTCCCTTGTGCTTCTGTCATCATGGTGGGGATAAAGACACCTGGGACCCCTGGGTGGGGGAAACTGAGGACAGCCCCTTTCAGGGCTGGTGTAGCAGAGCCTCTTGTTAAGCTGCTGTCTGGGGGGGACCTCAATGACTGATGCTAGAGGTGATCTTGTGCCTGTTTCCGTAGGGGTTTAGTGCATAAATAAAGGTGCTCCCAGTTTCTTATGAGGTGCTCCGGTCTGTTGGGGTCCCTCCCCTGCCGTGTAGCCCTGGGAGAGGGGCCCTGAGGGCACAGACATGGGGCTACCCTGTCCCTGCTCAGCCTCGTTCCCATTGGTTGGTTTGTGTTCCCTGCGCGGGCAGAAGGACCCTTGGTCCCGTGACTGGAACAGTTCCTGGGCAGAGCCCCGGCCATGCGGCTGGAGAAATAAACATCTCTCTGAAACATCTAGCAAGAATCTGTCTGTCCGTATATATTTTTCCTTTCCACGGGACTCCTGGTTTGATATATGCGTGTTGCAGGATCCCCACTGCAACAAATGGTGGAGATTTGTGAGCAGAACGATCCCCGATCCCTAAGCGACTGATTTGTGTGAGTAAACCCTGGAAACTTTGGATTCCTCTTCTTGGTTTTGCTTTGCTATTCCATAGCTAAACTATGGAGGAACCGTGGGAAGACTCTTGGCTCTCAGAGCCGCATATGGACATTTATCTTAAACTTAAAATGATTCTTGAACAACGATTTGTAAATTTTAGCTTGATTCAAGCTCAAAAAGAACTGAAACACTTCCTGGCATGGTTGTTTAAGAACTTTTTCTATGTTTCTTGGGATTTAATTCTTACCAAGGGCTTTTGGAAAACCGTTTGGACACAGTTAATACTGGAGTCAAAATATATGCCGATGGAAGAATATTTTCGTGAATATTATTTAGTTACCGAGACTGTTGAGCAATGTCAGCTGTGTCCTGGCGAAGGGAAGCCTGGCGCAGGGACCGTGCGGCCCAGGCCACGTGCACTGAGCGCTCTGAGAGCAGCAGCGAGGCAGTTCCCGCGCGCGGGCGGAGCCACGCGAGCCGCAGTGTCGGTGGCGGAGCGAGGCGCGGCGGAGCGGGGAGCGGCGGGAGCAGCGGGACCCGGCGGGACCCGCACGGCGCAGCACAGCGCGTGGTGGAGCGAGCCCCGTGAATGCCCGGCCGAGAGGGGCGGCGCGCGGGCGGCAGCAGGCGGCGATGGCGGTGGAGCAGAGCCGTGCCCAGCCGAGACGCGCGCTGGAGCAGGGCGCGGGGGAGTCATCGCTCGGGGGCCCGGCCGAGATGTGGGTGCAGCGCCCGACAGCGGCAGCGAAGCTGCGACCAGAGGAGGCGACGCACGGAGAACTGAGCGGCGCGGCCCGGCCCGGCCCGCACAGCCCCGAACGCGACCCCGGGAAGAGCGCGCAGGCACCAGCAGCCCCGACAATTCCAACACGGGAGCGACCAAAAGAGACAGCAAAGACGCAGCGAGACAGAAAACAGCAGACACTTGGAAAAAGAAAAAAATCATAGTAACTAAGATCTTAGGGATAGTAAAATGGTATAATGTTAAGCAAAATTATGGTTTTATAACAAGGTGTGACAACCAGCAAGACATATTCGTGCATAGAACTGCTATTAAAAAGAATAACCCTGAAAAATGCATCCCAAGCTTGGGAGATGGAGAGGTGGTGGAATTTAATATTGTACTAGGGAGAAAAGGGTTACAAGCATCGCAGGTCACTGGGCCTGATGGTGTTCCTGTAAAAGGCAGTATATATGCAAAAAATCGTAGTCATGTTAGACAGTACCTCCATTGTAAGTCCCCCCTACAGTTTCCCTTTCCTAATCCCACCTTTCCCTTTTACCCTATGTCCTATTACCCCCAGTGTATTCCCAATCCGTTTTTTCATCCATGGTTTCCCTCACAAAACCATGCTTTTGCCAATTGTTTCCCCAAAAATCCCTTTCCAATGCCGAGTGGGGGATGAAAAGGGGGAGGGAAGAAGTTAAACCCTCTCCTGCCTCAGTTTCCCCACAAAGCGTGCCCGGAGAGTCCTGTCTCCCTTCTGTCAGCCCTAAGATGTTCCACAGAATCTGATTGGACATTTAAAGACTCAGGAGGGTGGCTTGTTTTGTTTTGAAACTGTTCTCGTTATGTTTATCCAGTTGTTTTCATTCTCCTTTTATTAAAATAAAACGGGTGAGGTGTTGGGGTCCCTCCCCTGCCGTGTAGCCCTGGGAGAGGGGCCCTGAGGGCACAGACACGGGGTTTCCTGCCCCTGCTCAGCCTCGTTCCCATTGGTTGGTTTGTGTTCCCTGCGCGGGCAGAAGGACCCTTGGTCCCGTGACTGGAACAGTTCCTCGGCAGAGCCCCGGCCATGCGGCTGGAGAAATAAACATCTCTGAAACAGCTAGCAAGAATCTGTCTGTCCGTATATATTTCCTTTCCACGGGACTCCTGGTTTGATATATGCGTGTTGCAGGATCCCCACTGCAACACCGGTCCTCCTTGGAGGGCTCTTGAGCCTGGCTCTGGCCAGGGCCTCTAATCAATGCTGGGATGATTGCTGTTAGTTGTAGAAACTAAGGTAGAAATAGGCACAGCTACTTAGGTTCTTCCTTTACTTTCACCTGCCTTGCACCCTGATGCCTGTAAGGGAATCCCAGTTGTAGGGCAGAGCAGCTCTGTCCTTCATTGCTCCTTTTCTGGAAGGGCTGCTGTAACAGAGAATAATGATTGGTACCATGGCAGGTGAGATGGCAGGAAATGACCCTGCTGACAGTTCTGTGTAGGTCAAAGGCATTTCACAGGTATGTGTGTGACTGCACATGGAGACACATGTTCTGGTTAAGGGTGAAATGTAGAAGAGCATCAGTTTGTACTTTTCATTCTCAAGAGCAGCACCTCCATTTCTGGGTTCTATTACATATTTCATCACATTCTCACTGAACACATTTTTCATCTTCTCCATTGCTATTTCATTGTCTAAGTGGAAAGGAAATTCAATAAGTTTTGATAATTTTTTTTCTTAGATTTTATTTTTATCTGAACTTTCAAACCCATGATACTGAAATGGATTAGAAATTCAGTGAAATGAGTTCACCTGGTGACTGGCTGCATGCATTCTACGCAGATGAAAGCCCTGACCCTGCAAACTCACTCCTGTCAGGAGTCCTTGATCTCATGGTAGTCCTTAGGACTGCCCGGATTAGAAAAGAATTGCAGGATTAAGTCTTAGCAATTCATTTGAAATATAAGACATTTGTTGCTTAATCTTGCAAAACAAGGCTCTCAAGTTTTCTTTTTCTTTAAAACATATAAATATTCATTGAATTATGAAACTCAGTGGTCTCTTTCAGGAGATTGCTTTAACCATGTGAAATGGAGCGAGCTGCAATAAAAACTTGTATCATTTTTATCTCTTCCCATCAATATAGTAAAGGAGTTTATTTGCTAAGTAATGAATGTATGATCCTAATATTTGTTAAATGCCCAGAAGCTATCTCTGGAAAATTACATAACAAATTCAGCTGTAGGGATCTGTGCCTTTTCAGAAAGTTTGAGGATGTGGTTTTGGGTGGGATGGCTACCTGAACAAAGTGAGTTGGAAACAGTGAGCCCCCTGACCTCTGATGGCGTTGCTGCAGAGAGCACAGTGAGCCAGAGCCGTGCTGGGAGGCTGCTGTGCTACCATGTGTGCAGAGCTGCTGCTCTTGTGCAGGCAATTAACAAGGGATCTGACTCTAAACTCGGGGATCTCAGCCAGGCTTTCTGCCTGATCCCAGCGCAGTAATTCAATCCTAAACTACTGATCAACTGTCCCTTCTCAGAGCAGCAGTAAGGGAAGTGTTTTCTGCTGGCAGGACCAGGGAGAGCTGTGTGCGCCCGCTGAGACCATTTGTCACTGCTGCTAATTTCAGTGTTTAAAGAGCCAGCCTTTCTCTGCCATGCTGCTTGTACAGTGTGGATTTTGGTCTTTTTTTGACAGCTATTACTCACTGTTGGGTTATACTTGTGAAATGCACTGTGTGCTGTTGTTATTTCTTATTGTTGTACTTGCAGGCAAGTAATGCAGAACTGGAGGGGAAGTGCTGATCTGTCCCTGGAAGCAACACAGTTTGGGGATTGTCGTGCATGCAGAGAAATGTCTCGTGTACAGAATGCAATGCACTAATTTTTTTAAATGCCTAAATTACCAAGATACTGATTTGAGAGCTGTGGGCCTCTCTCCTGCAGAAACATTTAGAAATCACTGTTTCTTCCCTTTTATTTGTTTTCTGTGTAATATGAAAAATTTGGGGGTAGTCATTGTAAGGGCTTCACTTAAATTGAGAAAAACCAAGTACTTTACGGCCTGACACTTCATCCTTCATTCATGCCACTGCTCTACTTTTGTTTCCCAGATCAGTCAGAGTTAAGTCCAGACTGTCAGCTATAACTTTGAACTTCCTGGCTTTTCTTACATGAGTACATGTCTCTTTTTTCTTGTTTATATTGATCTTAGATTTGACCTGTGAAAGAGTGATTGGGAGGTTAGAGAGGCAAATTGTCACGCTGCCATGATGGGCTGCAGCAAGTAGAGGGAGCTGCAGAATAAAGCAGCTGCTCTGCTTTAGCTCAAGCCTCCTTCATGGGCTCTGTTACTCCTCTGAGGTCTGGACTCCTCCTTTGCTGCTAGCCCCAAGCTTAGCCCTGCTCTGCTTAATAAATAAAACTGGAGAAATCTTCATTATAAACAGCAGGCAAAGATACTCCTGAGACTGTAGAGGCTGAGAAGGCTTGAGACAAGGCTTGTAAGGCACAGAGCTGGGCAGAGAATACAAGTCAGAAGATGCATGCTGGTAGGAATTAATGATAAAAGTGAATTAATGATAAAAGCTGCACAGTGCTAATTTATTTGAGAAGAATGATCACCATATCCCAGGTACCCAGCTAAGACGTGTGGGCAGCTATTGCTCTTGGTTATTTAACTTCCCAGTACTGCCATCAAAGTAGTATATATACATAAGGCTGGTTTTGGCCTTCCCTACCTGGAAATAAACCTGAGGGCCTTCAGGCACTCTGTGTGGGGCTTTCTTAAAACCATGTCTGCTGCCAGAGTTTGAACTGCCTGTTAGGGCTGAGCTGTTGTGAAGACCTATCTTGGTAAATTCAAAAAAAGCTTAATACATTTACTATGAGTCTAAGTGTACATTAGCAAATTAAAAAAAAAAAAAATCAAGAAGGAGTTAATTCTCTTTAATTTACACTGGTAAATTGTTTTCTCCTGCTAATTGGAGATGGTTTCAATAAACACATTAGGTTTATGCTTCAGTGTTCTGCTTGATCCTAGCCTGGTCTTACTTTCCACATAGAGAGATTATTTTGAAAATACTCAGAACTACAGGTTCAGAGTTCACTGACATCAATAAGGTTTTTCCAGTGCCAGAGAAATCAAAATAACAGTCCAAAGGTCTAGCAGTAAAACAATCAAAACAAGAGGCTTCTGCTTATAAAACTTGTATTTTTAGTTATGAAAAGTATGTAAAATGTGCCCAGTGAGCAGAGCTGGAGTGAGGTGGGGTATTCCCGGCACAGCCAGAGGCTGAGCTACTGTAAACATGATGACAGCAGAGACTGTTTTGCCTGCATGGTTTTAAGTCTGTGTGGGTTTCAGCACCCTTTATAATAACTTAAACTTACTAACAAGAGTAATTAATTTAAGATAAACCACCAAATAATTTTAATTTGTGTATTTGATCGCCCATTGTCAACAAACAGTTGATGAGATTAATAAAAATGGTTTATGTATATATTGGGGCAGTTGTTACCTCAAAGCAAAATTATTTTAGGTTATTCTGGCTAGCAAACTGGCTGTGAATATTTCCCTGTGTATAGTTTGTGGCTGCACTTAATCAAAACTGTCTTCAATATCTGTAGTTATAACATCATATTGTTCTCATCATCTAGATTAGTAGATTTTTTCATAAAATCTTCAAATTTTCATTTCACAAGTTCAGAGTTCATTCTGAATGAGTGTTGTTTAATACCTGCCTAAGATTTGCCTTTTCTGTGAAATGTTCTTCCCAGCACTCTGATTTATTGCTGTAGTTGTAGAAAGCACATAAACACCACCAAAGTGAATTAGATATTTTCTGAAGCAAATATTAATGAAAGAAGTCATCCATTTTCAACAGCTGTGCATATATCACGGAAAGCTTCCTGAGACTGAGTTGATTTTAGATATACACTGGATATTAGCTGAATATTTGATTACATCTAATGAAACCCATGTAGTTGTAGCTGTGTCCTCTGTAATACCAGCTGGAATGTACTTGGTAGTTCCATTCTCCAAGAGGAGACTGGTGTTTGAGCATCTCTGCACTGGTAATCAACTGGTCAGAAACTTTATATTTAAGAAGGGTCTGAGAAATGCTGCTCACAGAAGCATCATGGGTTATGGGTGTTCTGGATGGGCATACTCTCTGTTTTGGTCCCCCACCTGCAGCCCAGGGACTCTAATTCTCATTATTGTTGGTAAACTGCTGTGGGTGCCTGTATATCCTAGACTGCTGATGAAAGGAGTTTCCCATTGGAGGGCATCCTAGGCAGGAGGTGAACTCCCTGCTCACTCAATGGGCACAAACTCACACCCACGTCTTTGCCTCAGCTGACAAAATGCTTTTTCTAGAGGCATGATGATACGTTTTAAAGGCTGCTGTTGACTGTATTCAAAAGAAGACATTTCAGAGTAATCAGAGAAATAAATTTCAAAGAGACTGAAGGGCTCTTCTGATCCAGTCTTGTTTCCTAATCTGCAAGCCTGTGGAGAATACAGTATATTACTGAGATTGTGCTGACGTCTTGGACATGAGGTTTTAGTGTTATTAAACAGGAGTAGCTTCACTTGCATTTCTCCTGATTTACATTTTGTAACTGCACCCAGTATCTTTTTCAGAGATTAGTTGTGCTTTGAAAGTGCTTTCTCTAACAAAGCATAGTGTGTAACATGCTGTCTTTTCTCTCTAAATTTCTGTAGGACATGGCAGCTTTGTGTGCTGTTGTAACAGCTCCATTGCTTGTGTTTGGATTTTCTTGGAATTACTTGGCATGAATTGTGATCATCTCCCTTTTCATTCTCTGTATGTGTAACAAGGCTTGAGAGCACAAAGGCCCTGTGTTACACGAAATAAGAAGGGCTGAACACACAGCCTTGAACTCTTGTCATCCAAAGCAAACCTGGCTGATGGAGCTGTCTGTGGGCCTGTGCCCCTGCTTTAGCCTCAGAATCTCGCCAGGGTCCGTGTGAGGCTCCGTTAGCATCAGCCTGCGGGGTCATACCTCCCATTAGGAAATTGCTGCTGCAGGGACTGGTTTCCTCTCTTGATCCCTTTGTGAGGGAATTTGGTTGGTTTGTTTTTAGACCATGACACCTCTATTAATTGGATGGGGCTGCAAATGAGGACTGAATTTGTAAGGCAGAGAGAGCAGGAGGAATTCTGCCTTCACTTCCGTTCCTGGCATATTCTCCCACCTCAGTTCCTGAGAGAAACATGGAAGAAATCTGTGCACTAGTGACTTGCCCAGAAGCAAAAATTCTTATTTTTTCACTAATGCTTTATTTGAATTTAAGGGATTGGTTATGTTCTGCAATGGCATAAATGCCACATCAACAGTGTTCATTGAGAGAGATTATTATTGAGTGGATCAGATAAATGTGGCCTACAAATGTGCTGATTTACTCCAGCTTGTTAAACAAAACAGTTTACGTATACAATTTAAACATTCTTTCTCCTTTTTTTTCCCCCCCAACCACATCCCTTGTGTGCATAATTGAGATTTCCTTACCACCCAGAAGACAGCAAGGAAACTCCCCGGGGTTTGGGCTGTGTTCTAAGCGGGTGCAGCTGGGAGCGTGGCCGGATGCCGCACACCTCCAGCAACACTAGAGAGCAGGCTGACACTGCTGTACTGCTGGCTCAGCTCTGCAATCTGCTGGAAATGTAATAATTGCTCTTTTATTCTTTAATAAACACACGCCACATCATACAGAGAAACAAGGTGAGAGAATGAGAGGGAGGATATTGCATTCTTCCACAAAGGGCGGCTCAGTTTTATTTTATACGCTGGGTTTTTTTTAAACCAGCAGAACGGTCCTGCTATTTTAAATTAATCTTTCATCTTTCCTCCTGTTCCCCCCCTTTTAGTTAAATTAATGTATTGATTAGAGCCCATTAGTGTGTAATCGATTGTTAATTTGACTCATCTTACAAATCATGTTTATCTTTATCAATAAAAAATATATATATTTCACATCTGACTCCTGCAATAAACTGACAAAAAGCTGGGCATTCAGAATTCAGGCTGGAACTCTAGCTGCAAATGTAAAAGTACATACTGTGATAACTTACATGTTATTTAAAATATAGATATAATTTGTAAGAAAATTGTTAGGGAAGCAATGGCAGAAGTAGGATGAGTAGACAAGTATGGGAGGAAATGTGTGACTTGTTTGTTTTGGGTTATTTTACTTATTTTTTTCTGAGCAGACAGGACTAGACATTGTGACAAATGCCACTGAAATATGGTGACCAGTCTGCTTTGTGTGCTGGTGGTCTGGCACTGATCACTTGAGACACGAATCAACTTGTGTACCTGGTCTCATAGTCTGTGATGGTGTCCTTAGGATGCTGTCTCCTGTGCTGGCTGCTCTGCAAACTTCCCAGTTGTCTGCAGATTTCCTTTCTGAGGTAGCAAAAATTGAAATACTGTAAATACTGAAGGCATTTTTAAATTTTGAGGCCAGAAGGCACATGATAGTTTTCAGGGCTAGTGGAGCAGATACCGACATTCAGGCAATAATGATTGTGCTTTATACGGGCAGGATCCATGTAGATACCAACTAATCCCCTCCACTGAGGCAAGTATAGCCAGTATTATTATCCCTGTGTTACAGATAAGAAATTGAGATGAATAGTTATCAGAAGGGCATATATTTATATCAAAGTTAGGATGAAAAGTTTAAGCCAGTGAACCTTTGAATCTAGTGGGTAGTTACTATTAAAAAATTAAGTCTTGTTATCTGCATCTTTTTAAAAATTGTCTTTTGAGGATTAGAGCTAGACTTGGTTGTAGGTTTTTTGTTTTTTGTTTTTTTTCCACTAGTATTTATAGTAAACATTGTGTAAAATAACTGAAAATGCAGTGGTGGCTGAAGGAAAAGAGAGAAATGCTTTTAGTGAACTGTATTGAACTGTTTCAAGCAAAAAATTTCCTTTTCCTGAAAGTCTGAAGCATTTTCCAAAGAATTTTGAAATAACATTTTCATGTCAGAATCTTACAAGTTCAATGAAAATGTTTTAAAAGGGATATAAAACCAAAAAGAGTGAATGTGTAGGGTCAGTTTATTCAAACACAGACTCTTTTCAATTTTTTCCCTTTTAATATTTTTCACTCCAGACAGGAAAACCTTCCACCCTCCCGCCCCGTACAAAAAATTGAATCTTCTCACAGTTCTTCTATAGATGGCTTTATTTTTCTCCAAGTGCATTTCAGCAGCAGACTCTGTGATCATCTTGTGCTGGATAGATACAACCCATATGTTTCTCCTTTTAGGAAATATGACTCTTATAACAGCTAAAAAGTAAAGGCCAGGAAGATTTGCAGAACCATGCAGCTTATTAGTCCATAATCCATATTGGAACAGACGTTAGTACAGTGCAGATAGGCTGTGCCTGTGTGGACACAGTCAGATTAGTCTCTAGCAAGCCTGCAGGGCTGAAATTTCTCACCAAGACTGATCACCGGGGAAGTTAGAACATGAAGGGCCAAACACAACTCAAAAAATTGGGTTTTTCAATTCAGCCCTTTAAAATTTCTGTAATGCAATCTGCAAAGCAGCACACTCTTCAGGCCTGGTCCTAAATGGAGATGTTGGGTCACAAATAGTGTTGTCCAGGGAAATTTTGTGGGAATGGTGGAAGTTTTAAATGAGAACAGTGTACAAGTTGATGAATTTTCTGTAGTTCAGGCTAAGTTTTGCCCAGTGTGTTTTAGTGGAAGGAACTGAGTCTAACTTTGTGACATGAGTTTTGTTGATTAGGTGGAGAGAACTGCTGAGTCTCTCATCCATAATCATCTGACCTGTTCTCACTGTTGGAGGAAACACCTGTCTGGGTGCTGCCCTGACTCCCTAAAGCAGCACTGCACAGCCAGTGCATGTGAGCACCGCCAGAGCAGGTCTGGTGTTATCAATCAGTAGCTGAATCTTTCTGTCTAGTGAAAAATTCTGCAAGTGTGACAATGCAAGAGTCCCCTCTGTGGTTTGTAGGGCGTGCTGGGATATCTGTGTGGTTACATTTAATCTGGTAGACCCAGGCTGCAGAGCTGGATCCAGCTCTGAAATGTTCTTTCAGGTTCCTTATGGCAAGGTCTTTAATTAGCGCTTGCAGAGCATTGAAATACCATGACACTGTGCTGCTGCTAATGAAAATAAACCTGGAGTTGTGTTCCTTGGTCTGTTGACATTTGCAGCCATCAAGTCTGAGGCGGACTGGGAGCTGCTGCTCATGTGTAGGTGAAACTGCAGTGTGTCAGACACAGAGCACAGCGAGACACCGAGCCTGAACCTCCAGCCTGTGGCAGAAATCACTGGGGCAGCGACTGTGGTGCTGCCCATCCCTGATGGGCCCTGCCAGAGGGCCTTGCTGACCTGGAAGCTTCATCTGTGCTGGGATGCTGCTCTTCCTTCCTTAGAGGCTACCTCAGGACTTTTCCTGCCATGATTACAAAGTTGAGGATGATTTAGCTAAAATATTATTTTGAAAATGGTGACGATGAGAAGGAAATGGCAGCAATGCAGCTGTGATCAGTTTTTGAGTTTAAACTGGTTTTGGAGCACCAAGATTCTGGCCAGTTGCTTGAAGTATTCAGTGTTTCAGTCACATGTTGGGGAGGGAGCCATCCTCCACATGCCTCTGGCTGAAGGTGTTTTTAGCCATCTCCTTATGTATGGGACTTGCAGAGGAGGGAAAACTGAATTGTTGCTTCTCATCTTCTTGTTGTAGTTATTTTTTCTAAATATAAACAGATAAATATGTAATACCAAAATGCTTAACTTGGGTTAAATGTGGGAGAAGGTGGGGGAAAAGGCTTCACAAGCTGAAAGAAGTGCAAAAATATTTGTGCTGTATTTTAGTCTTTTTTATTTCCTTTTGGCTTGTTTTTCTTGTGGTGTTAGTGGGATAGGCCCTACCAGTTTTGCTGGCATGTATTTGTAACCCAGGAATGTTTTTTGGCAGATGTAAAATTAGAAACAAATTTCATGTGTTCTGCAATGCCCTCCAGTGCTATAAAGGACAGGAACAGAATATGTGGCTTTGTCAGGATGACTCCAGGAAACCACAAAGAAACAGAGATTAGAAACAAAATTGGGGAAATAAATAAAAAAGGAAATAACCCCCCCTAGCAGATGCTGCACAGCTTGGGAGGGGAGCGCAGGGCAAAGCCCCTGCCATGAATGGGAGCAAACAATGGAGCCCTTGGTGCAACGGGAAACGAGGACGCATAATTTGGGGTTGTTTTCCAATAAGTGGTTGCAGGATTTTGAGGTCAGATGATGCTCCAAAATTTACCTATTTTCAGATGTGAATAAATAAATGCTGCTCCCCTCCCCCCAGCAGGATGGGAATGCTGAACGCTCGGCCCATCAAATTAAACACAGGCAGGTTTTCATTTCCAAGCCTGCACGTTTGGAGATGATGGATGGTGAGATATATGTCTCTATAATGAAGGTTTCATTACGAATTTTTTTAAATGTGCAACATGGCTCTTCATTTCCAAACAAGAAGTGCCATCCCCTTTCTTGTAGCTCTTAGATGGAATATGTGTGATATTGCCAAAGGAAATGGTCAAATAACCACTGAATATATTGATTTAATATAAAGTTCTATTTGCTTCATTTTTACTGCAAAGCATCAGAAAACCAGAATGAAATAATAAACTGCATAAATAAAAATAGGGAGGGGTGGTGTTAGGGTGATTAGAGATAAATGATCAGTGGGATCATTTGGTTGCAACTATTCAAGAAAATATAACTGGCTTGTCTCTGCCTTGTTTGTGCCTTGTTCACTGCCTGCAAACAGCCAGGTGATCAAACTGTCCCAACTTGAGCACTTACAGAAAGTTTGAGTAAAGAATGTTTAGAAGCCACTCATAATAAAGCAAACAAAGAAACCAAAAAACGGAAGAAACCTACAAACAAAATACCTTGAGGTCTTTATGCACTGCATGACAGTGGGTTTTCCCAATTGCAGTAAAAATACCATGGAGTGTATCCAAATGGTAAGGGTTGAATGAGTAGCAACACTTGGTGTGCCATAGATATAGATACATATATACATATACATATATATATATATACTTCAAGTTACATGATCTTAATTTTTAATGTTGGCCAAATCTAGGACATGTTTGGGCTGATGGGGAGTCACAGAAAGCCTATCATCAAGGGTCTTAAGCAAAAACGTTTGGCCACGAGCCTGGACCATCTGTAGAATTGGTCACGTGTGGAAAAGGTTAATGTTTATTTGAGGGGAGCAAGGCACTGTGGAAATACCTGTAGTCTAAAGGATGGGCTGTTGCCCCCAGGTGATAACTGGCTGTGAGAGGGATGCTGAGGGGGCAGTGCAGTGTTAGATGTTGTGCAGGGCAGGTGCACTGACACAGCTATAAATGTGTGAAAATGGAGCCTCCCTAAAATCATCCAGTGATTTTCCTGCAATTACCAATTTGATTTCATGTTAACTGTTTTTCACCTTTCCTTCTCTCAACACTTTCCCAAGGGATTTTTTTTTTGTACTTCACTTGGTACATGTGTGTGAAGTATCGGAATGTCCACATCTCCTTAAACCTCTCTCTCTGTTACTATAAATGTTGCCCTCTGAATGTAAGAAGGACTTTGGTGACCCAGTTTTGTGTGGCATCAAAATGTGAAAGTTCAAATAGCGTTTTTTGATTTTTCTGGTAATACCATGCACAGCCTTTACCCTGGAGCTGGAGGAGTTCTAGGAAAGAGGGAGAGTTCTAGGAAAACCTGGTGGCACCACTTTCCTCTGCCCCTGCAGTGCTGCCCCCCATTAAATATGCATTATGCACTAACACTGAGACGATAAATTAAAACCACCCAGACAGCTTTAGGTTCTGCATTTGAGTGTCGAATGCAGCTTGTGGAGAGCTGGGCTTTGCTGGAGCTGGGCATGCAGTGATGGATTTCTGTCTCAGCAGGACTTCTCTGTGCTGTTTCCTGCAAAGGCCAGTGGGGGAACAGGCTCCTCTGAAGGAGTCCAACAGGATCCCCTCTCTGACCTGCACACAAACCCTCTACGGACCCAATCCACTCCTTGCTTAAGCACCAAATTGACAGAATGCATTTAAATATCGTCACCTGATTTTGCCTCCAAATTTTCTGCTTTTCTCTGGGAGATTTTCTCCACTGGACACTGTCTTACCCTAGGAGGAAAGGATCCGAGCATTTGATACTAATCTTAAGGAAATTTGATTTTTGGCTTTCTTTGAAAGTTGATTAAATGCAGCTTGTCACCCCACTCCTTTTTTGAGAAGCAATAAACTGTGCTGCTGTCACTAGGACAACATACCCCAGAGCTTCTTCCACTGCTCTGGCATACCCAAGCTCATATTCTACCTAACGCGTGCAAGAACTAGTGGGAAAAAAAAGTCTAAGAATTAGAAGCCTATAGAATGATAGTCTTATGACAATAATTAATCTATAATAATTGGAAGCTTGCAAGAGAGATATGGGTTAACCAGGATGGGATGGGAAGGAATACAGGGAATTGGGGAACATAATTAGCAGACAAGACCTTTGGCTGACAATTTGCCCACCCCTTACAGCAGTGTCCCTAACCAGGCCATTCACTCACACTGGTTATATGAAGAAGTTTATATGAAGAAGCTTTTTTTACCATGTTTGCCATAAAGAGCTGTAAATCCATTAAGCAGATGGAGTTGGATTATAGAAATATTATTTCAGGGAGAACAAGTGAAAATATCTTAAAGCTCTTTTATACCTTTATTTCTATGACTGGATGGGGGCTTTAGAAAAGGTTTTTAAAGAAAAAAACAAAAAACAACCTCACTGAAAGTTTGGAGTCCTGACAAAATAGGTAACACAATCTGTGCTGGACTATCATAAATATACCGTTATGGTCATTTTAGGAAATGCATATTTTTGAGTTCTGGAAAATGTATATTCTATACTTGGGGTCTGATAAAGTGAATTATTGACAGGTAAAGTCATAGTCTGCTTCCAAATCAGTAGTTACTTGTTTTTCTTGTACTAATAAGCATCCAAGTTTTTAAAAAGGAAAATTTATCCTCTCTTGTGAGGTACTGATGGGTGAAGAACTGTACCTGAGACCACAATTCTCAGAAGTTAGTAGGAATTAGAGCTCTTCAAAGCCTCAATTTCCCTTCCAAATGACTGGGAGATGATGATTACTGCTGTACCTAAATGTGTGAAATAGACTGTTCTATTTTGCTTTTTTCAAAACATGTTTGCATGTTGAATGCTGTGTCCTGAAAATGCAAAATTACGTTATTGGATCTTCCTGAATTTACTGTCATGGTGCTCTGTTCCCTCTTGGTCACTGTAGTGCTGGTGGTGTTGCCACTACCACCTACAACTGTCCATCGGTACCAAAACGTGCCTTTGAATCTCTTTATTCTTCTGAAGAAAGCAGACAGGTTAGAAATGCTGTAGTGCTCCAGCAGGGAGGTATTGCATATTTGTAACATAAGACTTGGATTAAGTCATTTTGAGGAGGTAGCATTCCCATTAAGGATGGTTGGTAGAACTTGGCTGCACGTTCGGTGCACGCCTGGAATTTGGCTGTTGCCTGAAACTCCCTGTGCGCCTCTGGGGCTGCGCTGCCAGAGAGAGCAATTGAGACCTGCAGAGTGGGCAGCTCCTTACCTGCCACCAGGCAGAATCCAGGGAAGTGGCAAATGCTTTTTTTTTTTTTTCTTGTGTTCAATCAGACTTTTCTTGTCTTCCAGTCTCTCCTGAAAGAACTGACTGCGGAGCTATCATGCCTTCACCCAAAAGAGTTTTGGTGGTTTATGGACTGTCTTCTGAGAGTGGCTTTACACACCAACACTTTTATTTCTACTTTTATTTTGTTTTTGTTATTATTATTACTTTCAGAAGAACTTCCCCTAGATGATCTCTCCTCCATCAGTCCTCTTCTGCGTCCCAGAAGAATGTAAGAAATTTGTTTGGCTGCTGTTGGAATCCTCTGCGTCAAACAGAAACTGCAGCACTTGGTGCTATTAGTGAAAGCTTTGTAATTGTGTGTATACAGAGGCTTTTGGCACTGCTTTCTATTCAGGCATTCCCATTTCATGCCCAAAACTGAGTTGTTTAAAATACAGATGAACAATAGTTGTTTACTTGTAATTAAAGGGCTGTGGGCCGCACTCTGCTGCCTTGCTGGCGATTGCAATCTTTTCCTGTTCAAAATATGTCTGTGCAACAAATCCAAGAGTACTTGTAACACTGGATGGCTGCTGGGGTTGAAGGGTGCCTATGGCTGCTGCGATGCAAATGTGGCAACATGGGGAAAAGGGAGAAAGATTATTAGCAGTGAAGGCCTGGAGCCATGGGCCACTGACATGGTTGATTAGAGCCAGCATGAATGTGCCCAGCTGGGCTACAGCCTGATATCAGTGTCCTGTGGGGACACCTTCCAGCACTGTAAGCTCTCTGGGACAAAGTTTGCTTCATCTTAACTAACACAAGTGTTGGGTTGGAAGTGCAGAGGGTGTTCTTGTGAAAAAAGGAGCTTTTAACCAACTATCAGCGTCACAGATAAGGTCACATCATACACAGCCTCTGTTTGAAATTTTAACAGACGAGTGTCACAGTTGTGTGTGTTTTGAGCCCATAGAGGCTTTAAAAATGTGTACATTCATCTTGTACATGTTCTTCCAGCTCTGCTCCTCAGTGTGATGACACGTGACCCTGTGGCAGAGCCCAGTGAAAAATGCCCTCCCTGCTGTGGGGGAGTGTGTGCGATGCTGCAGGAGCTGGGGAGAGCTGCTGGCACGAGCCGCTCCTCCCCAGGGGACAGAGCTGGCAGGACCTGCTGAGTCTTGCCAAAAATGCAGTGTTCTTCAGCAGCTTTCCCTGTGTGTCATAGGTGAGAGCTCTTTGGGCGCAGGGAAGAGCTGCAGTTCGTCACATCCAGATCCAGCTTTGGTCACACCCAGTTCCTCTTGGCAGAATTGTCTTCTGCCTTGCACAGCTCAAACTGCTCTGCTCAGCTGCTACTTCTAAATGAAGTTTGTATATGATTGTTACTGAAGCTATTGCAAGCTGTTTTCCCTTGCAAGGAGATTTTTGCCTTGGAATTCTTTCAAATCTTTCAGAAACCTCTGTTGGTGGCTGAGCTAAACTACTGCTTTCATTTGGTTAATTTTACTATTTAGTGGAATTACTATTTTTTCAGTGTTTGCTTTCGTAAATAATGATTTTAATCGTCACATGTTTTCTTTGGGAGTTTTTTTGTTTCAAATCATAAATCCATGTATTTAGTTGACTGAGGAGGAAGTACAGATTTTATTAGCTTGCTCCCAAGAGTGTAGCAGGATATTGTCCTGTCACAGGAATTCCTTGGTCCAGAATTTTTAGCAAGGCAGGAAGAGCAGGGAGAGTAGGGCAGCAAGGAGACACCTGACTATCCCCTACCTTTGGTAGGTGGAAAAAGAGCTCTGGGATGACAGTCCCTGGGGTAGCTTTCTGAGGAGAGCTTTAGCTCAACATGACATCTTTTCCAGTTAACGTAGCCCAGAGACAGGAAATTTAAGATTACCTTGGTTTTGTTACAGCTCCTTGAGTTTTCATATTTCCTTACAGTGTCTCTTTGCTTTCCTTTTTTATCTTGCTCCTCCTAGAATGTGCTGGAGGTGGCAGAGCAGGGTAGAGATGCACCAAGAGTGTTTCTGGATGTGGCTGTGTTGGCTCGGGGTGTGTGGAGCACCTGTGGGGCTGCACACGCAGAGTGTGCTGGACCAGGCTCCCACTGTGTTCATGTGCTCAGTGGACAGCACAAGGGCTTCAGGCTCTGGTAATCACTGAGCCCTGGTGAGCTGGCACATGCCCCTGCTCACAGGTGTAAAACAGTGACCCAGAGCTGCTCCAGATTAATGCCCATGGGCACGGTGTCCACCATTACCTCCCAATGAGTGGAGAGCCCTTGGGCTTTGCTCACTGCCTTGCTCCCTAATATTGTGCTTTCATTTCCTGCTCTTGCACAACTTACAAGATCAATTAAAATTGGCTGACATCTGGAGCCTTTAAAAGAAAAGGAAAAAAAATTAGTGGTATTCCTGGACGCCTTATTCAGAAAAACCTTGCAAGGATTTCAAAGGCACGTTCCACAAGGGCTGCTGGATTGGTCCCTATAGGACATTGGCTGGTGCCTGAGAAATAAAGAAAAGCCCTTGACTATTAGCCGGTTCCGCTGTAATTCAGAATAATACCAGATGTTTCATTATGTATCAGCCAGCAATAAAACTGCTTCTTTGAGCTATTGAACAAAGACAGTTGACAAAAGAAAAATTAATGTTGTGTCTTTGATCTCATGTTTTAAATTTGTCTTTTATAAATAGTGATGGGTTCTGGTTAAAAACACTCTAACAATTTGTTAAATATGCAAATGTCTGAAGTTTCTTAGCAACAGAACAAATAAGTGTTTTTCTTCTAATATAATATGTATGCTAGTTTAGTAAGCACACAATAAGTTAATTAGGCTGCGGTTAGGTATTATTTGTAAATGTCATATTAGCATGCTGTTTTGTTTCTTTGTTGCAACCAAAAGCCTCAAACTCACTGATGTCACTTATTGCATGTTGTTTTTTCCTCTAGTTTTGAAATGAGTTTATTTTTTTAACATAGTTGTGGGCAGAATAATGATTTATTGAGTTGTGTGTTTATTATTGTTTTGCTTGGTTGTAATGTCTTACTGTCTTTACATTGTTAGCAATGTTAGAGATTTTACAGGGAAATTCTAGGAAAGTACACATTACATGTGTAATAAAGCTGCTGCAGTTTACTATGATTAATGTCATTACAATGAATACCAAATGAATTAATAATGATGGGGCCATTTAATTTTAAAATGTTGGCATTTGTCTAAGTGCTGCTCTGAGAGAGGGTGGAGGAGCTTGGCACGGTAGGAATTGGATAAAGCAGGATTTTTGCTGCCAGCAGCCAAGCAGCTTGTTTCTCTCCAAGCAGTTACGGTCAACTGTTAACATATTCACTGCCAAGTAGATTTATCTAAATCCAGAGAACCTTTTCCTATGACTGTCAAATTTCACTTATATTCTTGTGTTTTCCCATCTTCTAGCAAAGCTTTCTGCCAATAGCTCTGCTACTTCCATGGTCTTGCTGTAGCAGGTAGGGGGTGCATTCCAGGCCAGAACACCTCTGGGTCACTGGTAAAGGTCAGGGATGAGCAAATATATTCCTGCAAACAACCAAGCAAGTAGCTGTCTTGTGAAAATTTTTGAAGTTTGATGCATTCAGATCAAAGCACATTGCTAATCCAGGAATGCTTCCCTGACAATCTTGAAGCACATTTTGAAATGTCTTAATCCCCACTGCAGTGGTCCTGTAGTGCCTTGTCATTAGGGAGTAGTTTTAGATGAGGGTTTTTTTCCTTGATAAAATACCTGGAAGAGCAGAATCATGAATTGCTCAGTCAAAGAACTTGGAGGACAATGGCTGATCATGGAGGGAAGCACGTGCAAGTTGCTGTGTCAAGCCAGCTGAGGTCAGGCCTGGAACGGGAAAAGAGATGCCTGAGGAGAATCAGCCTTGACTCTGGGGCTGTGGTAACATTTCCATCCACATCTAGAGAGTTATTTTTGCCATGTCTGAGCATTTGAAAATGAATTTTTATGCTCTGTGCATGGCACTCATGCATGCTCGTAACTTAAGTTTTCAAGTGGTCAGCAGAAAGTATCCAGTAGATCCTTGCTGCATGCCAGAGGATGAAGGCAACCTCAGTTTTCAATTGCCTTCTTTCTCACTGGATCATCTCATTTTGCACTAGTTTATATTGTCTTTTAGTCACCTAAGCACTGAAATATCATTAGCAAGACAGTCACTTCCTATTATGTGCGTAGACCAAGTACTGTAAAGTTGAGCAGACAATTCCATGAAGGATGCTGAAAGGAGAAATCCAGCAGAAGTGGGATGTGAATGTCATATTGAGAATGGAGAAAGTGGTTGGAAATCAGTTGCCTCCCTAAGGTGTTGAGGTTGCAGGAGTATTTGACAGAGGTTTTCCTAATAGTCTTCAGTGTGCACATGAGAAACTGCTGCCAGAAAATGCCTGTATGTAGCGGGTTGAGTTTGAAACCGGGCGGAAAACACCAATTAAATGTAGTGGTTTTGATTCAAAATATTCATTATTTACTTATTTTCCTTCTGTGAGATAAGAATTAGGAGAAAAGCAAAGCAGGCCACAAACCTTAAACAGTTGCAGTACAATGAAAGAGCTTTATTACTAACAGAATTAAAAGTAAAGAGAAAACAACAAAACAAAATTAAAGTAAATTTCCCCCCCCCCCCCCCCCCCCCCCTTCTTTCCAGCACTTCTCTCCTTTTATCCAGCTCACACAAGGGATAACAGAACATGGGATGTTAGTCAGTGTTGCAGTTCTTGAAAAGTCTCTCTCTTATGCTTAAGGAAAAAAGGGTTTTCCTTCAGTTGCACGTGGTTCCCAAACTGCCACCAATAGCAGACCCGCCCGGAAACAAACAGTCTGCTGTGTGTAGAACATCTCTCCCATGAAGAATTTCACAGTTCTTTCACACTACAGAACATGGGCCATCACATGGGGTTATTCATCTTTTTAAGGATAAGTTATTTTGGCCTGCACACAGAGGCTTTTCTTCGCCACAAGTCTCTAACAGCCTCTCACTGCTTCTATATAGCCTGGCATAGGCACTCTTCACAAACTTCATAGGCACACGTTGATTCTCCACCCCCCCCCCCCCATGTTCTTCAAATGGATTAAAGAGACAAACAGTTTGTGGTATTACAGTTTCTTACCACGGCATGCAAGAAGGTTTCTTTTAAGCTGCGCGCCAGAATCGCGGCACCGCCCTCTTTTCTCCCGTCGCCATGCTCAGCTCCGTCCCACGTGACTCACTTCTCTTTCTCTCTGACTCTGAAGCCGCCATGTTGAAGGGTGTTCTTGTTCGGGCTTTACGGTGGGGAAAGCCTCGCTCCCTCTGTGCTGCTGGCTGCGTGGTGTCCTCTTCAGTTCAGCACGGAGTGTGCTGGCTGCAGACAGGAGGCTCTGCCGGCTCCCGCTGGCTCCGCCGGCTCCGCATGGAGAGGAGAGGGACCCGCCTGTCCCCAGAAGCCGCGCTGGATGGGTTTAGCTGTGAGCAGTCCATGGCTGGTTTTAGCTGCCTGCGGCTCTGGGACAGTCCCCCTCAGTGACCCAGGGTCCGTGCCGCGGCGATGGGAAAGGGGGAAAGGGGCAGTGGCCCCGGCCCGGCCCAGCGGGGCCGGGAGGCTCGGAGCCCCCCCACCTTCCAGCAGGCGAGCTCCGACCAAAAAGGGGAAGTCCCGCCTTTCGGTGCGGTTTAAATATGTAAATTGTGAGAAGCGTAATTGGTCTTAAAGACTGTCCATCAACTCAGGGTCAACCCAACACACTGTAAATTGTACAATTCTTTTAAAAAGAGGCTGGGAGAGGGGGGAATGGACACCACCACCACAGTCTACCTGTGCTGATTAGGTGTGATGGAGTTCTTGGGTACAGCTCCAGCAGCAGTGTAAGACTTGTAACAACAATGTAACATTTGGATCCCTATCAGCTTGTTGCAGTCTTCTTCCAGCAACATCCGTGGGAGTTGAAGGTCATTGCATTTCTGTTTCTCACAAAAATTTCATCACATCAGCAAAGTAACTTTATTGTCCTGGGAGAAAACGTTACGAGCAGTTAGATTAGCCCCCCGTGTAATGCAGGGCGTAGATTTTGGGTTTATGTTTTCACTGTGGTACCCACAAGTTCTCAGTTGATTTAAAGCATGCTGGGTGGTTTATTTCATAGGACTCCCAGAGTATACTGAATGATGGACCTCCTTCCCAGTCCTCTGTTCACTTTATTAATTATCTTAACCAGTAATTTTATCAAAAGCTTTTAATTTTGAATTAATCTGAAGCCTGTGTTGCAGGTTGGCTGGTTTTTCCCTCCCCAGGGATCATGGAAGGGCCCTCCACAGCGGTCTGCATGTGTTTGTGCAAGGGTAACTTATGCAGATCAGGTACCTGCCCTGTGAGGGTGGAGGCACAGACAGCTGTGGAACCTGCCAGCTTTGAAATTGTGTTTATGAGCAGGAGTGCAGAGGGGAGCTCTAGAAAGAGCAGTTATCATGGGGCTTGGCAAAAGTAAATGTCCTGAAGAACTGAGCAATGACCCTCTGTCATGTGGCTGTTTCCAGCTGCCTCCAGTCCTTGTAAGAAAAGAGAGAAGGGTGGGATGTGTCCCTGGCTTGTGAACAGCCCTCTGGCTCTGCATACAGATGAGCAGCACAGGATTGTACATGCGCATTTAGTTAATATCCTAAAATCCAGCTTAATGAAAAAATCAAAGTTCTGTGATAAACCACCCTCTTTCTGATTTAATCAGAGATAACCTGGGCGTCCCCTTCTGCTTGAATCCCTTTGTGGTGGTTTGGGTGGTTCTGTCATTTTGGCCAGTATGGTTTTATTCCTTCCTTATTAGGGCTGATGTCTGTCCCTCTGTCCCTCTCTTCCTTTTTCATACTTGGACTGGAGTGCCCTTGGCTGTAAGATCATCTCTGCCCTGTGTTGAGGTGACACAGAATGTGATACAACTGTGATTCCTGGCAAGGGCTCCTAATGCTGACAAAGGGAAGATCAAATAGGTGGAGTTTTCCAAAGTTCATGGGAACAGTTTGCACAGGGAGTCTTTAAATAGAACAGACTTTGCTCTTCTTAAGTCTGTACAAAGCAAATCTAACTTTCTACTAAAGCCTGTGGGATTTTTATTTACTTTGTTGGTCACAGAGGAAAGGAAGTTTTACAGCATGTGCTCATTGAATTCCGATAAACACCCAGCAAGTGCTATATATGCTAATTAAGAGATAATGTTAATGGGCTGGAATGTTGTCACAGGATTAGGCGCTCCTGCTGCCACCAAAAATGTTGGGGCACTTATCAAAATAACAGTTATGGATGTGGAACGATAGTTCGCTCCCAAAGCAGGTACCAGGGACTGCGGGATTGGGAAGGAGGTGCCTTTGGTTGTGCTACAGGGAGGATGGAGAGGGACCCGGGTGCCCAGTGGACGGACAGACAGACGCTGGTGTGACAGACGCCGTGCTATTGTTGTCCTGCCCCGTTCCCACCGGCTGCGGCAGGAGCCTTTGTCTGCCGCAGCCGGGCGGGAGGGGGCTCGCCACAAAAGAACAGTTTGGTTAAAGCGTTCCGGTGTTTTATGAATAAATTGGATTCTACTTACAGCATTATTAACCTGCTGTATTCTGACGGGCTTAGGGGGAGATTATCGTGCGCTTGAACAAATCAGAATCTACAGATCCACACAAATACTGGGTTTTAACAAAAATATACTGTGATTAAGGCACACAGCGGATCAAATTCAGCCCCGACTTACACCAGGTGCAATCTCATTGATATCCGTGGGTTAAAAAGCAATTTTTACAACTTAAAGCAATCAGAAATCAGCTTAGTGTACAGACTTACTAGACCAAAATAAGGCCCAAGAGACAGTATGCTAAGCTGATTTCTGATTGCTTTAATTTTTTTAAACTTTTATCAAAGATTAATGGTCAATTATCTGGCAATCTGATTTTCTGGTACAGATTCCATTTGCATAATTTCATAGACACTTAAAATATGACCAGACTCTAATCAGTATGAAATGGGTTGAGGCATGGCTTGGTATAGCTGATCAAAATCAGCCACAATTCCTGTAAATATGTACTATTGCTGTAGTAACAAGGGCGATTTTAATAGGCTGTCATCTGAGCAGTAAACAATTGGTTTAGATCTTTTTTTTTGTTCTCTGCATGGCTAAATATAACTCCAGGGCAAATAGGCAAAACTATGCAGTTGGAACTTGCTTTCCTTCAGGTTTTTCATTTTGTGCTTGAGCACCACTGTTTCCGCAGATATTCCTGCCATTTATTTGCTTGTGCTACAATACTTGCGTGCACAGGTTACAGTGGAAAATACTCTGCAGTATTTGCCCCTAGAGTAGTCTTTCCTTAACTCAAATGAGTGTGGGGTGCTGCTTTTTTTGTAATATACATGCAGGTCCCTGACTGAGGTAAAAACCACACCAAAACCAAAGAAACAAAAAAAGTAAAAAAAAACCTTACACCCTGGAATGAAGGAAAGTTGGTTTCCTAAAGAGTGTGGTTTATGAACATTTCAAAGCAAGGAAGGACAGTCAGATTCTCTGCTTTTGCTCCCTGTATGCATTGCGGGCCAGATGATGCTCTGGTAGCTGGATGGAACTGCTGGAATATGTTTTCTGGAGACACACAGTTTTGTTTCGGAGGTGTCAAGAAATGGAGAATTTACCATCTCTTGATCACCTGATCTAGTGCTTATTTACCCTTCTGTTTCAATATTATTATTCCTTATATTCCTATTTTCCTTACCTGCAGCCTGTCCAGATTTTCTCTGGTACCTGGCTGTGCTGCACTGTGCTTCCTCTGTGTCCTTTGGATTTAGCTGAACCGATCAAGCCCTTCAAGGAGCCGTCAGTGTGGCACTGAGTGGAGTGCAGTACATCTGTGTTGGCTTTAATCCAGTTCACATAGCAACAAAGGCATTGGAGACAGCGAAAGAACAACTACAGGATGCAGCCGTGCACGTGGTGGGCAGGCTTATGTCGTCGATGCTGTGACATGTCTCTTGGTGTTACCAAGCCAAATTAGACAGAATCCTGCCTCCCTGCTGCAGTGCAGGCTGAAGTGAGCCATAGCCTCCTGGTTTTTTTTTGCTCAGGCTCTTTGGAGAGGGTAGTGCTCTTTAATCTTGCAAAATTTATTCCAAAAAAGGGAGCCAGGGATTCTGCCGGTGTCCTAGTCATGGTGCTCTGCTGTTGGTGCTCTGTTGCTGCTCCTTCTCAGTTGAAGATTAATTAGGAGGGATTTTAGGCTGGAGAGGTTCAGAGCTAGTGGGTTGCCAGTAGTTTATTCACCAGGACAATCTGCTGCCATGGAGGACAGACTGACTGACTGGCAGGTCCTGTGGTACCTCTGGGGCTCTGGTCCCCAGGAATATGCAGTTTTTGAGGGTTCAGCTGTGTGTCAGACTGCAGACTGCCTGTGGTGAGGGGGAAATGTATTCCACATCAGCCAGTGGTTTCTGGGGGATTGGCTTTTTTTAAAAGGAGAAAAAAAAGTGGGGGCAAGCAAGAGTCCACTGGTTTCATTCCATTCCCCTTGGTAAATCAGTGTTTGATGGGGTTTGGTGTCTCCAAAAAGGACCAAGCAAATGGTGGAGAATATTAAAATAATCTGGTCATCTTGATATCCTGTCACCATCTGTGAGACAGCTTCTGCCTGTGTACAGTGAACTGGCTGGGGGAGGATGCTCAGCTCCTCTAAATATTTTTAACCTCATTGCAAATTTTTCAAAGATGGGAGTTACAAACATCCAAAACTTCCATACTGGCTCAGTCCCTTCCATTATGGTTTATCCATAAATACTAATATTTTATAAATCTGAAAGTAAATGCAGGGGTTTTTTTCTTCCTGTCTTCTGCTATTTTTATAGGTCACAATGCTCATTACTCATCTGTTCCGTAAGTACATGATGCACATAGACAGAGAAATGGGTCAGGAAAAAAGTTAATTTCCTTGGAATACATGCACAAACTTTGGGGTTCTTTTGCTCCCCCCCCCCCCCCCCCCCCCCCAAATTCTGGGTCTGATTTGAAGCTGGTTGACCATTGGAACACAAGGAGTGCAGGACTAGCAGTGCAGGACAGGGTCCCTGAGTCCTACTCCAGTGGCTGGCAAAGGGAAACAATAAAATTATAAGATTTCTTCAAATGCTGGTGTAAAACAAAAAGAGGATTCCTAGATGAGAGGACTAAAATTGAAAGAAACAGTAAAAGAGAGGATTTCTGGTTATTAAAAAATATAAGAGTTTTTCTGTGTAAAACCCCATTCACTTCTTTCCACCAGGGACCCCCTTGCAGAATTTTCTCCTCCTGGTTGTGTTCATTTCTTTTGTTGTTTTGCAGGATCTCTTTAGGGGTAGGTTTTTCTGTGCAGCACCATTTCTTTGTACTACTGATGTTTCCTTCCAAAACACAAACAAAAGGAAAAGAAATGCCTTATGGGAAAAAAATCTTATGAATTATAAAGACACTTATGATTTCTTTTAAGACTTTGGAGCTGTATGATAAAATTAAACAGAAGTGTGTGTGTGTTTAACACTGCTGTGCAGTGCAAAGAATAGGAAAATATTGATCTCAATGATTAAGAGAAATTAATTTATCTTCATCCTTCATTTAATTCCACAAGACTCTTTGCAGAGATGTGAGTGGGTACTAGGGATCTGAATCTGAAATTGTTTAAATTCTGGAGTATTAAGGGTCATTTACCAGAATTTTATGGTGGTGACTGGGTTTCTGAGACAGACTGAAGTTTTTGTTTCGACCCTGTCAAAGACCCCTCCTGGTATAAGTCTCACTTACACGAAGGTGATGTTAATACATTCACTGGTGTTTTTCCTTGTGGAATTAAGCAACAAAAATTGGCCCTTAGTTTTGGTTTGGTTGTAACTACTATTTTATTTTAAGATATGGTAAAGTGAAATGCAGCTGTAGAATATTGTTGTAATCTTTGCAACAGTGAGACAAAACCCCAAGCTGCAACCCTGTGATATTTGAGTGCTTGCAGTCTTTATGTTTTTTCTTTTAGAAAAACATTTTTTTTTGCCTCTTCAATCATAAGAAAGCATCACATTTTAATTTATAAAAATGCCCATTTATAAGCATAGATATATATTTAGGTTTGTAGTTATATATTTATAGGTCCCATATTTTTTTAATGGTTAATTACAAAAATTATAATTTAACTTTCTCTCACTCGTTCCTGCCCTCACACTTCACATGTTGAAGTGCCAAACCTGTGGCTGAGCAAACACTGCTGGCCTGTCAGCTCTGCCTCAGCTGAGCGTGGGGTGAGGGGTCACTGAGTGGGGGCTGTGGGAGTGCGAGGACAAAAGTTGTTACTGGTTTGATACCTGGGGAGATGTGTGTCTGCAACATCCATCAGCCTTCCTCAGGGAATCCCGTGTGATTCTGTTAAAGAATAATGGTCCCTTTCTGTTTCTCATTTATGCAAATAAAAGGCGAACCAGAAAAGACATCAATAAGAGTTAAGTGGCAATATCAAGTCAGTTTTACTGCCAGGTCACTCAGTCCCCAGCAAATCAAGTAAGAAAAATGTGTCATTTATCAATATAATAAACAGGTATATCGCTCCTAAACCCAAGCAACTCTCTTGAAACCATACCTCAGAGCAAGCAACCCATATCGTTTGCAATGCACTAAGTAGGACCTCTCTGTAGTGCTTCTTTCTTTAGCTGCTGGTGTGCAATTAACCTGCTGTGAGCCACAGTGGGATCTGACAAGTCGGGCTAACCTCTCTTGACATCTTATGGAGGAAAATATCTAGGTTTTCTCTCAGCTTTATATGGGTAAAATTGTGACCCAGGCTTTGGACTGATTGCCATCACTTGCAGAGCTGTAAGGACATGTTGGCATACCCGGCTGGAAGGCTGAAAGAACACGAGTGAACTCTAGCAGAGATTTTGTTATACCTTCTGGTTTTGGGGGACTTAATTTCTTTTTCTCCTCTGTCTTTCCCCTACTTTCTATGTCAAATAATTCTTGCTGAAAAATCGTTTTAGTCCTTTGAAATATACTTTTATCCTGGTATTAACCCACCACAAGTTTGTATAAAAACGTCTTTTGGGTTGTGTTTTCAATTGTGTGTGTCACTGCTGTGATTTGCGTGATCACTCATAGCAATTGTTTCTAGGGGGAAAAAGAAACAAACATTCATTCCTAACCAGCTTGGGTGACCACAGAGGACAAGTACAACCTCAAGGCTGGAATTAATCCCTCTGGACCTCAGGCACTTGAGCATATTGCCTGACTTGGGAGCACAGGTGCTCTGGGTTCCTCTAGAGAGGAAGACAGCTCTGAAACTATTCTGGGTGTCGATGGGAGAAACTTCTTTCTCCATTTATTTGAGATGGAGGCCAGAGTGCACACATCCTCATGCCAGCGATTGCTGGGTTATGCTGGTTAATTTAAGAAATTATGCAATGATGGGCAGATGTTTGTCTTCTCCTACAGTGATTATAGGAGTTTTGTTTCCATAAGAAATCAGGCCAAAAGTCTTATTCTGAAGAACAAAACCAGTGCATTCTGAAAACAAATAGCGTGCACAGAGTTTTCTCTGGGGAGAGGCTGAGGGAGCTAACCATGCGACAGATGATGTTCAAGATCCCTTCACAGGCTGCTGCACTCGTGACCAGGCTGTTTGGGCTGCCATAAGAAAAAAACACAGACCTGAAATTTAGGTCTATGCAGTGTAACTCTGGTGACATCCCTATAGCACTCAAGGAAAAGCCCACTAGACATCATTGTGGTTCTCTCAGGAGGGAAAAGCACAGCACATCAGTGAAGCTTAGAAAACTATAGGGCATGAAACATTATAGTGCATTGAATTTCATAACTAATAATCAGGGTGTGCTAATTTGTAATCACTCTTACAGGAGGTAAGAGGTTTGACCTGAGAGCCAGCAGTGAAGGGGGCAGTGAGTGGCAAGCACTGCATCGTGCTTCCGAGAGCCCTTGGATTCAGAAGCCTGCAGTTCTGCAAAGAAGTGGGGATCACTATGTCATTGATGCCTCCTGGTTCTCCTCAGCCCTTAAAATGTCACTTGTGAGCCTTGGCAAGTTAAACTGATCTCAGTGCCATGCTGAGTGGAGCTAGAGGTGGTGCAGCCCAGAATCAGCCTTAGGATTTGGGGTGAAAAGTGACCTAGAGAACATCTGGGTTATTAACTTTTGGAATTGTACAAGTACAGTTGTCCCTGAGCCTACACTCCCACACTGTAATTACATCTGCTCCATTTATGAAATAACTTGAAATGTATTTGTAGCCTGATTTTCAAATGTATATGGAGAGCAAATGAGGTTATATTATTGCTGTAATTGAGAGCAACTAGGACAAGTTTTATTAATTTCCTGCCACAGAGTACTGAGCAAGCTGGTATTTTATGGGAAAGTTCAGGAAGAAGTGTAATATCTGTTACATTTCTGAATTCCGGATGATACTTGAAGAGTTTTACTGGCAATTGATTTTTCTACAGGTAAATTGTAGTCCTTGATAGACCTGACCCTGAATATAGTGTCTCCACTGAGGTGCACTCACTGAGGGTATGATGAAATAGAAGCAGGAGGTGTATCAGCTCTGCTCTGACAGGTGGTGAGAAGTTGGAAATTGGAATTCCTGCTTGTAGAAGCTCCCTTTCCCTCAGCTAAGGCAGCTATTGTTGCATTATCTCCATTATCTAAATTTCTCTGAATGCTGAAGGTTCACAGAAGTATTTAGCATACATTTGTCTGTTTAAAAAATCAGTAATTTGATATCTGCTTTAAGGTCCTAATTTTACATGCTACTGAGGATGTGCGTGCTGCAGTGTGCCCCTGCACATGTAGCCACGGAGGTTATGGCGAGTTGGGGCTGGGTGCAAAAAACCCTGCTTAACGGGAACCTGCTGATGTTCCTGACACAATGTGGTCACTGTATCCCTTTTCTGCTTTGAAATTGTAACATCACAGAAACACTTGCTTATGCTGAAGTTCCTGTGGTCAAAGTAGTAATGGCAGTGTAAGAGAGCGAAGAATTTATGAGTTGGTGGAACCACCTTCCCCTCTGATGGAAAGGTTACTGTACAGTGTTTTTGGCCTTCTTTGTGAGGGAACAGGCAGATAAATGCCCAGAGGATGACTGGACAGCAGAACTGCTGCTGCCTGAGGAGAATTTTGACACTTCATTTTTTTACCATTGTGGGCTGTTCATGTTTCAGAGTTTCACAGAGATTCCTTCATTCGTCTCCTCACTCCCCAGGTGGCTGTGGGCCATTTCAGGGTTATCTTTCTGTACATGCAAAGGAGAGATCTCGTAAATATAAAGCAGTGCCCTGGAACAGCGGTGCCTTGGGTGCTGGTTAGGTAATGGCCGGGCTTGGTACCCAGCCAGGGCTGGTACCACATGTCTCACAGGAGCAGTCATTTCTGCTTCTGTTCCTCTTGGTTACTTGTTATTCAAAGGAAAACCAGCTGTCCTGCCCTATCACTCTGTGTTTGGAATGTGGACTGGTTTGCTGCTGATAAAATGTTGCAGCAAATGGTCCACTCTTAGTATGATTTCAGCTCTCATGCCAGCAACACCCCTGAGAAGAGCTTTGTTTCTCCTGTGGTCCTGTGGGTCTAACAAATGACCCATTTCTCACCCTGGGGAGCTGCTCTGCAGCTGCGCTGTCAGGGAGACTCTTGCTCCACACGCAGTACTGAGCTCCAGGAAGGGTTTGCTACTCTGACCACTGCAAGAGAGCATTGTCAGGCAGGTCTGAGTGCTGCCAGCAGTGAGTTACCCACCTGCAGTACGTGCAGCACTTGTACCAGCTGGGCCTGGTCACCAGGCTGTCAGAGCTCCCAGGAGTAAATTGCAGATGGTGGTTGTGGAGCTGTGAAGAACATGGTCAGATAATAGCATGAACCACTGCAAGGCTGCTGACTCAGAGCTCCTTGTTGTCCATTTCCTTGTGCAGCTAACCTTTTACTTTCCCTGTGCCTTGTGTGGTTTGTGTAGAGAAAACCTGAGCATGGCAATGTGGATACTTGATTTTTCTGTTAGTGACCAGTGGTGAGATTGCTTGTGAGCTTCTGTCACTGTTTGTTTCTTAGCTGTTCAGTAAAGGTGTTCCACTAAGCAGATGGCTGTGGAGGGCATCTTTTAGATGTTGTACATTGATGTTGTGGATTTGAAATTCAGAAGTGAACCCACTTCAATGAATCATCCTAGTCAAGTGGAAGTGATATTTTTGTTTAAAAACTGCAATTAGCTTTGATATGTGCCATATTTACCCTGGAGGCCATTTCATGTGGGCCAGATTTTTTGGAGGGCCCGTGTGGCTCAGAGTACCTTCACTGGGAGGGCTGACAGGTAATCATTCCAAGTCCCTTCTCTTCCACCCCAGGCAGTCTGGGGGGGTGGGCTGGCAGGTTTCACCAACCAGGTGAGCAGGTGCCATAGCACAAACTCAGGACTTGACTAGTAGCAAACTCAGACTTTGAGCTCTGTTGAATTAAAACAAAAAGAAAAATCCAAAACAAACAAACAAACAAAAAAAAAACTGGAACAAAACAACAAAAAAATGAATGGTTTTACGGGTGCACATACTGAGTCTGATGGACTAAAGCAAGTTTAAGACCTTAATGGAGTCCATCAAACTAAAGTGGACAGGCACATGAGGTGGAAACATCCTGGCAGTGGTGCCTACAACCCCTTCAATATGCTGTAATCTTCCCTGTATCTAAAAACATTTTGCCAGCTCCCATCTCTCTCTGCACATCTGCATTACCATCCAGTAGGACTAGAGTACCAAACTGAGCCATCCAGGGGGCTAATCCATGAATTTCAGCATTTTATAGGTCCTGAGAGTATCTGCCCCATAAAACATCTTCCAGCTCAAACCAAACTCAGAAATTCATATCTGAATAAGTGAGCAATGGTTTTGCTAATCCCTCCTTAGCAAAGTCATGGCTTCTCAAGAAGGAAGGTCTCATGTTAGGATCTGCTCACTGAGGAACAGGATACAAGTCTTGTGTGAATGTGCCTGAAGGAATTGCTCCTGGCCTCATTTGGTGTCAGTGGATCCATAGGTGTTTGCAGCAGAAGACTCCTGTGTGTCTATTCCAGCTCCACTCCCTATCAGTGCTATACAAAGCTGTCCTAACAAGATGGAAAGTCACCGAGTTGTCATCGCTTAAACCTGCGCATTTTAAGGTTTAAGGGGTAGTGATTGAACACTACAATCAGTTCTTTTATTACCCAACTACTGTCCCAAGAAGGGAACTAAAATCTAAAGCACTAGGAAGATGTCAAGGAACAAACAAAAAATTAAAATCTTCTGCTCGGTTTTCTTGAGGTTTCCCCTTAGGCCCTTCAGCACAGCAGACATTATTACTGCTTTACTAACAGTGGTGGGGAGTACACCTTGACAGCAGCAGAGCAGTGTTTTAGGGTATTTTCTCTTCTTTAGATGAAAAGACAGGCTTTTGGATTCAGGCTAAAAAAAAGTATTCATCCTGCTAAGTAGATTGAAAAAGAATCCAGATTAAATAAATCATTAAATCATTCCAGAATGTTATCCACCTGTTCTGGCCTGTAATTTATTTTCAGATGAACAGTAGGTAAAAAAAAAAAAAAAAAGCAATACAATGGCAAAAATAATTTTCCTCTAACAGATGCTTTGATCCTGAAATGACACCTGGCCTGAGCTGCTTGTGCAGTTTTCGAGATCATTTTGAACTAATTGCTCCAATCCATTGTTCTATAACCTCGATAGCCACATCATGCTAAAACTTCTGTGGCAGCTACCTTTGAAAAGGGATCTTCAAGGGTTTTGTTGCTGCAAAGCCAGTAAAACTCACCCCTTTATTGTGGGATGGGAAACCTGTAGGGAAACAGAACAACTGTTTGAGGGCACAGGCAAATACCAGCCAGCTGGGGGTGAGGGGTCTAGACCATCTCAGTGTCAGGGCTCTCTTCTTGTGCTTGTGCAGCAGTAAAGGACGGTTTATTCTCTCCTGTGTTCCTAAAAGGACGATTGTGCTTCAAAAGGTTGGGAAGCCATAATCTTGTATTGTCCAGACCTTTTCATGACTCAGAAGTGGTTCCCTGTCCTCTCTAGGAGAATGCCAGTGTGTTTTGTGCTGCCCATGTTGGCTGGGGATGGGAGGTGAGGTAACCAAGGACCTGAGATGGAAGACAGCCGCCAGGTCTGGGAGTTTGAGGAAGGTGGTGAAAGATGGTTATTGTCCCACGCTTCCACACCTCCTCTGGCCCAGACGCAGCTGAAGGCAGCTGCAGTCCTAGACCCCAATTTCATGTCTCTCTGGTGTATATTTAAATAGATTTAGCCCGGTCGTTTGGTCGTTTTTGGACGAATTCTCCCAATTACTGAATGCAACAACGCTGAAGCAGGAATTCGCTGCAAGACCTCTGTGGAGGGGAGATGGGGCAGAATCCCTCAACTAGGGGTGTGCGGAGGGAGCAGGGGCTGCCCGCTGCCTCAGCCCTCACTTTTCGGGGCTTGCTTCGCTCGTCGGTGGATCGGGCTGAAAAACTGCAGCTCTGGGAGACTCAGCGCCGGCACCAACCCGTCTCTGCGCTTACCTGGGGGCCGGGCACCGGGGCCACTGCCCCCGCGGGGAGCGGGGCCGGGCGCGGGGGTCACCGCGGGGGCGCAGGAAGGGCCGGGGGTGGCCGGGGAGCCGCGCCGTCTCGGCCGCACAAAGCCGCCTTTTCATCGCGGCCTCCTGCCCCCGCCGGGCCCGTAATTGTCTTTGACAAAACTTCATTAGCGAGCGCGGCGGAGGCGGCGGCGGCCCCGCGGTCGCGCTGGCTTTGAGCGGGCGCAGTGGAGTGTGCGCGGCCCCGCTGCTCCCGCCCGGGGCCATTAGCCCGGCGACTTTGTTTTCGAAACTTCCCACCCCAGCGGGGGACGCGTCAACGAGCCGCCCCCGCCCGCCCCCGCGGCCGCTAATTGGGGGGCGATGCGGGGCTGCGGGGCTGCGGCAGCCGGTGCCAGCGCGTCCCCGCGGGCTGCGGAACAGGGGGAGACCCGGCCCTTCAGAGCCAAATGGGGTGTCTGGCCGGGGGTGGTGTGTGTGTGAGCGCTGCGCTACGGCGGTCCCCCGGCTCCGCGGGGGCTTCACCTTGCGCGCCCCGTTTGTGTCTCGCCCTGGCGGGCTGAGGCGGGCCGGGCCCAGGGCACCCCGCACCGGCCTCATCTTCCCAAGCCGCCCCAGAAAACTGGCCTGGCAGAGCCCGACTGCCCCCGCTCCACCGGACAACCCGAGTTCATTTCCCAGAGAATCGGCATTAAAAAGCCCATCTCGTAGTAAAGCTCCGACAGAGACGGTTTAAATACGTTTATTATGGCATTGGAGGCGCGGAATCTGTTCGTGCGAGCCCGTTATTTTAGTTTTGTGCCCGGGCGCACGCAGGCTCCGCTCCCGGTATTAGTTCTCCATCAATCCCCGCTCTGGTTTTTAATCAAAACAGTATTCGGAATATGATTCCCGGAGATTATATTTCGAGAGATTTGCGATACATATCTTGCCGGCGTGACAGATTGCAGGGGAGTCCTGGGCGGGCGGGATAATCTGCATCTCGCTCACTTGACCTTTAATGAAAGGGGAGTAAAAGTAATAAATAAAAAATAAAAGTCTTAAGACTCCTGGAGGTTACCTTCGTGCCTGCCTCAAAGAGACCCCGAGGCCTGTACCCGCCTAATTAACTCTCCCTGAGGGCTTCGCGGCTCTTTCGCGGCCGAGGGATTCCAGGGCCGGGGGCTGAGTCGGCAGCTCAGGAGAGCTCCTGGCCACCCTCGGGCCGCGGGGGCCGTGCAGGTTTCGTCTCCCGTGAGCAGCTCAGGAGGCCGATGCAGAGCTGCCTCCCCAGAGAGCCTCTTCCGAAACCGCCGGGAAATGGAACAGGAGGAAGCCATGTCGCTCCCCTGCAGAACGGGCGAAGGCGGCCGGGACACATCCAGGAGGGAGGCCCGGCCTTGCTCGGCCGTGCGGACAGGCGTGGGAAACCTGCAGATGTGTTCCCAAGGCAGATAATACCTGTCCCTTCCGGTGGGAGAGGAGGGGCGAAAAAGTCGCCTTGCAAGAACCCTTCGAAAGGGCCTAATACTCTTTATTACAGGCCCTAATCCTTCAAATCCGACTTGAAATAATGTTTATCTTTTCGCAGCCTTATTTCCCCTTCTCTAAGCTTCGGGTCACTGCAAGAGACTGCTGCTGCTGCGCCGCCTCTTGTCCAGGGCTATTACGGAGTCCCGGAAAGCGCCGTGGCCGAGCGTCTTCGGCGGGGCTCCTGACGGGCCCAGCCCCGCTCCCGGCCGCGCCATCACCTGCTGCCCTCTTGTACACTTGCCCCGCTCCGGACCCGACAAAGTTTGCTTTCTTTCACAGTGCCCCCGCAGCCGGGACTGCTCTGCTCCCGGGAAGGGCCGCGGCTGTTACCGGGACCGAAGCCGGAGGCAGCCCCGTCACATCTCCCTGCGTTGACCTGCAGCTCCTCCTTTCCCCTACAAATTGCTTCTCCGGTCGCACACCCAGAGGGCTCCCAGTTATGCAGCCCCACTCGTTTTGAGTAGCCTTTAGTAAACATATAGAAGTCTACTCGATATTCAAGATTGATTTCCCTGATTTATTAAGGCAGAATTCATTGGACTCTATTGACCACAAATGACTTAATGTAAATGCTGACCCCAGTGAACTTGGAAATAGCAGGTATCGGGTTGATCTATAGATGACCTCTTAATTACCACAGTTATTAATTTAAATTATTGCCACTGCTTCTAGAGACAGGAACAAAGAAACATTCTTTCCTCATCCCTGCTTGGTTTATTAGTCTGAACACAAAGTGTTTGATGACACTTTTAATTAAACAGAAATAATGCAGAGATACGGTTTCCCTTTCTCGTCTGTCCTGTAAAGTGCAGCACTGCTCTTTTGACTGACTGACGACGGTGACCCACTAACAACGTCCTACTTCGCCGCCCGGTCGCCACCCGCTGCCCGGGGGTGCCCCGGCCGTGCCCCAGGGCGGGTGGCGGGTGCCGGGTGCCCGGGTTTGCTCCTCCCGGGCTGTGCCGGCTCCTGGCTGGAGAGCTCCGAGGTCACTGACGGCTTCGTGGCGTTCAGCTCATCCGTGTTAATTAGAGACTCTGAAAAATACTTTCAGCGGTATCTATGTACAAAGACGGGAAAGATACAGTCCGGCGTAACCTGCGCCGCTTTTCCTCCTTCTCCTCCCCGAGGTGGAGCGGAGCAACTGCAAACTGGCGCTCCTTGGCAGAGCAGGGCGCTGAGCAGAGAGCGCAGATTTGGGAGGAAAAGGAGAAACAAACCACGACATGAGGGGGGAAAGACAAAAGATTAGGGTGGGTTTGTTGGTTTGTTTTTTTTTTTTTTTTCCTTTTTGCAAAGACGTCAATGGGGTATTGAACATGTGGCAGGCGGGCGGCGGGGTGGCGCCGGTCCTGCGGCCGCTCCGCCCGCCGTGCCCCTCGGCCCCACGTGCGCAGCACGTTGCGCCGCGGCGGCCCTTCCCGGCGAGGGCAGAGCAGGCGGAGCCGCGAGGCCGTCGCCGGCGCGGGGAGAGGTTTCTTTCGTTGCGTCCAGCCGAGTGCTTCGTTACGGCCGGAGTCCCGTCGCCAGCGCCCAGGATGGGGCGGGCCGTCCTGCGGGACGGAGAAGCGGTGATAAGCTGGTGCTAAGTGGCCGCGGGTTGCTGCCCCGCCCGGACGGGAGCTCCGGGAGCGGGGCAAAGCGGCGGCCCTGGCGCAGCGCTCTCGGGCCGAGGCCACTCCGGTGTCCCAGGGCCGGGCGCGTTGGCGTGCGCTTCGTGCGAGGTGCGGCCGGCCCGTCACCTACCTCACCTCCGCAGCACGGGCCGGAACGCCGTCCGCAGCCTGTCCAGGCAGGTCCCGCCCAGCTCGGTGCCTCCCGGGCCGCCCTTGGCGCCCTGCCCGAAGCCTGCACAGACACAAGCGGCTCGCGGTGGGCACGGCCCGGCCCCGCCGCCCTCCCCTGCCCGCTCGCCTCGAGCGGAGAAGCCTCGGCGTCTGCACCTGACACCTGGGCACGGCCGAACACCGGGGGTGTCACTGCGCGGGCAGGCTCACGCCGCGCCCTGTGTCCCGGCCCGGCCCGCGGTCCCGCCCGTCCCCGCGGCCCCGCCGCCGCGGGTACCTTCGCCCGCCGCCGCGAACTGGCACGGCTCCCCCAGGCCGCGGTGGGACGCGCAGCTTCGCGGGAGCGGCTGCAGGTTGAACGCGGAGCTCCGGAAGGCCTTGGCGGGCACGGGTTGCTCCCCCGCCGCGCCGCCGCCTCCCTCCGTGCCGCGGCCCTCGGGGCTGCCCCTGCGCGCCGCGCTGGCCCCGGCGGTGCGTGCCAGCGACCAGATGCGCGGCTTCTCCGCGGGCGCGTAGGGTGGCGGCGGGCCGGCCAAGGAGGCGGGGGCGAAGTCTGCGGCGGGGGCCTTGGCACAAGGAAAGGCGTGGAAGGGGCCGGGCAGGCTGCACTCGCTCCGCGGAGCCTCGGGCAGCGCCGCGCCCAGGCTGGGGGCTTCCTGCAGGGAGCTGGTCCGGCCCTTCTCCGGCTTCCCCGCCTCCTCCTCCTCCTCTTCCTCCTCCTCCAGGTCGCTGAACCGCAGGTCCTTGTCCTCCTTGTAGCTCTTCTGCTCTGCTTGGACACACACGGGGAAGAAAGGGGCAGCAGGGCGTTAGTGCGGGTGCGGGGAAGTTGGGGGCCTCGAAATCGGCCGTCACTTCGAGCCTACTTGGAGGTGCCCATCCGCCTCTCCCGCCTACCTCTGCCTTCACCTTCCGCACTGTATTCATCCTCTTCCCGCGGGGTTTCTTCTTTCCTCTCTTCCCCCGCTTTGTTCTTGGGAGACCAGGTCATTTTGTTTTCTTTCTTGAGCCTCCGTCTGGCGTTAGCAAACCAAGTAGACACTTGCGTCAGGGTCATTTTAGTGATGATAGCCAGCATGATTTTCTCTCCTTTGGTGGGGTAGGGGTTTTTGCGGTGCTCGTACAGCCAGGTCTTGAGGGTACTCGTCGTCTCTCGCGTTGCATTTTTGCGTCTGGCTGAACCACCGAAATCTACCGTCCCGTACCTGCTAGGAGATGATTAGAGAGGAGAGGGCCGGCGGGAGTCCGGCAAGAGCCCCCCGGCCCGGCCCAGCCGCGCCGCAGGCCGATGAGGTCCCTGCCCATCTGCCTTCCTGCCCCTGCCCTCCTGACATCGCCGCCCAACTTTGATTTCCTCTGTCTGCTGCTCCCGGGCGCCTCGTTTCTTTTGTGCAACGTTTGTCAGGTCGGAGCCCCCCCGTCCCCCGCCGTTTGATGTCGGCCGCCGCCTCGCAGGGGGATGCTAATGCTGCCGGGCGCTGATCAAAGGGGTTTTACCTGTCGTACTGGTACTGCCCCAAGGAATGATCGTAGGAGTAGTAGGTAGCGGGCTGCGCGATTCCCGAGTGCAACGTGCCGGCGCCGTCTTTGATTTCATACTGGGGGTTCTGCAAGGGAAGCGGCAGCGTTTGGTGTCGAGCAGGAAGGGAACCCCGCCGCGCCCCGCAGCCCCGGGTCCCCACGGCAGCCGAGTCCCTTTGCTCTCCCCCACCCCCGACGGGCCGGCGCCTCGGACGGTTCCGCGTCCCTCGGCGGTCCCCCGCCCCGACACCGAGTGCGAAACACGAAGTTTCTCCCGCCTGTTGCACCCCCCTCCCCCTCCGGAGCGCTGCCGGGCGGGCGGGCACTCACCAGCGCGGTGTAGAGCGCGGCGGGCTCGGCGCCGTAGGGCAGGTAGTTGCCGTAGCCCTGGCCGGCGGCGTACGGGGCGCTGTACATGCCCAGCGCGGCATTGAGCTCGGCGCGGGCGGGCGCCAGCAGCCGGCTCTCGTACGGGGCGCAGCAGAGAGAGGCGGCGGCCGGCGCCGAGGAGGCATCCGGCCCGGAGCGGGGGGCGGCCTCGCAGCAGGTCGTGCTGGGGCTGGCGGGCACGAAAAACTGCGGAGAGGAGAGAGCGGGACGGCGCCGAGTGACTGTTGAGGCAGCCCCATCGGGGGGAATTTAGGAGGGTGTACGCGCTTGTGTGTGTGCGGAGGGGGGGGGGGGGGCGGCGGTGAGGAGGGGGATAGGAAACGCGGGCTGAAGCAACTAATTATAGAAACCGGGAAATAAACCGACTGGGACGCAGGAACTCTTGGGAAGGGGGCACGATTAATCAAGTAGACAAAACTTTAAGGAAATAATTGCACTCGAAAAAGGTATAAAATCCGTACGGCTCCATCCTTTCCGCCCCCGCTCGGTCCATCTGCATTGATTTAAAGGCAAAAAGTTGCGATTACAGTTAATTTGACAATAGACACAGCAGTAAATATGTCAGCCAACGCAATCGAAGGCATTTGATTTCAATAACTTCAAGGGGACAGCTAACTTCCCAAGCGAGGGAGGCACATCTTGCAGTGATTACGGTGTATAAATAATTCTACCCAAATAAATCGTGACTCGAAGTACGCTATAGCGACGACTTAGTTAATTCAGGGTGCCTTGGTGTGAGTGGGGGGTGTCCTTCGGAAATCGCATGGGGGAAAAAAAACTCTCGACAAATCCTAATAAAACACAGGGAAAGGACCGACCCGTGGAGGAAGGAGGGAGGAAACGGCACAGCCCGGTTCCGCAGAAACGCGAGTAAAACCCCGAGCCCGCCGAGCGCCGGTTCCCGCTGCCCGCACACCCTCCGCGGTGCCCGGGCGGCAGCGGCGCTGCGGGGGCTGCGCCCGGCAGCGGTCGTAGCTGGGATTTATGTTTTTATTTGTTTGTTGCACTTAAAACTGAACGGTGATGGGTGGGGAGGAGGGGGAATTACCGGTTTCCTACACGCCTTTGCTGTGCACACTGCGAGTTATTTGTTTAAGCCTAACACAACACAAACGAGACATAAACACACACGCACATTTTTTAAAAAAAGGCTCCAGATGTGCCCTTTTAAAAAAATATTCTAAGTAAGGGGAAGGGAAGAAAAAAAGGGAGGGGGGGGACAAGACATCTGGACAGCAGCAGCAGAATCTAAACAAAAGTGAGTGCTGCTCACTCGCCTTACCTGTGAAGTGGTGCTGTAGGGGTATCCGAACTGAGAGAAGGACATAGTTGCTCCTTATTTTTGGACCATAGGCAATATTTTCCCCCCAAGATCGATTGTAACTAAACCCTGCTTCAAGATGCACCTTCTCACACACACATTTCCACGTATGGCTTTTTTTTTTTTTTTTTTTTTTTTTTTTTCAATTATAGATGATTGCACTTAAGAAAAGCAGCCAGACATCTGAGGCGGGGGGGGGTGGAGAGGTTGGTGCCTGGATTAAAAATATAGGCTACCCCCCACTTCCCATCGCTCTTAATAAATATGTTTGTATAGAGGGAGTTAAAAAAGCCACCCCACATGTATAGAGAGTTTAAGTGCAAAGGGGCTTTTGCAAAGAGGGGGGGAAAATCACGTAGGGCTTGCAAGATACGGAGCTTGCTTGTATTATTTTCTGCTCTATAGGTCTTTAGCGTTCATCGGTGGGCGAGGAGCGGGGTGACGTCACGGCCCTGCCGGCAGCAGCAGGCAGCGGCGGGCAGGAGCAGGCAGCGCCCCGCGCCCGCTCGCAGCACTTGTTTCATGTTGGTTTAATGTTGTGCTGTGATGCACGTCAAAGGCGGGACTGGGGGTGCCTTGCGGTTGGTCTCTTTTCCCTTTATTTTTAAACACAATCAAAATTTGCCTTAGGGGAATAAATATCAAGCGGGGGCATCGCGGCACCGGCCAGCCCCAGCGTGCCCCCTGTCACGGGCCCGCCACGGGGAGGACGGGCGCCGGGCAGGGGTCGCGGTGGCAGCGGCGGTGCCTGACGCACCCAGGGAAGCAGCTCTCGAGGTCGGCCCGGCCGTCGCAGTCCCTTTGGCACTTCTCGCTGGCCCCGCGCCTACCCCTAGGGCCGGGCGCTGCTGTACAACTCGGCCCCGGTTCTACACCGGAGCCGCTGAGCCGTGCTCCCCGCCTCGGCGTCGCTGCCCGTCGCGGCGGCCCGGAGCCGCGGGAGCGGGGTCAGAGCTCGCCCCGCACAGCGTGCGCTGCCTGCCTAGGCTGGGGCAGGCCCGGGGCCGGGACAGAACGCGGGCCACAGGGCAGCCCGAAGCCCATTCTTTAAGGAGTGGTGAGCGGGGCATCCCTTGTTCCCCCTTAGCCCCGTGATGGTCCCTCCGGGAGCGGGGAGGGGCGCCGGGGCGATGGCAGGTCAGCGGGGCGGTGATGGATGGATGGCTGCCTGCAGCCTGGCCGGCCCGTTACCGCCACGGCGTAATTGCATCAATTAACAAATGGAAATGCCCTTGTTTAACCAGCGACTTACATATTGCGAATTTGCCTGTGAGGCGAGATCACCGGGAGGTAAACAGGGGTTTCCCTCTCCCGAGCCTGGAGCTGCCGCGGCGCTCCCGGACCGGACAGGGCGCGATGTCCTGCCAGTGGCAATTCATAAAGAAAAAGAAAACCAAGAAAAAACGCAGCCCTGTGCGGCCCGGAGGCACTTGTCCCGAACACGCCTTGTCCGTGTCCCGCGGACGCGGCGGGCAGCCCTGGCAGCCGTGCGTGTGCCCCGTGCCCGCCCCGCCGGAGCGCCTCCGCTCCGCTACGCTCCGCCGCCGTCCCGCTCCCCGACGGGTGGCGCTGCCGATCCGCGAGCGATGCGCGCCGGCCCGGCCCGGCCCGGCCCGGGGGCCGCTCCCCTCCGCGCCCCGAGCCGGACGGCCCCTGCCCTGCCCTGCCCTGCCCTGCCCGTGCGGGCGGCGCTCCGCCGGGCAGTCAGCGAGCACAGCCGCGACGGCCCCGCCGCAGCCCGGGTGATGCGCGGCCCTGGCCGGAGCTGCGCGCTCGCGGGGCTTCTCCGCGGTCAGGACGGGCGCGGAGCGGGCTGCCCGCGTCGTCGGGGCCGCAGCGCGCCTGGCCGCTGCCCGCGGGGCCGGAGCGACGCGCGGGGAGCAGAGCGCCCAAGCCGCGTCCGCCCCGCCGGGGTGAGCGGAGGGGCCCGGAGCTCAGGGCAGGCTGCCACAGCCCTCTAATGTTGCCCGCAGTCTGGCGAGACGGAGCGCTGTAAACCCGAGCCGTGTCAATTGTCGTTAACAGGGGCAATAACTTAAAATTCATTAAAGAACACCTTTGGGTAACATTACTGCTAATTATTTAATTGCAAGAATCCCTATGGGGAAAATTATGCTAATTATAAAGTAATAAAACCACTTGTTCTAAAGCACTTAATTCAGCAAAATTTAGTCTTTTCACCAGAACATTTCATATGTTATTTGATGGAAGAAACAACAAGCGTAGCTGTGTGCTCATCCTGCCTGCGGCTCAGAGCCCAAAGGAGCTGTCGCTGGCAGTGTGTTTGTGCTGGCAGGTTGCATGCAGGGCTCTTGTCCTCCTTGCCGAAGTGACGAGCACAGTGGCCACCAAAACTGGGGCAGAATTCACTGTGCAGAAAAGCATTTTTATAACAGTGATAATGCAGATCAATACAAACGTTGTGTTTCCCAATCTTTATCACGCACTATCATTGTGAAAGCAATTCTGTTACCTGTCAGGTATGTTGTAGCTGAGCTAAGCTTCGGGAGGTGGCATTTCCCAACCTGGCTCTCTCCACTTACAGCACTCTGCCCTATGGAGATGTTTCAGCAGCATACTTTTTTCTAGACATGCTCAAGAGCCACCCAGGTGACCCCTTTAATTGCCCTTACAACCTGGGAGATTGAATGGTGTTCCCATTAACAAATACAAGTTCTGCTGTGCTCCCCAGCTCTTTAAGAGGACACAAACTCTGTCACTTCTTGTTCTGAGCGCTGCCACCATTCACTCTGCCTGTCCATCACTGAGCAACTGTACTCTGCATGTCAAAGCTGCCAAAACATCTTTCTGTGATTTGTAAATATTGGCATAAACCTTCTGTTAACAAATTCTTGAACCCAGTTTGGTGGAGGGTAGCTTTGGGTTGGAGTGTGCAATTTGCCGATTTTTTCATTGCAGGAACTCAGCTTCAACAGCTCAATTTCCATTCTGCACATATGCCATGTCGCGGAGAAGCACAACTGATGCTCTACATGGTCACTGCAGATTTTTCTTTTTCTAAATCTGTGTCATCTCTCTCCCTGCATACAAGCATATCACCCCACCCACCCCCACAACGTGCATTCCTTTCACCCAGTCGTCCTAGCAAGGAGTGTGTGACTACAAACACAAGCAAAACCAGAAAATGATCTCTCTTGATTCACAAACTTTTGTTCTTGAAAGAGAGGACTGTGAGGCTTAACTGTAAACATTTCTGCAAGCAGTTCTTCTTGAAGTGAAGCAGGAGTTCAAATGCAGCCAACAATGCGATTTTTGATGCTTTTAAAATCAACATCATTTGGTTTAGCTCTGATATTGCTTTGCTCGGGAGGTAATTGCAAGGAGTGAAAGTAACAGTATGTGCTTCCTACCGATGCAAATGCAGCTGCTGATAACTGCAAATGAAATAATAGGTTAATTGAAATAAGCAGAGGAAGAAGAAAGCAGCTTCAAAAACGTAGCAGAAATGTGGCTGAGAAGAAAGTGTCTTTATATTTTAGAATACAGGGGAATTTTTTGGCTGTTGCTTTTTTGTACTGAGAAGATGAAAATTCTTCAAGTCCATGCATGAATAAACAAGTACAGCTGGGCAGCCTAATACATAATTTATACTGATCAGTCACTGCAGATTTAACTGAATAAAGCCAAAATGAACACTAATTGTTTTGACAAACTAAAATAGTGTATATGATGGTTTATTATGAAGCTTGCTGGTTACTATCTGTATCTCAGTGGCTATTTTCAGGACTGATTGCTGCATGAGAGGCAGAAAATTATTAGGACAATATTATGATTAATATCTTGTTGAAGATAAAGCATTTTAATTGCTGAACATACAAGCAGAAAATAGAAAGAACTGTCTTCAGGACAGAGGGGAGAACTGGCACAGTGAACTACGGGACGAGAGCTGATTTAGGGGGTGAGGTATTGCTGAGTTAATGGGTGGTACCTTGTTGGCTGAAGGCTAAACCTGAAAGTAGCAATTTGGTTTTGTCACATTTGAAATACATCAGGAATAAATGTGCCTTTGGATACTTGTCTTCTGAAAGAGGACATCCAAAAATTGTCAGTGAATTTCCGGAGAGTTATGTATGTAGGCTCGTTAATCTAAGAAGCTACACAGTTTTGCTCTGGTTTTGGTACGCACAAAGTGAAAGAAATACATTGGTGGGCCTTTGCTTTGCTTCTCCAGACCCTTTTAGTGAGATGGATAGATAAATGAGAACAATTTAAGATATCATTTGGAAATTAAGTAAAAGACAGACAAAGGTAATAATGTTTGCAGGGATCCCTGAGCACCACTTCTGCATGGGCTCCTTCGTGTGACACTGAGCTGCTTCTTCCTAACAGTCTTCTGCAGTGGCCTCCCCTTGCCACCTCTCCCTCCTGCCTCTTCTCCAAGGACTGGCAGCTCCACTTGGCTCCCAGCATGATTTGCATAATGACTGATGGGTTTGCTGAATCTCAGATCATCACTGTGTTTGCTGTGATTAAGTTTTGGGATATGGCTGTAAAACTGACAGTTGGGCTTGAGTGTTACTGGAGTTGGAGGATGGTTGGACCCAGGGCTTTATTCTGGACCATTCTGTGCCCAGAGGCAGCCAAGTGGGTGGAAGCTGGACATGAATCTTTCCTAGGCTCTGCAGCGGTGTTTTCCTCGGATCTGGGGCTATCACTAACTTGTGATCACCCCAACTTGTGAAAACATACTTTGCTGATGAGAAAATACTTCTTTTTTAAGAGTGCTGTGCATCAGGGTAGTTGAATACTTCTGTACTAACTTTCTTCAGGTTATCTGTAGATTATTCTATAAAGTATGAATTCATCTGATGAAGATACACCTATGCAGAACTTGTGAGAACTTCACCTCTGAGAACTTGTTTGTGCTTTGCTGAGATATGGGTTAATTTACGCCAGGAGACTTAAGAAGACTTAGGGCAGCTCCCATTCAGTCTGACCCCTCTGTGGATTCAGTTTCCAGTAAAATCAATACATTTCTTTCTTTTTTTTTTTTTTGGTGACAAAGCCATTGCTGGTCTGACACATCATGAGCAGGGTTCACCACTAACCACCCAGCTGTGCCTGTGCTTTCATGGCCTTTGCATCAGCTCATGTGCAGTTGGTGTGGAGTCATGTGGCTGCTAAGCTGAAGGTTTTTAATTTAACATCACCTTAGGTATAGTTTGTAATTTTTGTTCTGTGGCAGTGAATGACCGTTCTATTCCATTACCTAGTCTGCTTGCTGTAATTTCCAGGATTTATTTTAAAATTAGTACACTGGCTATATGCAACTCTACCTTCTCTTCCAAGAAGTTCGTGTTCTTCACCAACTTCTGTGTGCCATTAAACATGAATATCAGAACTGCTTCCTTATTTATTCTAATTTGTAATTTATAAAACCCCAGTTTGTTGTTCTAATGTTTGTTGTACACTAGAAACACAGCTTATAACTTGCTCCAAACCCAGAAAATCCTTTACCCAAGACAGTCCCACCCCATCAAATCAGTTGGCCTTGAGCCTCTTCCTTAGTTAACATCTGAGTAAAGAAAGGGCTCAGCTGGACTCCCCCTCTAAATCCTGCCTGAATTAACTCCGTTTTGCATTTGTAGAAATCAGTGCAGAACAGGACCCTCTGGGTAGTTCACTGAGGACTCTTCTGCTAGTCTCCTTCAGGTACTTCAGGTTTTTCTCTGGTCTTTCAGCAGTGTTTCAGGCTGTGCTGGGGGCTGGGGGGCATTGGGGAGGAGTGGCTCCGGCAGTGGGCCATCTGCAGCCCTCTACTCTGGGGAAGCTGGGACCACTTGCAATTTCACACACAGGCAGCACTAATCTACAATAAATCTTATGAAATCAATAAAAATATGGAAAGTATATCATTTTTAAAGAAAAAACACATGAGATGGCTATTAAGGGCACAGCCATTCTAATACCTGTGTCTGGTTGAAACTGCAATTAAAAACATTCCAATAATAAATCTACTTTCAGTCTCGTTTAATGCTTTTAAGTTGCTTGAAAGTTCAAACTGGTATCCCAAAAATGTGCCAGGACTTTCACAATGTATTTTATAGAGTCATAAATAAATATGGCAATTAATCTAAGCTATATTTCTTTCATATTTGATGACAATTTATTATGACACTCACTCATTCAGTGCACAAAAACTCTAATGCACTTAAAATCGGATTTCAAACTAAACGTTTTATGGGAAAATATAGTATTGATCATCCATTTAACGATATCATGTGATGATTCATAACCTGCTATAAAAAAGGATCTTATGAGGACATGCAGAATGAGTTTTGTGGACCATTCTCACCACAAAATCCAACAAGATCTGTAGTTCTCAATGATGTTTTATATTTCTGTTTGGAGTCTTTGCCTATAATGTTTTGGTGGTTTATGATAGATAGCAACTTTAAGATAAAACATTTTTCATATTTAAGTTAAATTGAATAGTGTCTAATTTGTTAAACATATACTGTTATATGCACTTTTATACTGTCCATTTACACAAATTCATGCACAAAGTTTGTTCCTTTCAAGGATAATTTCCAGAATTTTGTTTATATTCCTTGGGCTGTTTGTGCAATACACATCTGCTGCTGTGTTCTTTAATAAAAACGTGACCCAGGAGTCACATGGCTTCACACGCTGCTCGTTGCTGGTGGTGTGACGCACCCTGTGCAGCTCTGAATGCTGCAGAGGCTTGGTCTCTGACATGCCAGCAGCAGTGATCTGCAGTCAGCTGTCCCAGCCCTGTGGGGCATTTCTGGAACTGTTTTCAAAGCTGAAAAGCTCCAGAAGATACATCCTGAAAATGCAGGCTGCTGGGGTAATTTATGTGAACTTGGGATCTGGTGCAGCAGGAAGGAAGGGCTTGCAGCATGCTGTGTGCTGCGTGCAGGTTCACACCCAGGCTTCTCCAGTCCTTCAACATCAACTTGCAGGCACTTTTCCATGGAAATGTTGGTTTGGTTTGCCCTGTGTGTGGATCAGCCCTCGGACGCAGCCACGTGGGCGACGGGCATCGTTTCTGTGCAGAGGGAGAAGGGGATCCAAAATGGCAAATGTCTTTTTCTGTCTTTGTAAATAATTAGTGTCTGCATTTGTGCACTTGACTGGTCTCTCCTTGCTCCTGCCTGCCTGCCCGCTGCCCGTGGGGTGGCTCTGCGCCACAGTGGGGTGAGCAGGGCAGCCCCTGCTGCAGCCCAGCCTCACCTGGAACAGACGTTTTGCAAGTACCCAATTCCTCATCTCATTCTCTGAGATTCTTAACATAATGATGTCTTCCAGTTTGAGCAGCCCATAGTTGTTGTCAGCCTAACTATCTTCTGGATATCTTTCCTTAATGCCATAGGTTTTGAGTGGTGGTACCAATGCTTGGAGAGACAGCAGAAAGAAATAAGTAGTGAAGGCTAAAGCACGTGGTTAAAGAAGAGTCTCATTTATAAATCAATTTTAATAACATATTTAAAAGCTCTCACATTTGCCTTTAATGTGTTTCCATTTCCCCTTTGGTCATTAATATTTAAAATATTTTTCTTTACTGATCTTTTTTTCTATTGTGTCCTTTCTAACTTCTCTTTCTCTCTTTAATCTGTAATGAGTGAGTTTTTGAAAAATGTATAATCCATGAGAAATCCAGATAATTTGATACAGGAAAAACCTTCAATCCCTTGAAAGAAATTTCAGAGGAGTTGAGTTTAAAAGTTATTCCAAACAGTTTAACTCATAAAAGGGTGTATGTTTTCACTGATAGACTTTCACAATGAGAAGGCGCCATTATTTCTGATAGGAAGTAATAATCAGCAATTAACATTTTTTAAAAAGATAAACTTTTTAAAAAAAAAGTTAAAACCAAACTGTGGATAACATTTTTCAGGAAGCCAGTTGTGGGGGTGACTTCATTCCATGAGTGATTTAAGGGCATGAGATTTGCTGGAAGTTCATTCAGCCTGTATGCCAAGGGCCTACTCTACTTTTGAATATGGAATTTGGGTTCCATGGTTGTACCTATCTTTAAGGTAGAGATTGTCACTTTAAATGTCCTGTAAGAGAAAGAAAATGAAAGGACTGAAGGAGGAGGGTCAGTGACCGGTCTCCTAGTTGGGTAAAAAGCTCAGACATATGCTTTGAAGGATTCATCACATATTATAAATAATGTGGATTTTATAAATGATGTCAAAATGCAGCTGTGGTGTGGGCAATTGCAGCCACAGATAGGTCTGAGTGCCAGTGCTGCTTCCCCACAGTTTAACTGGAGATTGCTCAGGGGTGAGAGTATTTGTAGCTCCACTTTAGGACAGGGAAGAACCACACCTGTGAGGCCTTTGTTAGGTGGACTTGTTACACCTGGAGCAGGAGGGAGGAGCTGGGCTGTGGTTTGGGATGAAGAGTGGCTGGAAGTAGGAGCACGAGGCACATGGCTGCAGGACTGGGACTGCCCAAGGTGAGTGAAAAGTGTGGTGGTGTCCCCACTGTGCTCATATCTTCCAGCTGCACTTGTGCTGGTTCTGGGGAGTGCCCTGGGAGAGGCAGCACTTCCCAAGGGCCTTCCTGGGTATGGGGAGAGAGGGGAGGGGGTCTCCTGAGGCTGAAGGTACCTCTGTCCTTGGTCCAGGCACACAGCAGCCTGTAGCTGGGGTAGCATATCATCTTGAAGGAGACACAAGAGCTAAATTTAATGTGTTGTAAATTCTCTAGAGACGATGGGGAAACCTCCAGAAGATAATTCATTTATACATCATGGGGAGACTCTGTGGACAATGAATGACATGCTTTATTGTGGAACTGAATAACGACTGCTCATCAGAGCTACTGGAAAGGATTTTAGATACTTAACAACATTGGTTTAGTTTTTTAATTTTAGTTTTATTTCTTTAGTCTTTAATTTACTGTGCCTAGGAATACTAAAATGTAACAAAGATGGAATGGGGATCTGCAATGTTTATTATTTTCAAGGAAGAGTTTAGTATGATGTTGTGTGATGTTTGAATACCTACCCAGGCAGTGCTATAACTCCCATGGCTATTTTGTTTTGTCTTCTTATCTTTGTAAAACTTGTACTGGTGTTTGGGTTTAGCACCAAAGATCTGTACTGGTGGTAATGGTGGAAGAGATATTTGTATATCTTTCTTTCTCTGGCTGCTGTTGAGAGTGAAAGGTGAGTTAGTTGTACCAACTACTGATACAGTGAGTGGTGGGTCTGCCTGGGCACCTTGCTGGGGGCAGCGGGGTGACCCTGGGAGGGGCTGCTTTTCCAAAGTTCCATTGGAACTTTGTCTGTTCCAAAGACAATGCAGTCTCCTGAGGGATGAACCCTAAAAGATGGATAAAGGTTTGTTCCTCATGCATCAGCTCCCAGTGCCTCTTTGATTATGCAGAGCTAGCAAAAGCCTGAGCAAATGTGCAGTGGGCAGTCAGCAGTGTTGGAATAGCCTTATTATGGGGGCCTGGCTTGCTTGTGCTCCTCATTGTTTCTGTGTCTTTTATCACTCAGTAAAAATACTGCCCCAGAGATTGTTTTACCTGTACTCATCCATTGAGCTTAAATATTTATCCAACTTCCTTCTGCTGGTTGTAGCCTGTTACGGGGTTTGGCTGTGGAAATAACTGATGGCCTCCCTTGTGTACTGTGCTGGGAAGGGATGGAGCAGGCAGGGCTATACAGAGGCCTGCAAAGGGCCCTGGGCATTGCAGCTGTGGGCACAGGTGGGAAACAGCCTCATTCCATCTGCCCCCAGCTCTCTGGCCAGGTGGCTCCTGTTTGCAGGCAATTCCTGTGCAGGCTTGTGTGTGTTGCTCTGCCAGGATCCAGTTTGGGGCTCGATAGCCCTGTGACTGCAGTGGCTGCCTTTTGTTGTTTCTGTGGCTTTGTTTTGGTCACATGTGCCAAATAAGCCCTGGACAGTAGCAAGTGAAGTTAAACCTTTGAAAAAAACCACAATAGAAAGAAAACAATATGAATAATGTCATGTTTAGTGTCAGATTAATTCTTTATGAATGGGTAAATGCCACATGTAGACTGTACACAGTCAGTCTAGTATTATTAGATATATGTGTAGAAGCAGTATTCAGAGCTAGTAAAAACCCATGTTGTTTGTAGACACAGTGAGTGAACTTCATGGGGAACGGGTCAAACTGGTGTGGGAAGAATATTCTTGCTCTGCCCAAGGATAATTTTTTTTTTTTTTAAGATAGTATCAGTGTAGTCTGCACTTGTACTCTTTTTTGCCATTAATTTGCCCATATTTGTCCTCCTAGTCTACTCTCTGTGGAAAAGTGATAAAGTGCAGCTGTTTTATTGGAGCTTAGAAAACGAGGGGTAACAGTGAGAGACAGCTGGCAGATCTTTGACATCAAAGAAATGCAGAAAACTTAAACCCCAGTATCCCTCATATGCCAGACGTGGTCACTAATGCCCAGTGTTACACTTGTGTGTTCCTGGAGCCCCCGCAGTGGCAGTCCCTTGGCTCTGCTGTGGGTGGGGAGCAGCCAGGCCCAGGGCACCGTGCAGGGAATAGCATGGCTGACTGTGGTCTGCAGCCGTGGGGGGCATTGTTAGGTCAGTTTAAGACCAGAGCCTTCAAGTCAGTGTAATTATGTAGGTGTTGCCCTTGCTATTAGCACTTTTGCCCTGATAGCTTTAGTGTATATTTTGCAAATAAAGTTACTGTCAGGTTTCATTATGTTGCTTACTGACCCACTGCTTTGGAGATGCTGTTCTTGCTCTCGGGGACTGGCTGCTTCTGCCACAGGCTGAGTGACACAACCCAGCAGAGACCCATCTCTTCTGGTTTTTGATGTGATGACTTCGAAGAGTTCTGTTGGTGTTCGATACAAGTTGTGACTGCCTCTAAATATTTCTTTTCCTTATCTCCTGAGTGCTTCCCTGCAAATGTTACCTACTCTCACTAAACTCCAGTCAGTCTAGTTTGTTTTCAGTCATCAAGAAAGGTGTTGGTACATTTAATTATTAAACTAGCAAACAAGGAGTGTTTTGAGACGGGTAGAGGGGAGCAGAGCAGACTGGGTTTCACTGGTTTAGCATTAGCCTAAAACTGCTTCTGTTAATGGAAAGCTTTACCATTAACTTGGGGGTGAAATGTGTAGCTATTAAACAGAGCTGGTAAAATCTCTGGGGTTCTCAGGCATTGCAGTGAAAGAGCCCTCTTGGAGAAAGGCCAGCAAAAGAATGACCCAAAATTCAGTCCTTGCATGATGAGAATTATCAGTATGTAACAAAAATAAAATTACAGTATTGGCTTCTGCCTCCCCAGGGCTGGCTGCTCTCTGCTGTGTGGGTCTGAGTGATGTACTCTTCATAATGAGTTGCTTTCATCTGGTTTGGGCCTTTGCTCTTCTTTTCAGCTTAGTGGAACTGAACCTATTTCTGCTGACAATGGTAGTGTTGTAAGGAGCGTCAGGCTTTAGGTCTCATAGGTGAGTTTGGCACAGTAAAATGTGTCCAGGGCTGCAGTGCCCTCACTGAGTTCAAGTATTGCAATTTTAATTTTAATCTTGTAACTGTCTCTGTATGTACTCAACATCAGCTTGACTTGGGTGTGCTTGCTACTGGACTTTAACAAGAGCTAATCAGTTTAAATGCATCTGCAGTTGTTTTTTGCATCAGTTTAATGAGGTCAATTTAAAATTGAATTCCTAAAGCTATTGCAGGGCTTCACATATTGTCAGGTCAAATAATTATTGAAGGTCAACTTAGTAACAATCTTTAGTAACTGTTTACATCACAATGTCTTCATGGCTACAGTGCGTGAGGACTTCAGGAGCCCCAATTTGAGTTTGTAAATTGTAAGGGAAAATGAATAACTTGGAGAGTGATGTGAGTAACAATCCCTTTCATGAATCCAGGCCATTGTTGAAAGCACATCAAGCTTTTGGTAGATAAATATTTTTCTGGAGTCAAGAACAGAGAAACATGTGACATTTCAATTACCACTGTTCATATTTAAATGTAAATAAGTGGCTTCTTTACTCTATAATTCAACAAACCTTATAATTATGATCTTACGATATTTTCATAGCACTTGCAGAAACATATGGCACTTCAATAAGCAAACAAGGCAAGAAATGGAATTAAGGATTTCTGTGATGTTTGTTTGTGTATTTGTGGCTGTGTTTTAACCTCTGTGTTTAAAATACCTCATTTCTTAATTTAGCAGTTTATATAATAGGAATGAATTTACATGAAACAACACCGAGCCTTGCGGTTGGGTTACTGCTTATGTCCTTAATCTGATGTAGGAGTGTTCTGCTGAAAAAAACCCCACAACTCCTAAGCAGCTGAATAGTGGTTAGAAGTATTGCCAAAGCTAAATGATCATTAAGGACTGCATGGGTCAGTGCCTTATTAATGTAAATTATTTTAGCTCCTGCAAATCCTTCTGTTCAGAACACCATGCTGATAGAGTTTCAGGCTATGATCTGTGCAAAGGGTAGGAAATATTGATTTGACTTGTAATGTTTCTTGATATCCATGACTCAATTCACAAGACCTGTGCAATATCAAGGCTTGAACTGGAGGGATCATTCAGCCCTGACCTGATTTAGTAAAATGCCTCTTAACTGAATTTTGATAGTAATATACAGTAATGCACTTAGCAGCTTGTGAGCTTACTGATCAATATGGAAAGTGTAATGTTATACCAAAAGACTTTGTTTATAATCTCCTTCCCCAGCCTGTGACCCCTGTTCTGCTTTATGTACAAGTTATTGTTCTCCATATACCAAAATACAGAGAAGGGAAATGAAGCTGTGAGCTCCTTAAGTACAAGCTGTGTTAGTGTGTGTGTACAGCACCATGGTATTTTCTGCTGGCATCCCAGGAAGGCACCATTGGATCTGCTGGAGATGGCCACTGCTTGGAATTATCTTGGAGTGTGTGTGGTGTTTCCTGCCTGTGTCACTGCATGCAGCCCTTGCTTTAGTGGGGGAATGCCAGAGCCAGATGGAATGCAGTGGAAAGTGAGGTGGCCCTGAAAATCCACGCTCTAGTTTGCAGAGGTGGCTGCTGGCTTTTTTGCCAGGTGAAAACATCAATAATGGCTTGCTCTGTACCAGAGTGTCCATAGTGGATCTCAGAAAAATAAGTGTTAGCTTTTGCAGCAGCAGAGCTGTAGGAACCCCATCCTGCTGCAACACTGCTCCCTCACATTTAAAGAAGTTGTGTGTTTTCCTTAAATGCTGCTGGGTGATATTTCAAAACGGCAGGACTGGGGAAGGATGTGCTCCCTTGGTCACTAGAATGTGATTTCAGGCTTCTGAGATACCTGAGGAGGTTTGTTTTTCTGACCACAGAAGTACTTCCTGATTTTTCAGGGTTTCTTAACTCTCCTCAATTTGGTTGCTGATAAGCAAAGAAATGGTAATTCAACTCAGTTGTGATTTAAATAAATAAAAAGACAGGGAGGAAATCAAGCTGTACCTTAAAAGGGAGTGCAACTACAATGAGATGTATATCACACAGTCTAAATGATTGGGATGGTATAATAAAATATTCACAGAGCCTCTTGAAGTACATGTTCTGTAATATACATTTTAAAATAATGTTGGGTGTTATTGGCTGAAAGCAATTTATCATTCACAGTGAATTTTAGATGTAGGTAGGCTCTTACACTGAGCTAATGCTCATCTTATTCCTTTTATACTCTGTGTTTTGTAATATTTTCCAGAATTAAATTAACAGTGCTACTTGAAACTTTGAAGCCAATTCATGTCTATGTGGCTCTTGATTTTATTTTTCTTTGGTTGGGGGAGGAGGGAGGGATGAGAGCTGAGGCTCTCAATGGGTCATTTCCTGCAAGGCAGAGCACTCTGTTATTCTGGAGCACCGGCTCAAGAAAACTGGCTTTCCAGTTGCTGCTGTTCGTGTCAAGGCAAGTGTTGTACACAATATATGAAGTGTAGCGTAAATAATTTAACTAGCTTTTGAACATGGAAATAGCAACATGATAAAGTAGCAAAACATAACAGGTTTCCAGCCAAACACATCACTGATTAGTTAGCCTAGCTAAAACAAACAGATTTTTTTTTTCCTCAAGTGAAACTGATTTAAATGCAAGGGAAAGGCTGCAGAAAGGCCTGTTTGCAGATTAACAGCACCCTAGTTATTTGCAGCTGCAATAACTTCTCGAAGGACAGCTGAGCTGGGACTGTGCACTTGGGTTGCAGTTGTGTGTGTGAGAAGGGAGGCTTGCTGGCATCTCCGGCAACATCCCTTTGACCAAGGTGTGATGTTTCAGCGCAGTGATTGCATAAGTCAAAGGTCTTGGAAGCTCCTGGGCAGACTTTCAGATGGAATTGTCACACTGACCTTGAGGCACTCCAGATCTGCTCATTCACCTGCAAAATTTAATGATAATATTTTTTCCCAAAATACACAGAAGTAATTTTATATCCCAGCCAACTCATCTTGCTCCAGATGAGTGGGTTGTTTGTGCTATAGGTTCTCTGTTGTCTATACCTCTGTTTCCAATAGCATGCAGACAGTCAAATTTTAGAAGTCAGGGTTCTGTCAGATGAGTTATTTTCTTAAATTAAAATCTAGTTTCTGACTAAACCTGCAGGACTGACACTTGTGAGAGTTTGTGCCTGCCTGAGTGGGAAGGCTGATGGCAGCATGTGTGCAGAAATGCTGTGCACCTTTTCTAAGCCAGACAGGCAAGGGGCAGCCCTTGCAGAGTGGGGCTTTACTGGAGAGCTCTTGCTTGAATTGTTTTGTATTATCCTAAAAAGGCCTTAGGCACAAGATTCTCTTCTTGCACATCTTGTGTTAGGCATCAGCATGTATGGAAGGCAAATTTACTATTGGAACTATCAATAAAACATAATTTGTCTGTTAAACTAGTAATTGTGAAAAAGGCTCCCAAGGTTTTTATTCCCCCTTTTTTTCCTCTTTCAATTACTACAAGGCCAGTTTTAAATCTTGCTGCAGGTGGAAATGTGCCGTCGTAAGACTTGTTGATGCTTCAAAATCTGCAGGGTACCTGGGGGCCTTATTGTTGGCCAATGGTGTCAAGGGAGGTCTGAACTAAAACCTAATAATGATTAAGTTAAATGGCTTCAAGTACTGTTTTGGGCTTGTTCTGTGGCAGATGCCCTTTGGGGCAGGGGAAGCCAGCTGAGGAACAGTGACTGTCTGGGGGTCGGGAGGTACAAAAGTGGGAAGTGAGGATGTTTTCATATCTCTTTTTTGTTCACTGTTGTGATGATAGAAGTGGGAGCAGCTTTGTGCTGTGCTGGCTTATGCAATTCTGTGATTTAAGGCTGAAACTCCTTTATTATAAAGCTCATTTTCAATGTGATTTCTTTTTTCTTTGGGGAAAAAAGTCATAACGTTTTTTCTTTTTGAAACAGGATCTTCTGGGGCATTGGTTAAGAATTGGGGAGAGTTTTAAAAATGATGATACTTAAAAAATATTTTCTGACTTTTTTTTTTTTTTTAAGTTTATTTTAATACTCTGGGGCTTATTTTTAACTCCTGGAAAGCTTGGCCTAGAGACTTGATTTGTTTTGTTTGGCTCAGCTTACTGAGAATAAGGATGTCTGGGTGTACTTGGGAAGGAAATATGAGAATTAAAGACCTGTTTTGGTGCATAAAAATTATTGTTTGTAATTTAAATGGTTAGAAATGGAAATAGGGTTGTTTCTGTCTCAGTTTGCTGGAGAAAAATGAGCTGAGAGAAAAGGAAGTGTGCAGGAGAGGCACCTGGGAAAGAAAATGAGGCATGTAAGGGCTGTAGGAGGTGATTCAGGACTGGCATCATTGAAACGTGGACCTTGGGAAGCTGTAAGGGTGGTGTGTTACCCTCCCCTTCATATAAGCACTGTTTGATTAAATTTGCCTTGTTGAAGCTCGTGGATATGAAGCACAGCAGAAAGGAACAGCCCAGCAGTGAGTGGGCCTGCTCATCTCTCCCTGTCACACCTCAGGCCTGGCTCAGCAGGGAGGGTCTTTGGAATGCTGCTGCAGTCAGTGACCTCCTGGGACTGCTGAAAGCCTCAGGGGGCAGGTTTGCACGGTGCCTTCTGACTCGGTACTTGCCCGAATGGGTTTGTGGCAGGGTGAGATGTTGGTGCCTCACTCTGCTGACATCCAGCATGACCCCCAGCTCTGGGTGTGGTTGTTTTGGAATGCACTGGATGTCTCATAGGTTGCTGCAGTTAGACTACCATAAGCCTTTTGAGGAAACTATTGCTTCTCAACAACAGTTTTAGGATGACTGGAGGAGTAAAAGCACATTATTCCATGATAATTTCAAGTCTAATCAGATGCACATCTTCAGTAGCAGATGTATTTGTTGCAGGTGCATCTTTCTCATGTTATCCTCTCTGTCATACAATGCATACACTGAGAAGAGAATGGCTCTTGGATAAGGGATTAGTGATTTCTTTCACTCTTCACACTGCCATAAGTACTGGGAAAGGACTGTGGTTTTAGTGGAATTTAAAGTTAGTGAGACAAGTGACTGTTGAAACCACCAAAGGGATGCAGAGTGACCCCAAAAAAATGGAGTTGCTCCTTCAGTTTGGCAGCTCCCCCATGTACCACCTGCCCCAAGTTAGGTTCAGGCAGACCTTGGCTTGTTGGCTGCACTGTTCGCAGCAGCTTTCAGTGAGAATGAGCAGCTCACCCGGTACTCAGCTCATCTACCTTTTGCCTCACCAGCATGAGCTTGTTATAACTAGTGCCACAAGACTTAACCAATATTGGGTTGACTTTCTGCTACAGAGGAAACTTCAGGCATCGTATTGATTTGGCCCAATATGTTATATGTGTATTTATTTGCCAGCAAAGACATACAGAAATACTGGTGCTCTGTTTTAATACAAACTCAGCTGTTTGCTGATCAGCAATGACTATTTAAATTGACCAATCTACCTCACCCTGGCTGGAGATCAAGGGATCAGCACTTAATTTCATTCCTTGAATAAAGATTTTTATATATATATTTATATATATATCTCCACATGGAAATATCAGAACATGAAAGGTTAAATCAATATGGAGTTTTACATTGCTTAAAGGGCATTTGCATCAAAGCAGCCATGAATGCAATTCACTTGTTTAATGAATTTTTTATGCTTATTTAATGAATTTCACAAAGGTGTTTTTCATAAAATGGATAAGGACTTCCAGTTTTATGAAATAATAAAAATGGAACTGAAGTTATGAAATGAGCAATCTCATTAGTTAGGCATGATATATTCATATGAAAGTGTACATGTTTCTGAATTATTGCAAGCAGCTCTATTGCTTGAACTGTAACTCGTTATAATAGTATTGCAAATATGCCTTTAGTTAAGATATCAGAAAGTGACAGAAATTAGATTTTGATTGTTAATAATGATTTAATTAATACTTATTGTATTTAGCATAGTATGGATGTGTCTTTCTTTTGAAAATGTATGCTTGTATTCTTCATTGATAGATAGTGAGATGCAGCACTATTCCTATCCCCTTTTTGCTAGAATTCTGGCTTAATTTTGTGTTTGAGAAGCTTTATTCTGTTTTATTATCCTGATGAACAGAGGAAAATATTATGATAGTCTGCCAACAGTATGAACATGCCTTATTTTGCAACATGGGAATCTGTGATCTAATGTACTTTTGGAATTGCATCATCTTGCTGAAAAATTCTCCCAACCTGAAGGCACTTCAGGAGTGAAAGGGGACTGTGAGCATTGTTTGCTTAAATGACTTGTCTGATCGACTGAACACTGCAGTGTTTCTGCTGGTGGGATTTCATTATCCGTTCCAGCAGCACCTGCAGCAAGGCTGCTGCTTGCCCTCCAGTTTGGACAGGACAGATGGATACACTAATTCTGTCTTATTAAGTTGTGTTTGAAATCTGTCCTGATTTTGAGCATGTGGTGTTACCTTCAAGTTCAGTGGGATTATTCATGGACAACTACAAGCTTGGGCCAAGGGGTTGCTATGTGCTGAGTGATTGTTGTCAACTTTGGTGTGTTTCCAGGCTTGTTGGTCCCCTGGGTACCACCACACCGGTTAGGAAATGTGCCCCAGCTTCATTCCCCAGCCTGAGTATTTGCGTTGTGCTAGGTGCAAATGATTTCCAAGAATGTTTCCTTTATCCCTTCCCTCTCCTGCTTTGGCTGTTGCAGCCAAACTTTCTCTTTCCTTTCTGCCATTTTGGACTGACTTAAAAGTGCCTTATCCAAAACAGGCTTTACAACATGGTATAAACAGAGTATTGTCATTACATGAAGTGAAGCAGCTCCAAGTGGAGTAAAGGAATCCCACTGCCCAGCCCTGCTGGTTTTACAGCCCTCATGCTCTGCCAAGGCAACAGGCAAAAATATTGCAGTAATAAGAGATAAAGTGGGACTTTCAAAATTAGTGTTCTTGCCTTATTAGGCATCCCTTGTGCTATACTCCAAGTAATCTTGTTAACTACGTGCATTAGGACACAACAAAGCAGGGCAAGATAGTAAGATAATGGTTTGTCCTCAGTGGTTATTAGAGGAAAAAGATAAATGGAAGGCCTTTTCACCCGTGAAGTGTCATTATCCCACTCTTTGGCATGCTTTGAAGCCTTCTTGTGATTGTGCAATTAGCCAAATAAGATACTTACAGAAAATAAGGTAGCACTGACATCTGCTCCTGCCCTATCACCTCCTGTGGGGCGTCAGTGTGCTGGTAGAGCTGGTGCTGTGCCTGTGCTGCAGAGCAGCTCCAGCCTGCCTGGCCCTGCAGTGGGGCTGCACTGGGGGGATCTCTGCTAGAGCCCCTCAGAGCACAGTGCTTGCTCTTGGGAGCTTGTGCTGCTGGATTTGCACTGTTGGTGTCCCTTGTCCAGGCTGGACTTGGGATGGTTTTGCACAATGCAGGATCTGTCTCTGTTGTGCCTTGGGTGTGTAAATGTTGGTATGTTCTTAGAAATTAAATTCAATGGCTAAGTCTTTTTCACCTTTAAGGCTTCAAAGAACACAGGCCAGTGCTCGCACACAGATCATGTCACTCACGGAGGGGCACACACAATCCAGTCTTTGAGGTGGGGAAGCTGCTGGGCTACCCAGAACATGGAGGGTCCTGTCCTTTCCCTTTCCCATGCTGGGCCCTCTTCTCTCTTTCACAGGCTCTGTGTCCTTGCAAACCAGAGACAAAACAGTGTTTTGGCCCTGAGTGTCTTGCAAAAGCAGCAGCAGTGTGGCGTGGTTAGGTAATTCCTCCCTGTGCCACAGGGCAAATCTGTCTTTGAGCTGGGCTCACCCAAGGACTCCTGAGGCCATGGCAGCAGCTTGACTGATGCTCTGCGTTTGGAGCTGAGGCTCCAGAACCATCCTGGAGCTCAGCGTCATTACAGTGCACCTACTGTGGCAACTGTGCCCCCCAAGAGTTTCATGGCATTGCACCAGATTTAATAGCTAGCTGGTATTTAATTTGTGGTGTGAAATAACATCTGTTATTATATCTAACATAAATATTTACTTGAGAGATTCGACTAAAAAAACATTTGCTTGCCTTCTAAGCCTATCAATTTCTCATCTGTGGCTGACAAAGAAAGCTTTGAGTGCTTAAATTCATTTCTAGAAATTAAATTAAAATTTTCAACGCTAAAGATTCTGTGATTCCAGACACTTTCCTTTCCTTTTATTGTGTTTGACAGCAACTAGACTCTCAAGGTAAGTGGTGGAGTGTAGTCCTATGTAAATGTGAAGCATAAAATGAAAACTGGGGGGAAGAAAAACATTTAAGGTAGGAAATTAGAACAGTTATTGAGTTCCACACTATGGTTAATGAGTGTGCAGAAAGAAAACATCTTCTTGGCCTAGTGAGCTGGAGCATTACAACTGTTGCAACACTTCTTCTGTTTTTAGAAGGAAATAAGTAATAACCCCGACACATGGGAAGTCTTCAGTTTGCATTTTTTAATGCCTCAGGGGAGTGCAGTGTTTCTGGTTTAGAATCTGTTAAAATTTTATTTAAAAGGCAGGTTTTGTTCTGAAAGCAAAACAAAAATTAACATATTAAGCATATCTGTAGGTCAGGAGTGTATGGGAGAGGGCTTGGCTGCTTTACCAGGACGTGGCTCTTACAGAATTGCTCAGCTGAGGTTAGAGGCTGTGGAGGGAAGACTGAAAATTACTGTCCCTTACTGAAATAGGTTCAGTGTACTCGGGTTTTATGCTGTGTTGCCCTGGGTATAATTAAAAGCAGCCTGTAATGGCACTGGAGCGGAGGGGCCTAGGCACAGGTTCTCAGTTTTGGGATACTTTGGCATTCTACCAGGAAAGGGAGGCTGGGATGGGGTGGTGCTGCCCGGGTGAACCCTCTCCTGGTCATTGTTGACTTCAGCTGGAGGCTGTAAATGTTACCCCTCTGTCTGGGGATGGAGGAGAAGGGGTGTCCAAAACTTGCTGGGGATGTGCTGTAGCATCCCATGCAGCCTTTATTCTGCAGTGCTGGTAAGCTCATATTGTCCCCACTGTTACACTTTAACTGGACTTTTCTTGTGTTTTGTTGGTAGTAAAATATCTGGGCTGACCTCTCTGAGGCTGAACTGAGTCCTGAGAAAAATTAGGCAATTCAGTTTTAAGGTACATGGCACAATGTTGAGCAGTTGAAAAACATCTGAAACCTCTGTGAACGCATCCCTGTGATTGCAGCTAAGGTCCAGGGCTGTATGGCCTGAATTAATGAATGTTGCTTCTGCCCAGGGCTGATTAGGTGTGTGAGGTGTCTGCTAGCACAGCTATGCAGCTTCTGCTATCTCGCTGAATGCTTCAGGAGATGCAGTGGGTAGTTTTGCATGCTACTGCATTGTGAGGTTTAGGAATACTCTTGCACACATCCTGTGCTATTTAAAAGTCCCTTCATGCAATGGTTGAAGTATTTTCATCCGATGCTGTTACTGAGCAAGCTGTTGAAAGATGTGAGCAAGTAGCAAGTCGATCAATATTTTATCCTTTCTAGGCTAATAAGTTCATTATTATTGACACAGTGTGGCTGGCTGCCTTCAGTCTGACAAATAACATCCCAAACCAAAGTAATTGGAGTTCTTTTAATGATGCTTTGATTGGGAAATATCTTGGGGTCAGGCTGGAGCTTATGGTTGCATCTGGAGAGTCAATTTTTATATTTGACTAGGTGTAAATAATATGGGACAGGGCAGGGACCCTCAGTCTGGTCTCTATCCTGGCAGAAAGGAGCCAGGTTGTGAGTTCATGTGCCTAGGGAGTGATTCCTGAGCCTGCCTCAGCTCCTTCACCTCTCTTCTCTCCTTTGGTCAGAAATTTCCCTTGGGTCCTGAAGCTCAAGGCTTGGCTGACACCAAAACATTCTGCAGGACAGCCAGCTTGTGCCCAGCTGCCATCTGACCTGTCCTCTCCCTCCACCACCTCCTCTTGCAAAGTTTTCCACTCAGAGCAGGAGCAGCAAGGCTTTGTTTCTTGCTGCCCTGGGTGGCTGGGAGCAATTGTGTTTGTGGCCTGAGCCTTGCTACCTCTCAGAGTTAAAAGCTGCTCTGAAGTTTTTATTACCTTTTTTGTTTCTTTGGAGATACGTGGAGCTTAAAATTAAATGGTTCAAATATGGATCAAGATTAAATAATTTGGGTCAGGGCATGTTCTCAGATGCCCTCCAGGAAACACAGTCAGTAGTTAACCTAATCAGCTCCTGTAATTCCACCAAATTCAGCTGAAGCAGCATTTCTACAGTAGAAGGAAACTTGAAGCTTAATAGCAAGCATCCCAATTTTTAGACTTTTCATGAGACTAGTTTGGCTCTGGTGTTCTTAGCAAAACCCAGAAGCAGTGTCAGGGCATGGGTTAGTCAGCAGCTGGGTCCTGGTGCTTTGTGTGTGTTGTGATGCTTCTTGCTTAGTATTATGCAGTAATTGTGATTGTTGGGGCTAGAGTAGTTCAGAAATTATATTGCTGACTTCAAAGTATATGTCAGTCCAAACAGGCAGGTTTGCAAACTAAAATAGAGATTAAACCAAACCAAGAATTCCAATGGTTGTCAATGAAGTTTTTTATTTTTGTCTGCGTACATGAACATACATACGCTTTTCAATGCTTCCAGAACTTGCAGCCTTCCCTGGAAAGAGCTCTGATCTGTAAAGTCTTGTGCTTCATAAAACACAGTGGCCTGGTGACCTCCAGCATATGGAGTTGCTGGGGAAACCTGTGTGAAATGGCAGCTTTTTGCCTAATGGTGCCATTTTATTTGATCAACTCCAAAATCCTTAAGACACACCTGGGGGAGGTCACCAGCAGGTCTGAGCATCTACTTCCACTTGTGCCTTTGAAATTCTGCTTTGTCTTGTGATTTGGTGGGTGCTTTTTGTATCATTCCATGTGCATCTTATGAAAAAAGTAAGTGGGCAAAGGCATAAACCAGCTGTTTTGGGAGGCTGGGGTGGCCCAGGCTTGATGTGTAACTGTGCTGTGGGCAGTCAGTGGCCCTCTGCCTCCTCCAGTGCCATGGTCCCACTGCAGCCCCCGTGGCCTCTCTCTGAGAGACATTTTTAAAGATTTTTCCACTTGCAATGAGCAAACTCCTGGTTGCATCCAGTGCCCAGTAAAGTAAAAGGAGACTCTGGTGAGGCCCCAGATTTCAAGCTCTTGGGGCTGCTACATATTTCTCTGCTTGGGGGAGAGGCCAAGTGTTTGCAACTTTAGATGTAAAATGTAAAAGCACTTGGTTGTCACATGCCATTAGCTGTTTAAAGCGTGACATCTCAGGAAATGCTTCATCGTAATCCTCCAAATGAAGAAATCTGAAGTGAACTTCAAACTGTTTGCTCACTTTGGGTATCATGTTGCAGGGTCAGATGGTGAACTCAGAGTTGTACCTACTCTCAAATTGGTTTAAACTGCCGTCAGACAGTTCAAGTCCTGAAAAATCAGCTTGTGCATTTTCTTTACTTTTTCTTTACAAGCAGAACTTAGGAGCAATATCTGTATGGCAAAGCTTGTCCACATACTCTTCTCCAGCTGTTTTTCCTGAGACACCTTTTGCTCAACAGCACTGTTAGTTTAACTTTATCATCTGCTTGAGTTTGCTTTCCTCTTCCTGCTGGCAGATGAGTAATGGGAAAAGCTGCTCTGAAAGGATATATGTTGTCTGCCTGAGCTTTTGCCTCAGCAAGTACCTGTATTTCACTTCAAAAAAGAAAAGCTTGAATCTGTGATGCTACGTAAGGAAGAAAGTGGTGCTGATGTTTTTGGCTTTGTTTCTCAGGATTGTTCTAGTTGCTTTCCTGTGCAGTGGTCCAGTGGAAGACATGTCTGGTATGTAAGGACTGGCCATCACAGATGGCCAAGGGGGCCAGTGAAAACAGCTTTGTAGTCATCCTGATATGAAATTGCTTCACTAACAAGAGTATGAAACATGAAATTATAGTGTTGTGTGGAATGAAGTTTATTCAACTGTCATGCTCAAAGGTCCTATTAAGCTGTCAGCTTGGTCTGCTCTATCCTTGATTTTGCTCCACTGAAATTTAACATGGTTTCACTTCTCAAAGCCAAACCTTTCCAAACCGACCTCTGTCTCCATCCTGCTTAATGCCCTTCAGAAAGATTTTTTTTTTTTTTTTTTTTTTTTTTTTTTTTTTTTTTTTTTTTGTTACTTCAAGATGTTGTGATTGTCTTTCTGGTCAGAAGTCCTTCATTCCTTGTTTATTTTTCTTTTTAACATCATAGTCCATATTCATCCCTGTGTAGGTCTAGGGTACTAATTTGCCTCCAGGAGGGTGTTTTTGGCTGGTGGGCTGATAGCTGTGCAAGCATGTTGGGTGTCCCTAATGTTGTTCCTATTAAATCCAGGTCTGGGTGAGAGTATTTGCAGATAAATTCATATGAAGCCTTGCGAAGAAAGCACAGATACTGGTAAACCTGACAGTGACTTTATTGATGGTGGTAGTAATAAGAAATTATGATTACTGTGATCAGGGATAGACTTTTTTCTTTTGTAATAGGTATGGTTGAGTATTGTATTTATTTCCTATAAGAACTTTTTCTAACTTGTTTTGATACAGGGAAAACATATTTCCATTAAAGGATGTCATTGGGGTGATTTTTGCTTCATTTCTGTTTTATTCCTTGCTGATTTACTTCAGAGTAACTATTACTGATATTTGCTTGTTAGATTGCTTCCTGCAATGTACCAAGCAGCTGTGGCCTTCTTGTCTCTTGAGGAGTATTCTTATCCTGGCATGGGCAGAAGCAAAGCTTCTGACCAGCTATGCAGCCCCTCCTTGTTGTGCTGTAGGTATTAGTCATCCTGCTTCTTCTGGGCTTGTGCCATAGCACCCTGCTCAGGCTGGGCCTCCTGTCCTTCATCTTCATGAGATGAAGGTCGCCTTAGAAAAGGGGAAGGGGGAGACCATCACATCTTACAAGACTAGTAATAGCGCTGAGTGATCTGTAATTGATGTGAGTGTGTGAATCAGCTCCTTTTTTTGTTTTAATGTTGGACACCAAGGGATGGGCAAAAGGACAGAGAACTATGAATTGCTGAGAGGGTTTGCCTTAAATCTGTCAATCCCTTGTACAACATCTGCACGTTGTTTTGCTTTCTTCCCTGGCACTTTAGAGAGCCTTGAATCAGTGAGGAACAGATAGTTCAGTTCTTAAAGCAGTGCTTCTGTAACTATACACAGTTGGGGAATGTGCTTCTGGTGGATTTGTTCCATGAAATGCAAGGGAAGGATTCATGAGTACATAAAATAACAGCCTAATCAAAGAAATAAACAAGAACAAGTCTGTAATCTTCACAAAATTGGGGGAAAAAAGTGCTTCTGATGGACTTGCTCCTACTGTTTTCTTTGTAGCTGTTTCCAGAGCTCAGACCATCTGTTCCTTGTTGTAGGTTGTTAAGTGAAATGTGCTGCCAATACAAATAGCTCTGCTTGATGTTTGTTTGCATAAATTGTTTTGAAAGCTTCATGACGAATTTTAAGGATTACTTACAGGGGTAGGACTCTGTGGAGGAGGAAATATAAATTTGATGATGCATGTTGGAATCCATTAATTTGTTTGGAATTTATTATAAAAGTGAACATTCTATGTGTTTGTTGGAGAGGAGGGTAACAATTTCATCTTGAGCCCAGAAGGTTATGGTGACAATATGCTTATTTGGCCACATTGCAGTAAATGTGATCAATCTGCCTTCACATCTAAGTATAGTTGCCTTTACTTGTCAAATAAACTGTTCAGTATATCTAACTCACAAAATTTCAAAGCAGTGAAGCCTGCTTGGCTTTAGTGTGCCTTGGGAATCTTACACTCAGTTTTGTCTTGCTCTTTGATATTGGACTTTTGTGTGGGAAGAGTGGCTTTGAAATGTGTGTTGAAGGTGGTAAGTGAGAGGAGTGGAGGGGAGTTACACCTGGCTGCTGTTGGTTATATGGTGTATTGTGACTTGAGATCTGTGGTGGTGGTGCCATGTATGCTACAGCACGTGGGGAGCTAATTCCTGCTTCCCAAAACTGGTGATCCGAAGGCTGAAAGAAGGTGGAGGAAGTGTGCCTAAGGAAGGAGAGAGGATTTCAGTAGAGCCCTTTAAGTCAGTGACAGAGCTTGTGTAGTCAGACTTCCTCAACAGGATGGCCCTTCCTGATAGGGAAATGTCTGCAAACAGTGGGCTTGGAGCAGCTGATACAGAAGCAACTCTTTCCTTGCAGTTGTGTTCCTCTTCTTAATAGAGATCTAATATCTGGTGGCTTATATTTAGCCTTACAGTCTAGGAGTTTCAAGTAGTTGGAAATCAAATGGCTATCTCCCTTCTCACCAAACCTTTAGGTCTGGATTTGGAATCACTGCACAGTCAGACGTTCCTCTTGTCTCTGTGAAACTGTACATTAAAAACACAACCACACATACACACACACACACACACACACGTGCTCCTTAGCTGCTCATCACAGCTTTGCAGTGGTAATTCTCTGGTTTTAAGTGAATTGACCTGGCTGCTTTCATCTTCAGGTAATGCAGCCCCAGTTTATAATTCAGACCAGCAGCTTATGGAGATTTAGAAAGAGGCCCAGAGCTTTGCTTTACTGTGCCAGTTAAAGCATTTATACTGATGACAGTTAAATTGTTGAGGGCTCTGTTATTCATTTACATCACAGACACTAAGGTCCTCTGACGACCTACTGCAAATGTAAGCCAGATGTACCTAAACATATCTATTGTACATTTTACTTCATTTCAAACACTTCTCCTGACTTTCAACTCAAACCTTCTGTCTGTCTTGTCATGCTACAGTATTTAATGATATTTTATTGCATTAGTTCACAAAACCCTTGAGTTTTTCGGTTGTCCTAAGCTAATGGACTGGATCTGTACCCATTTGCTAATACAAGATCTTTTTTAGTAGGTAGCAGAGCTATTAAACATAAATCAAGGTTTCCGATAAAATATTAGGTTTCTGCTGCATCTTACAAAAGGAGAGTCTGCAGTTTTACCTGATGATTATATCTTACAAGCTATAGTTAAAGCTTGTTTGGGGATTTACTGCATTCCATACCCAGTAATTTCATACAAATCCATAATGATTATTTTGTATGTTCCTTTCATTTAGCTCATAAAAGAAACCACATAGTTTGCTAGCTGTAGAAATGAGAGCCATCCACTATTATTTCCTTGGAAAGGATGCACTGAGAAACTGATTTTTAATAAAAAGGTAATTTTTTTCTATTTAATCTGTGTATCAAAAAATCAGAGAGTAAAGAGAGATCCTGCTTTGATAAGACAGAAGTAGTTAGGCTTGCTACAGGGAGGAAAACATATCACAGCACTCAAAATCTTTAGATATTCTTTTGAAAATTAGGTTAAAATAGTATAAGCTTTGGTGGAGACTTATGATTTTTTTGTCATACCTTCATGAGTAAACAGGTGTCTCCTATTCACCTTTGGAGCAGGGACTCTTTTGGAAGACAAAGGTTGGTTGTTTGGCATGTTCCCTGGTCCCAGCTGTGGAAAGTGCTCGAGCAGAGGCTTGGCTTAACAGGGTTTTGGTACATCCTTCTAAAGTGTCTCCACTCCCTGCTGCTATTTTTAAGTACGCACACAAATCCTTCTGAAGAAAATGTGATAGTGGTTAGGCTGTCCTGAAGTATTGTTCTTGATAGGAAAGTGCTGAAGGATACCATTTGGAGCATATGCTCTCTCAGTGTGGGTTGCAGAGGATATAACTGCACTGTTATTTGTACTACAGCAAGCCAAGAAACATGTGACACAACTTGATCTCATTTTTACCCATGTAAATCTGGAGGATTTTTAAAACAACTTTTGGAGTTGGTTTAAAATTACATGTTGTGGAGCAGAGCACAGTGTGGCTTGTTTCTTGGTCAGAAGGTAAATACAGTCAATTGGAGCAGCTTGGGAACGTCTGATAAAAGATTTCTTTGGAAATACTGATGCAATGAAAGAAAGCTTTTGTGACAATGGATCTGTCTGAGAGTGCCTTAGGTCTGAAATGAGAGGGAGCAAAATGGAGCTGTTCACCCAAAATAGCTGCAAGGATGTCCCTGGGATATGGGACTCCAAGGTTCAAGTTCCCCCACAGCTCAGGCTTGTGGTTAGCCTTGCAGTCATAATGGGGTATGTTCCATTTTGGGGTGGTAGGATGCTATATGTTGAAGTTCTGTGCTGGAATGCAGTGCAGAAAGAAAACTAGCTTAGAAACATCAACCATTTCCTTGTGAGACAGGATTCTCAGTTGTAGCTTGCAGTGCAGCTGTTCTTTCTTCAAACTTGCACCTACCCTGGTTTGGAGGCAATGGTACCAGCACCATAATTTTTGTTGTCCTCTGCTGTAGCAGTATCCAACATGCTCCTCAGCAACACAGGGTATCAAAAGGAGAATGCCAATGGATGAATCTAGGGTGCTACTGCAAAGCAACAAGAAGACAATTCCACTTTTACATAGGTTCTGTGGACCTGTTTTGCAGGCTAAGTTTGGTCTGATGTTTTTATTTGGTTAGGTTTTTGTTATGTAAACTTGCAAATGCGTCTACGTCATTGTTGGGGCCAGGGTAATGATATCAGATGCCTTTATTCTAGGTGATAACACCAGAGTGACCTTATAGAGACTGTTTCTCCAAAGAAAAACAGTGTTAACTGTTGACTGTACACTATCATTTGAAATACAGTGCTGTTTAAACACATGGGATTTGTCATCCTATGTCACTGAAAAAACAAGCAAGCATGGTAGAGTTGCTGGTCAGTGGATAAAAGTGGTTTTTCTTTCAACATTTCCTCAACTGAAAAAAACCCACCCCAAACCCCACATTTAAGCTTCATGTGTAAACCACTAGAAATAAGAGAGCCAGGAATGTGATCACCTTTATGAGAATTTAGGAGACAAAATAACAATTGCAGCTGAAGGTGGCTCAGGCTGTTGCTGAGCTGCTGTCTGAGACTGCTGCTCAGAGTTTGTAATTCAAGGCATCTCCTACAGCTGTTCAGAGTTCTGGGGGGAGATGCTTACTTGGGGGCCATTGCATGGGCTCTGGGGATGACCCCAGCTCTCCACTGGATGTCAGTGTTCCCCAGGAATGCAGCTGCCAGAGCACTTATCTGGCAGTAAAAAAAAAGGGGGGGGATGTGTAGAAAGACTAAAGAAAATTAAAGAACAAAGCAACCTTGACTCTTTAGAAAAGTCGTTTATGAAAAAGTTTTGTGACTGTTCAGCCTGAATTATAAGGCAAACCTTGACAGAAAGATCGTGTTTACAATAAAACACATCTTACACAACTTCCGGGCTCACATGCCAGAAAGAGTTGGATTTAGTTTCAGAAAAAACAAACGAACATTCTTCACTCATCTCCCTACAGTTTTGATATTTTGATATGCTGCAAAGTGAGTGATTCTGTTTTTGTCTCTGACAGTTTTTCTTGTTTCAATAGCCACAAAAAAATATTTTTTCGAATCAGTCAAAGCATGAGCATGTCACTAAATGATTGATTGCTTGCTGGGTTTCAGCCTTTGATAATTAAGCTTAACACAATGTCTCCTCTTCACTAGAGAATGGTATTGTGCCAAATTCAAAAGACACATGAAAAATTGAAATCAGAAAATAAAAACCTTGTAAAAACCAACTGCTCCCATCTGTTGTGCAGTTCAGAAGGGAACGTAACAGTGGAAGAGATACAGAGCATATAAAACAGTAGGAGGAAGAATGGTGAGCTTTGAGGCTCCACCTTCCACACTCACAGAATTGCCTTCATGCAAGTATCTTGTTTCTTGGAGATCTGTGGGGTTTTTTTTGTTTGTGGTTTGGGTTTTTTTTTTTTTATTTTTAATTCATTAAAATGGATTCACAAAGGGAATTTTGACAAGGATTTTGCTGGACAACTGGGGTTTTGTAGCATGTGTCCAGCTGTATCCTTATAGCCTCTCATTGATGGTGTGTTGAGTGTGTAGTCACTCATCTGCATCTGACTTGGAACAAATTGCTTCTGACAAAAGGGCAGGTTTCTGAACAGAAGTCCAGAAGACATTTCTGGCTGTGATGTGGGGTACATTTGAGGGCCCTCTCACCAATTCAGAAAAAAATGAACTCAAATCCTAGAACGCTCTTTCATATTGAGTTTGCTCAGCAATATTAACAAGCCTTGTGTTTGTTAACAAACCTGGCTTTACCCAATCTGTTACAAGGTTAGCTCCTTCAGTCAGGCACAAGGTTTAGGCTGGAGTATTAAAACTAAAGAAAATGCAAATGTGTGAGAGCCCTGGCTGACCTAAGAATTAGAAGGGAGTGTCATGATGAATGTTCTGGCGCTTTGAGATCTCTTAGCTCCTAAGTCTCAAGGGCATAGCAGTACTCCAGGATCAGGGTTTGGCTTTACTAAAACTTGAAGACAGGAGTCCCCCGTGCAGGTCATGGCAAACATTACTCTGGCAAATACTTTTGGCCTGATATTTAGCTCAATTTATTCAATCAACCCAAGCTAAGAATGTCCTCTTTTGCGTTACAGAGCCACTTGTGAAGGAATGAGCCTCTCCCCTGGGGACAGCAGTGACCAGCAGTGACAAACCCAGCCACGAACTGACCTTGCTATATGTCTCCCATGGGAGAGGTGATGGGTGTGCAGAGACAGGCACTGAGCATCTCTGAAAGGTGAGTAAAGCTTGGGATTGACTGCCCCACATGTCTGTGATGTTCCAGAGATGTTTGTCTCCACCTGGAGTAGTTTTTTACTGTGGCAGTTATGCACAGCAGAATGTTGAAGCAAAGCTCTGCTGGAGAAATGTGATGGGTAGGGATTGCATACCTTCCTCTGGAAGTGGCCTGTGCTTGATGTAAAGCAGTGAGCCCAGGTCATTAATTCTCTTTATATTTTGGGACAGAATATATGTGTCTGATGTGCAAACTGTTTAGGGACATGAGAGAGCAAACCATCTTTATCCAAAAGGCACCTTCATGTCTCTCTGAGACTGGTAGCCAGATCTGATTCGAGAAAGGGATTCTGGACAAAATTGGAAAAACCTGGGCAAAAATTTCTTTTGGACAAAATAGGAATTTGCCAATAGGAAGTGAATAAACCAGACTGAGAAGCATTTTCCTCTTGCAGCTGGTTGAAGGATTGACACTTTTAGAAGCTCTGCAACCTCTTGAGCTCCTGCAAAGCTGTGCCAGAGGGGTTGACTGAAACACTTTTTTAAAATTGGGTTACTTTATACTGTTCCTCAAGGTTGTTACTGTTGTTCAAGTTAAGCTTCTTGTCAAGCTTCTTGTCTTCTGTAAACTGTTATGAACTGTCATATAAAAAGCCAAATGGAAATGTCTGTTTTGCATTTTTATCCTCCCTTTTGTTCATTGCTTTGTTTTGCAGCCTAAACTGTCATAATATAGTGGGCCAAGAGTTACAGTATTTAATGTCTCACAAGTGTAGGCAAGGAAAACTGCAAGTAAATGAGTTACTGTGTTAAGTTGATTTTTGACTAATGAATACAAGCAACTTGTATATGTGTGACTGATGGTGAATTTCAGCTGAGGCCATAGTGCTAAAAGTAGGCAAGACACAGTGGAGTTGGAGTCTATGGAGTCAGACATGGTTTTGAGTTGCAGCAGGAAAGACTGAACTTTGTGACATTTAGATATGATACAAAATTATTTGATTTGCTCTCTCTAATCTTCTAGTTTAAGTTTTCATATGCAGGTAGAAGAAAATGGCAAACAACGTAAGTGTAAGAAGTGAGATGCTTGCCTGTAGCTTTAGAATTTGTCTGACTGATGCTAAAGGTGTCTTCTGATGATTACTGAAATATTTTCTGAATAGATACAGCTGGGGAACAGTCTGATAGGAAGCTGAAAACTGGTCTGTCCTGTAGTGCTTGTAGTCAAACATGCTGAGAATCTCTCCCCTCTTCCCTGACTTTTTTGAGATGTCAAATACCTGTAAAGCTCTGAGAGCACCAGACCTGAAGGGATATAAACCTGGTGAACTCTGCTGTATTCACTGAATTCCAATAATAAGTTACGGGAGCAGACAGTTGTGGCCTGATTGACTGCAGGGCTGGATGCTGCACTCCTCCTGCTGAGAAGCCAGGCCGCAGAAATCCCATCTAACTGACATCAATGGGAAATCAGCATCTGGGCTGCTAATTTTGTGTGTGATTCTCTGTGAAATGTAATCTTTACCATTCGTTCCTACAATGTGTTTTCTTTCCCTGTGATCACCACACAGTGTTTATTTGATCATGCTGAGAACCCACATCTTATCTGGTCTTCTAACTTCTTCCTTTTGAAAGAGATAACGAAGGAAGGGGGATCAGAGCAGCAAGGGAGAGTGGGGTGTTGTGAATAAATACCCTATTTGTACCTCCACAGTTAGGCACAGTTGAATATTAAAGCTCCTGTTATTTTCAGCAGCCATTACAAGGTGAGATGTTAAATTCTGTATCATTTTTACCAGAGCTGTAGTTTGACTTTTTTTTTTTTTCTTTTAAGAAAGATACAGACATTGCTTCACACTGGGAGGTTTATGAAGTTCAGATAGTGCATGTGGGAATTAGAAACAAATAGGCTTAATTTTCTAAAGTCTTACAGGACTGTTAATGGTTAAGCATTGCTAAGGGACTGTACTTTCTTCCTTTACCAGTTCTCTCCCCTTCATCTAGAAGAACAACATTTTAACTTCATACAGTCACTAGGAAAAAAAGTTACTTTGTAAGTGACCCTTGAATATTTTGGTTCTTGTGGCTGACCCTGGGTTAAAGGATACCAAGATAGCTCAAGCCTGCTTTTTGTCAGTGTTTCCACTCTACAGGAACTCCTGGAGATGCCTTGGTGGGAATCCAGTGATAAAACTGGAGCTCATTTCTCACTTACAGAAAGGAAAACAAAACTGAGGAAAGAATGCTTCCTGCTACTCTTTGGTCAGTCGATAAGCTTAATTGGCCAGGCTTGCCTGCTGTACATTGATTGTACCTACTAATAAAAGAGCTATTGATTGGCACTTTATTTAGCACTGGCTTGCCTGGACTATAGTTCCTGCTAATGTTATTATTACATCAACCTTTTCCTGTTCCCCAGTTCTTTAGTGCAATAAATTATGTCAAATGCCTCTAGTGTTTTCAATATTCTTGGACAGTTTTCTTTGGGTTTTTGACCTCCTCAGCACACAGTGTGTCATCTCCAGTACGTGTGAAAATGTCTAATGGGATGCGGGAGGAATGTAGATGCTAACGTGTTATGGAAAAGTACTGGAGTTGTTCTGCATATGTTTTGTTTTAATTGGCCCTTGGAAATCAAAGAAATTGATATTCCTTGACATCTATTTAATGTGACTGTGATTAGTGAGCAGTGGTGGCAGGTTAATGGAGACAAATATCTCTATGTGGAAACTTGCATTGTCTTTGTAACCTTGCTACTACCAGTAGTATCTCACTTGTTACAGCCCGGAGCGCTGGTCCTGTGCCTGTCACTGGAGCAGATCTGGGACCTCTTTAGTGAGAAGTGCTGCTCTTAATCTCAAGACAGAGGGGTTTGGGGCTCAAGCAGTTAAATTGCTGTTTCAGACCTGCTTTTGGTCAGCCCCCAGTCTGCCACCATAAGTCCCATTATTGTGGATGAAAGGTATAATTTTCTGAATTCCATTACAAACTGATCATGGCTAGAGCCTAGCACAAAGTCCTGCTTCAGCTGAGGTACTACCTGTGCTACTGTAATATGTCTCCTTAATGTGCTTTGTAAAGAAAAGATGATGCTTGCTGCAGTTGTTCCAGGTCTCTTTAGCCCTGCTGGGCTGTCCCAAAATACCACAGGAGGGGTAGGGGCTGGTGCTGTGCAGCACAGTGGGGGTCAGGCTGTTACTGGAAGCTTGAAGCATTTGTGAAAAGTCTGCTGTGCCTGTGCACACTGTGACTTGAAGTGCTTTATAAATCTGACAGCCTGGCTCCCTTTCACAGGGAGAGGGGAGGTTCTCTAGGGTTGCCCCCTGTCAAACTGCAACTGCCTTCTCCAAACCCTGCAACAGCTCAAGCCAGTGTTCAAATAAGGACTATAAAATATGAATGTGCACCATGGCCAGCTATTTTAACAGGGCTGTACCTATTGCAGATAATGTGACAAGCCTGTGCCCTGCACTTGTATAATAAATGCTGGCACTGGGATGCACGTAGGAAATGCTCTGAGGAATATCTGTAAGAATCCTGAACAACTGTGGAACAGGATCCATAACAGAAGATGTTAGTGAAGTGGGGTTGTATTGGGAAATGCAACAATGTTAACCTGAAAATCAAGACCACAGAATGTAAATGTAGGTTAGAAATTGGTGTCTTCTGCTGTTAGTGTTCCTTCCTGATGTTCCTCTGCTCTGAGCTTGGCTCCTGGAGGAAAGGTTCCATTCTTTAGCTGGGGCAAGTTAAAAACCAGCAAGCTAATTCCATATTTATTTTTCAAGAAGCAAAATGCAGCTTTACAACTTGCATTTGGATATACCAGGGTGTGTTTGACAGGGCTTCATACCTCACAGTGCTCCCAAGGCAAGTATTAATTGCTCCATAAAACACACTGTGTCATGTCTTGTGGCTCAACGTGTTACAGGTCTGTGCAAACTTGTTTTATAGCCCTAACAGCCCACTACTGCTTCTGAGAAATGTTTTCCTTTTAATGGGGGAAAGAAAAACAGCATTTAAAAATGTTATAACGGTGACAAGGGAGAAAGAATGCTGTAGAATTTCCATGGGCCAGAAAAGCTGTTGCAGATTACACCACCTGTTATAAATGGGTGCACATATATTATTTTGTATTAAGGAGTCCTCTGTCTAGAGAACAAATCCATCTCCCCTAATTTGACACCCTACCTGAAATCTGGGCCAAGTGTTGCCTTAATTTGTCTTAAGGCAGAAACAGAAGAGTGTATGTGCAACTGCAGCCACATCCCCTGGCTCAGCAGTGCGCCAGTAAAGTTTGTGCTTGGTGCTCCAGAACATGCCATGGGCTTCATAACCCCATTGCATGTGAGAGCCAGTTGCTGTGGATCTGACTCCTATTTACCTAGGATGTTTCCACAGCAATCATGTCAACTGAAAACAACAGAGTGGACCTCTTGGCTATTCAGAATTGTAACTGTCCTTTCCAAGTCTTCTCGTTCCCACTCCCACATCTCTAGGAATAACAATAAACAAGCTAGCCCCAAAGATTCACACATGGTGTAGCTTCACTGGGGTCAAAAAGGATTATTTCCAACATCTAATCACAAGCATGTGGCTGAGCCTGATCAGAGTAAGCTCAGTTCCTTGGCCCATTCCTTCCTGGTTGTCTTTCCAATCTTAATTCTAGGCAAGCCCCAATATAGGGGATTGGAGACTTGCTGTTCCTCTTTAAAAAGTATTTTTAGCCCATTCCCCTCTGTGCAATAAGTAGTTAATACTGGATTTAGTACCTGCTGTGCTATGAAGTATTACCTTTGTGATATGGGAGCATTTTATAGCCACTTTTCACTCTGTACCACTGGCAGAATGATTTCATGATGTGTATAGATGTTGAAGATTCAGACCTCAGATTTGTTGCTGTGTTGCCAAATATCTAGCATAGGCATCCAGTTAAACTGCAATTTAGTTTTTCATGGGTTTTGCTTTGCTAGATCTGGATGATTTTTCTGCTTTTAGCTCAAAAGTGAGGAAAGATCCGAAGATATTCAAGTGACAAATCTCTGGCAATGAGATCTGACTGAAGTTTATTTATTAAAGACTGTAACAATACAATTTTCTCTACCAAAGCTAAGATGAGGGTCTTGCTGACGTTTGGGCTAGAATATTTGTGTTGCTGCCTATGCTATTATGATACACACAACTTGTCTGTAAAAAATGCACAGTATTTTCAGGAACTGCTGCTGCACAGTAGTTGAACAGGAAATTGTTTTTATTTGCAAGTAATGTGATGTGAAGTGAAAGGATACTCTAATTTATAAATAGGTAAATCTTGCTTTTACAAGAGTTAATTCTATTATGCATAAATATTTTTCATTTTACAGTTGTAAGAACAGTTGAAATTAGAACCTAATTCATAAATGACCTGAGGATTTATGAAGCGTTCCCTTTGTGTTCTCCTCAGGACACACACAAGGGACATGCTTCCCCTGCCCGTGTGAATTATCCCTTGTGAAATCCATTTTTTGTGATTTATCAATCCTCTCTACCCTTGCTTGCAGGTTAATGTATCTGAGAGCTACTGTATGTAACAGTCCCTTAAATCAAGGGGAAATAAGGAGGTTTGTTAAAGTAGATTAAGAAGTTGAAGGGGGCAATTCCCCAAACCACTACTCATGTCTGTGTCCCCGCTGCTTCCAAGAGTTCCAGTTATAGAAGAACTTTGTGCGCTTGCCCTCATTCTCAGCCTGTTTCTGCTGCAGCTGAGGCCGTTCTGTGATCCAGAGCAGGGGGTAGGAGGCTGAGCAAAGGAGCCATTTTTGAAGTGACAAAAAAATGTGTCTTTTGGATGACAAAGTAGGGCCAGGAAAAGAAGTTTGAGGAGGAAGACACCTCTGCAATTTAAGACTGATAGAGTATGAAAACTGTCTCTGGCCCATCAGAAACAACAGCAACAAAAACCAAAGCAAAAAACCCCACAAACAAAATGTGCATTCAAATTGTCTGTTTCCCATGGCTTCAAAGTGAGCTCACATGAGGATCCTGGTGTGGCATGCATTATAAGAAATGTGGTACCTTGTCACTTTGATGCACGTAATGTCTAAGCTTTCCAAAAAAAAGTCGTATGATCCAGATAGTTTTGTTTAAGCTTCAGTTTCCTGGCTGAGTCTTGTCACAAAAGTCCCAGGTCATGTCCATGAAGTGAATGCATTCAGGGGAAGTGACTTGTCTGGTTAAATCTCCAGGAGGGACCACGATTTCAAGATGGCATCCTGGGCATAACATTGGAACATTAAGTATTCCTTGGGGTTTTCCTTGAATACCAACAGAGCAATTTCACTGGTAGTGCCTGGGAAGATGCTCTCAGGCTGAGAGTCTGGAATCTGATAAGAATGAAGCATCGAGAATTATCACCAACACGGCTGAGTTGGTGAGAAAAGACAGAGGAGATTTATTTTTCACAGCCGTCTAAAACAGGGCAGTTGCCAAGGCCATGAAACTCCAGTGAGAAGCCTCAGCCTCAAAGCATGGGGAGCCCTCACGGCACAAGGTCAAGGATCAGTGTCTGCCTGTGAAGGGAGGCTGGAGTTGCCTGGTGTTGCACGTAGGAATAGGAGGCTGTTGCCTGGTGGGAGCCTGGAACTGCTGGGAGACTCTGTGAAGCATAGGGGCTGCAGAGTATTTGGGAATATTTTGTTGCTACAGGACCAAAATAACTTTTAATGGGAAAATCAGTGGGAGTAGCAGGATTGAAGATGGTTAAAAATTAGGCATGAGCTAGATACGTTGTTAATATCTGTGCTTGTTATCAGTGAAAAAAATTGCATCAATTCATGTCCGACTTGAATGAGCTTGTGCAAAAGCAAAATTAGTTTTCTATACATGTCAAAGTTGTCTGTAGTCCAGTGCAGCAACTGAGGCTGCAAAATGCAAGTGGTGTTTAGATCTAGAATTAAAAGTTACTTTTGCTGACTAGATGGTACAGCCCACATAAAGATAAATATGTTCCTTCTCTTGCAAAGTGTATCAAATAATATCATGGCTGGTGGCTCAGATAACAGTTATGAAGGGGAGAACAGCATTACAGAAATAGGAGTATAGTGTAATTGTAGTGAATTGAAGTTGAATAGAATGAAGAAGTGAATTACAAAGAGTTTGTCATGAAGGAAGGTAAAGGTGAGCTTGAAATTAATTACTGCAGCTTTGGAGTTGCAGCTTATTGCAGTGGCTTTGGAGATGGGATGAGTTAGTGGGTAACAGAGAAATCCCCACTCACTGAACGTCAGGAAAGGAACTTTGCTTAGATACAACTTGTCGCAACTTCTGTTTCTTTCTTATCGTTAGCACACAGCACCTAGTTCTATCCCTTAGTCATAATTCCCAAAAAAGGGTTTTATGTGTGGAACTTTCACTGGTGACTGTACATGTGGATTATAGAACATTTTTGGCATTGGTGTGAGAATTGGGCTCTCAGATATAAATGGAGATGAGATGATGTTTGGTAGCAAAATGTTCCTACTAAATTTGTTTATTGGGGTGGGGAAAATGAAAAACTAATGTATAAGCTTATGATTATGAATGCAAACATTTATTGACTACTTTGAGCCAACTCAACACTTAAATCACTGGTAGCATCTTTTAATATTGATTAAGGTAAATACTCCACTGATAGCATTAGTCAATATCTATGTGTAAATCAACATGTGATGTTTTTACTGTATGTTTAATGTTTTTGAGTTATGTGCTTCTGGTTCTGAAACAATGAACTGGAGGCTGGAAATCATTTTGGTCCTGACAAAAGGTGCTGCCTTTCTTAAAACATTTACATTTTAGGTAATTGGCTGCAGCACCTGACAGCACCACTGTAGCCTGATTGAAGCCGTGTCCCAGCAGTGCCACTATAAACCACAGCACAGAGAGTTCATAACCAGGGCAAATTTGGAGGGGGGAGGGGAAGGCACCAAGTTTTTAAAGCTGCAATGTGATACATAAAGTCTTGGTAACTTGATCATTTTGAAAACATCTCTTTAAATAAATCACGTCACATTTAGGAAAATGTTTAACTGTAGGAATTGTTTGCTAGAAGTCCAGAGCTAGTCATTCAGGGTAGCTTGATCTGTGCCAAATTAATGAATATCAGCCCATGTTCATGAATATTTAATGGATGGGAACTAATATAATTCACATGGCTTTGCTGCTTTCAACTCTCTGTACCAGTTTCCTCATTCTTGCCGAAAGCATCAGTGCCTCCACAGGGGAAATATCATGTGTGTCATGTCTCATGATGCTATTGCATACACTAATTACTTAAATATCACGCTTACCACTCAGTATTACACAAGTTTAGGATTATCCTAAGAAATGGTTTTCAGTAGGTGTTCACTGAAAGCAGGAGATGGGTTTAGGCTGAGTTTGGGCTGTGTTTTGGCCCCTGCTAGAAAATGGCTGAAGATTAGTGTTACTTACAGTTGCACCTCAGTAGTATCACTGTGGAAGAATATGCTGGTACCAAAAGAGTTGGACCTTTTTTCCCCTGTTACTGATTGCTGAAAGAAGTTTCAACCTTCCTGTAAAAAACCACAAAATATTACCTAAAAGCCTCAAAACAGGCAAATACACCAAAACAGATAAGAAACTCAAACCCTAGGAAGTCCAGGGCAACTTGTCATTCCTCTTTTACTATTATATGTTCATTGGCATATTCACATGAACTGGCTCTCCATGGAATTGTAATTTGATGACACTAATGATTATCTAGGAATAATTTTTCCACTGGGGAGAAAAATGTAGCACAGCCAATTTGGGTGATGGCATAAGTGATTCAATGGTTTAAATACTAATAAAAATTGAAATATCTTAGTAAGTAAGGGTTAATTGAAGGGCTTTTTTTCAAGTCCACTTAGCTAAAAGTAATTAAAAAGGAGAGAAAAACCAACATGATTGAGGCTATTGATATTGTGAGGGTTAAAAAATAAAAAACTGCTGCATCAGTTTCTGTCCTTGGAGAGCCTGAGGAGCCCTCAGGCACCATATTCACAGTCATTTCAGGCAAGTAAATAAGAAAACCAGAAAAATATCTTAGGCCATTGCCTGGAGAGGGGCTTAAAAATATTAAGAAAAGACAAGAGCAAAAACAGTCCTTGTAGCTTTCCCTGAAGCAGAAATGGTGTCAGGAATAGCTTTTTAAAAATAATAATAAAAAATCCAAGATGATCTGGGCATGAATGAGCTTAGCTCTGGTGATGTTTCAGTGACATACATCAAAGCATACCTTCAACGTGTAAATTTGCCTGACACATTTTTAAAGTCTCCATGGGGCATTTGCTGCTGTTATCAGTTAGACTTGAGAACCCTAATTATATTACATTTGGAATTTGATGGTCTGTTTTATGCAGGAGGTCAGCCCAGACTGTAGTGGTCCCTGCTGGCCTTCATATTTATGCATGTAATGAGTGAAGCATCTCATCCTGTAAACACTCGAGCAGCTGGGTGTATTAGCATACAATAGATGACTTCAGGAACGTTAACCACAGGGCTCAGTAAAGTTATAGCTCTAAATATTTGGAAACTCTAACCCTGAATATCTATTACTATTTCCTTAAACTGAAATATTTGCTGCTAAAATACAAAGGTAGAATTTTTTTTTACGTATTTTATGTAAGGGATGGTTTTACGTTACTTCTTGTCATGTCTGTTTAGATGCCTGCTGTTAATACAGTGTAAATTTCTGTAGTGGAGATCTATTTGGGCTAGAGAGGAGCTTTCCTTCTGCCCCAGTGTGAGTCACCAGCTCTCCTCATGGGCTGTTATCAGGTGAATTCCTACTCTGTTGTCTCACATGAGGACATTTCACTTGTGTATCTTGAAACTGCTCCGTAAGAGAGCTGATGCTATTTTAGCTTTCTCTGTCACCTCAGGATGCTGCTAATGCCTCACAGGTGTAAGATGCACCTTCTCCTTGAGTTCTCTTATAGGTTATTAACTTCTTTGATGCATGAGTGTCAGGAAATAATGTCAAAACCCCAACCTCCTCAAAAGCCTGTTGGAGGGAGTTGAAAGAAAACTCAAAATAACAGTAAAACAGGAAAGTTGAGTAAAAGATTTTTCCTTACTCATTCAATTTAATATGCAGTCAGAACTGAGCCAATTTAATGATTTTCTTGTTTATAAGCATATAAAATTAAGAGTTACTGGCTCTCTTACTTATGAAGATTAATTTAATATCAGATGTAGACCCTAGTGTATTCTCTGTCACAGTTTTTCTTGATAGTTGTATTTCAGTCTTTTCTAAGTCCATTAATTGTGAGTAGATCAAGAGCCACTTACTTAGTATTATAATTTCAATCCAAAACTAAGCAGAGAGATTCGATATTGGTTCTCCAAGGAAAACCTAGATGGCACAGTACCAAACATGATTTACCTGGCATCACCCTTCCTCTGGCACTAACCAGAGATCAGAGCTTGTCCTTAGAAAACAATTTACTGGCAGAGTTCTATCAGACTAGAGAGCAATCTCTGTTGTGCCAGGGGTTGGTGTTTTGCAAGACAAATATATGATCTTGGTAGAGTCATATGTAACTCTGAACTGGGTGATCAGCACTTAATTTCCTGCGTCATGAAAACACTGTGATTTGAATAAAAAAACCCCCAAACAAACCCCAACACAGCTCTAGGGAATCTGGATTTTCAAACCTGACACTAATCCAAGTGTTTTAGTTTACAAGCCTGAACTGAAACATCTCTGAAAGGTCTGATAGTAGAAGTATGTGTTTAAAGGTTACTGGAAGTCAGGTACATGATTATCCATTAGGTTGGAAACTCCAAAATGGGGATAATGAAGACTGCCCACTCTTCTATGGAAACTTTCACCTGGTGCCTGAAATAGTTTAAAGATAAAAAGAGGGAAACTTCCATAAAGGAGAGTTATGAGAGAGAAGGGGACAGACTTTTTAGCAGGGCTGGTTGTGACAGGAGAAGGGACAAAAGTTTTAAACTAAAAGAGGTTTTTTTCAGATTGGATATGAGGAAGAAAATTTTTACAATGAGAATGATGAAACCACTGGCCAGCTTGTCCAGATGATGGAAACATTCCCCATCCCTGGAAACATTCAAGGCCAGGTTGGACAGGGCTCTGAGAAACCTGGTCTACTTGGAGATGTCCCTGCTCATTGCAAGGGGATTGAACTATCTGACTTTTAAAGGCCCTTTCCAACCCAAACCTTTGTATGAGCTGCAAAGTAAGGGAAAGGAACCCAAGTAGAAACTCAGACTTCATGCCCTTCCCACTGCACATGTGCTGATGCTGTTGCTGCATGGCTCTTGAGCAAATAATCATGAGTCCACAGAGCTTGTCTGTGATTGTGCCCATCTTAGTGTGTAGGAGAGAGGAGAGAATATGAGGTAGTGCTACAAGAGCAGAAGCTGCAGATACTCACAGACTTCTTGGTACCAAATTTTCATTTTGACATGCAACACTCATGGAAATTGGTTTGTGCTAGGAAATAGATGCATTTATGGGGCTTGAGTTGAGCTCCAGTGAGGAGCAGTTACAAGAGGAGCCCAAAAGCCATTGCCAGCCTTTCCTGGGAGCATCCAGGCTTTCTTGGAAGTAGCTGGAGTTAGTAATAATCCCTAAGTACTGGTTAGACACAGTGCATGGGACAAATTCTCTTCAGTACAGATGTAAACTTACACCGGGGAGGGAGGTGGGGACTTAGGGATGTGAGATGGAGGTTTTGAAGTGCTGAAGAGGGCTAAAAAACCTAAGGTCAGAAGGCAACTTTTACCAGGGAAAGTGGCTCATAACTGCTCTATCTCTGAGCTTTGGCTTGATGCCACAATCTAAGCCTAAATAATTTGTGATGGGATGACAAAAGCTTCTTTGGCTTTCATGTTACATTGCACCTTTTGAATTTTTTAAGGATTGAGTCCTAGCTGCTTTATATGTGGATGGTTTTACATTTAATGAGGTGTTGCTAATTTTCAGTTTAGTCTATTTATTCTTTCTTATGAAGAGTAGAAGCAGCTGCTAATTCCCCTTGAGACTGCTCATGTAGAGTACCTGCACCCACCTGCATGTCCTCATAAATTGTTTCCTGAACTAAAATGAGCTCTCAGTATTCATTTACTTGCTTTTGGCAGATTTAAGTGGGAATATAAATCTGCATCCGCTTTTTGATTCACAAATGCATTTTATTCCATAAAGAATTAATGTGGCCACATATGAAAACTGCACCTCTGTTTCTGCTAAGTTATAGCCTTTCCTTTCTGTCAGATTCCTTCTCTCCCCTGCCCCTATTTCCCTGCTCCCGTATTGCTAAATAACTGTAGTTTTAGTATTGCCAGAACAGAATATTCACTAGCAATTCTCAATGCTGACATCCTAAAGCCCTAGAGTCATATTTCAGGCCTGGATGGCACTTAAAGGCCCATAATCTTTTGTTGAATGGGTTTTGCAATACGCAAGCTGAGGCAAATTATTCAGTTTAAGGACCTGAGCTGCTCCGGGAATTCAGGGCTCAAATGTGGCACATGCTGTTGTTTTTAATTATTTATTTATTTAGAAAATGTTTGAGCAGGAAAACCTGCAGGGATGGAACATTTCACATATCGTTAGTTCCTGGCACTGGGGCCTTGGAAAAGAAAGTGCAGCCATTACACCATCCTTGGCATTCGAGTTCAGGCACTGAGGGTGGAACCCAGGAAAAGTCCATGGAGAATGGGAGTGTTGGGGGCAGAGGAAGACTTTTGAGGGGGCTTAGTCTCTTTCCAGTTAAGGGGAATGGGATTTAGTAACAAAAGACAAAATCTACAGATTGTGCTTATAATGATGGTTTGGTTTGTTTGATTGAAAGAGTTATGAGTTTGTGGCCTGACGAATCCTGGCAGTTTTTCCTGTATAATTTAGGAAGGGCTCTTTCAGGGCCTCTGTTAAAAAAGCAGTACCAGGATGAATTCAGAAGCCCTTTCTGCACCAAAAAGGGGTCATAATGAAGGCTTGAACTTCTGTCTTCCCTGGAAAAATCTTCAAGGGTTTGGCAACTATAGAGCTAATAATTTTATGCTATTGCTAATAAAAGATTCCCACTGGTGCTCCAGTAATTTTAAACTTAGATTACCCTTGTGAGCTGTGTCTGGGATGTAACACAGTACATGAATACATTTGGTAGCTTTATTGCCTCATAGATAAGACGTAAAATAACTCTTTGACTATGGCGGGGCAGAAGACTTTAAACCTCAGGTTAGAGGAAAAAAAGGGGATATATGTTTTGTATAACTAAAACTATAAATATGTTGAAATAGAAATAGTCTTTATTTTCTCAGTTCATAGAACTTAGTTTGTTTCTGCATGTATTTTTCTGCTGGTGGACCCAGTAATTATTTTATGACTTTATCTTCCCTTCCCTGTGAAGCTCATGGAGCATTACCCCAGGGCTAATCTGTTGATTACTCCAGTGTTCTGCCCTTATTGCAACATGAGTAGTAGTTGTGTAGTCGTGCTGTGCATCAAGCTGTTTTGCAGCAGCCCAGAATCTTGTGCAAATTTCAAATCCCTTTGGTGTGAAAACTTTGTAGCTCAGTAATGCTATTCATTCACATTACATCCATATATTTCATATATGCAGTTGTTTCTTCTGTTCCAGCATTTACCTAAAATTATGGGAGAAATCCTCCTTTGTAGCTTCATTACCCCTCTTTGTAGTGTCACACTGGTTCAGTAGTATCGCTCCTGGTGGTGGTGTCTGTGTGCTCCGGCTTCCATCAGGCTACTCAGGGACTGAGGGGCTGGCACGTGCTGCTGCTGCGTTCTGGCAATGCCAGTGCAGTTTAATTTCAGCAACCTGAAGGACCAGTGGTGCCAACAGTTTAAAGGCATAGCTCTCAGTGAACATGAAGTATTTAAACTCGGGTGGTTTTCTACCCCCTGGTAAGAAAGAGTTGGCAGCTTTCACCTTGAAGCTCTGATCATCTCTTTTTTTTTTTTTTTTTTTTTTTTCCCTTCTTTCTTTCCACCAAAGTTTGTGCAGGCTAAGCGAGCAGTGCCTGAGGTGCCTTCCTTGTGGAGCTGCTCAGTTGCTTCTTACCAAATGATAGGGCTTCTGTAAAGGGACACTTTATCACTTCTTAGTTGGTATTTTTTTGTGTAGTAAATCTCTATAAATAGCTTTTTGATTGTCTGGAGCAGTTTAGATGGGATAACTGTAATTAAGACACTGCTGTCAGAAAACGACTTTAAGTTGACTTTGCTTATTTCTTTTAAACGTCTCTGTCTTTTTGCACTTCTTTTGGTTGCAGTTCTTATTGAAATTCAATATTTAACAAAGGAGCTAATCAACTCCTAGTAAGTATCAACTGAGCTTGTGTTTTGCATGCAGGTCCTACGTGGGTTTGAGCACGCAACCCTGCTGAGGCCTCAGCCAAAACCCACAACCCTCAAAACCACTGGGCTCGTGATTCAGGCCACCTCAGTATGTCAGAGATTTTCCAACCTCCCCTCCATAAAGCATTGGTTGGAAGAACACATCCCTGTTCTAAACTGTTCTGTATGAGCACACTCAGGGTGTTGAGCAGCCCCGAGCCTGCTGTGCCCACCAGGACTGCTCTCCTGTTGTGGGCACCAGCTCACTGCCCAGCACACTCTGGGCAGAGGGTAACAGCCAACAGGCAAGCCAGGAACGAGGTGGGCACAAGCCAAAATATTAAAATAATCATACCATCCCTTCACTTGAGACCATTGAGCTGCCAGGGACTTGAAAAAGTGCTTGAGTCCTGGCCCCCTGCTTAATTTGTCTCCATACACTGGCAGCAGTCTGATTGTGACAGGCATGTTCTCAGGTTGTAAGACTGAGGATCCTGGCTATATGGGACCATGAATTTTATTGAGTTGGCTGTCTTAAAGCATATCTTTTTGCCAAGTGCTTCACTGTAGTCAGATGGAATTAGCTGTTGATGTGTCATACATTAGAGAATCTTACTGAGCTCCTCTGTATCTGGAATAGGCAGTGCTGGTGATACCAGTCAAGACACACAAATGTGGGTTGTATTTACATTAAAAGTTGTGTGTGTATTATTGGATATATTATTTTTGGCATTTCAGCATGGAGCATTGCCTCCAGAAACATTTTGTAAGTTTTATATGCTTTTGCACTGTTAAACTGTATTATGTTTCCTGTATTTGCATTGGCCTAAATCAATTGAATTTAGCTAAAACCCTGGATTTTGTTCAGCTTGCTGGTGGAAATTTATTTTTATTGTATATCCAGATACAGGAAAAGTCTTGAAAAACAGGGTGTGGAAAATCAGCTGCTTGTTTGCTTAGTGTATCCCAGGAAGAACACAGTGTTACAGGACTTTGTAACAGCTTAGTCGCAAAGCCATAAAAGTGCTGCAGACAAGAGTCACAAGTGTTGTAAGGAAGACTTTCTGCTCAAGTTGGGCTTGAAGTTTCTGTGAGCATCCAAAATGTTTGCTGCTTTGCATGACAAGTCCCAAAGTAGGGTGAATTCAGGGGGTCATGGCTGTAAAGGCACATTGGTGTGTTCTGGTGGGATCTGGGCATCTGTGACTGCAAATGAGCACAGAAAGGTGTGAGGACTTGTTGCCTGCTGTGGGTGTTTCGGGGTCCGATGGATGGACTTGCTGTCTGTTTCAGAGAAACATTCAGCCTTTACTGAAATTGACTGGGAGACTCCTGGGTTTGGGTTGGATCTGGGGTCAAGACCCTCAAAGTGTTTGAGAGAATGGGTCTCAGTGCCAGTTTTGATAAAGGAAATGCTATTTGGGGAAAAAGAAAATAAGTGGAGAGAGATGTGGATACCTAGTGATGTTAGAAATAATCTTAAGTGACTTCTAAGCAAATTGTGATTATTTTGCTTTATTTCTTAAAGTAATTTATTTTCTTGAAGAGGTAAAGTGTCTTCCTTCATACTTTAAGAACCTTTGTCTTCAATGTGATGGTCTATTTGTGAAGAGTTACTTCATCCAGTTGTGCATTACTCATTAGATGAACTAAATATAACATTTTCAAGCTTCTTGTTTTCCAAGCAGTTGTGTCCAGGAGGGAATTCTCTTGCATGTGGCTGAGATGTGTGTTTATTGTAACTTTATTTTCACTGGCAGTGAAGTTCTGAGCAGTCATTTCCTTCAGGTTTGATGCATCCTAGTTGCTTATATGAACTGTTTCCCAAGGCACAAGGCAGATTGATTAGTTGGAGGAAGATCTGACTGCAGAGCAAGAAGTAATTTTCTTATCTTAGAAAGATGTCATTACTGTTCATTCCTAAAATATGTCAGCAGTATCGAAGGTACCTTTAGGAATGTTTGGAGATGGTCAGGGCTGTTCTCAGAGGTCTGATGTGTCCAAACTGAAAATGTCTGTAAAACAGCAGTGCGCTGATTTGGGGATTATGAAAGTAATAGACCACAGGTAAGGTCTGTGCAGCCAGTTCCAAAGTTATTTTTGTTTAGTTTGAGAGTAACTATATATAAGATGTTTGACTGTCTTTACTTTTAGCAAACTAAAAATATTATTAAAAATAGCTTTATGCCCAACTCCTGGGTTGATGCAGAATCTCCCTTTTGCTGGAAAAAAGGACCTGTTCAAATTCATTGTTTAGTCCCTTGCATGTTCTTGGTTTTTGTGTTCTGATCACACAGTGTGTCTGTTAGGTAATTCGCAGTGTGATAATTGACCAATGCTGATTTATAGTATTTTTATAAGCAGTTTAATTCCACATAAGTATTTCATATCAGAGTTCAACAGTTTGTCCCTACATTGAAGTTGTCTCCTCCATTGTTAGAATCAAGTAGGTAATATTTTGGGGGAAATAATGGAAAAAGGAAAATGCACGTTACCATGAGACAAAGCGCAGGCAGACTGTAATGTCTTGGCAAGTCAGAGATGTAAAGTGCTATTGAATCTGAACCTATGTTTTGTGAATCTTTTTCACATTGTGATATGGAGATCGTACACTTTGAGTTGAGTGTTCTCTTTGGTAGAAGAATAATTATATAAAAGGTTGATTCCCTTTATTACCTGTAAAATGGAAAAAATAAAATGGGATTCAGACTGCATTCTGCAGTATAGATTTCATCTGCTAAGGAGGAGAGTGGCCTTTGGTTTTGTTTTGGATTCCTGGGGTGTTTTTTGGATAGGTGACTCACACCTATTTATGTGTAAGTTTTACTCTAGAGATCCCAGAGAAATACTTTAGCACACATAGGAGCTTTATTATTAGTTTGCTTATCCAAGAGATGAGATGACAAATTATCACCAAAAATACACCTGGTCAGTAGTGGAGATGTAATTTCCTACAACCCAGATGCTCCTGATAGGGGAAAAACTGTTTGAAGTAGGGAAGACAAGCCGCCACCTTGCTCATCTAAAACAAGAGATAAATGAAGAGCTTTAATAAAAGGAAGCTGTTACATACATGACGTGTTCTTGTGCGTTTTGTTGTTCCATAATAATCTTTAAGATGGATATTAAAGATAAATTTGTGTTATTAAAGTAATGGCTTCAGGTTTGCCTTCAGCTGGAGATGGGTTTATTAACCAGTACCCCTCGTGTGCATGCTCACACAGGAGGTTACCAGGACTAGTGAGAAGGATGATGCAGAGAGTGTTTGCCATCACAGTTTTGAAGGCAGACACATGAAGTACTTGTTCATCAAAATTAGCTTCAGCCATTTAGTGAGAACCACCCTAACACAGAAATATAACCTTTTAGACCCATCTCCAGGCATTGGAGTGTTTTAACAAATGCATGGCTGGGAGTTCTAGTGAGATAACAGCAGCAAAGAATATTGAACATAAGAGAACATGGAATAGCTAAGTTTTTAGGGTTTTGTTTTTGTTTTTTTTTTTTTCCCCCAATATTATTTATTCCAGTTTCAGGTTTTGGTCTTCCCATTATGTGTCATCATGAGAACGAGCACATTGAAGTAGTTTCTGCCTAAATTTTTCACTTTGTAATATAAGTATAGTGGGCATAAATTAACAGGGTCACCTGGAATGTGAAGAAGTCTTTATTTACAGAAGGTGTTAACCTGCAATTATTCAGTTCATCATAAATAAGTTTTATTTTGTAGTTTGTCTTGTTAATCTCATTTTTTATGTCAGAGTCTCTGTCTCATCTGGAATATTCGGCATTATTAAAGTTGAAAATAATAATTTGAATTACCTTATATATTGGAATTGGACTTAAAATGCATGTCTGTGTGCTGTGTATGAGAAGAAGAGAATGAGACATCAAAAAAGCATGCAAATTACTTTAGGAGCTACATCTCCTTTCAATGAATAATAATTTAAGTACAAGACCTTTTTAGGGGCTTTAGAAATGAGGCCACTGAATCTGTTTTGATCTGGATTCTTTACAGTCGACAAAAGGGTTAACTGCCTGGAAGAAGGTGGGCATTGCTAAGCACATTTTGTCTATGAGATAAAGATCATATGAAAATTTACATGTTAATGGAACATTTAAGGGAAAAAATTGCTCTTTGTCAATTGATTGTATAAATATTTTATCTAGTGTAATATTAGAGGAAGGCAAGCGTGAAGGCATTCAGTTTGAATAGTTTTTGAGAGGAAAATTAGGACATTATTGTTGAAGAAATAATATAAAATAGGGAGTTACAAGCACTTGATCTAAACTGTAAAAACCTTTCATGCACTCTGGCAGAAAGAGCAGATTAAATCCATAATGAAATGGGTAACTTTAGGCCTGCATAAATTTCCAAGCATTCTCAGTTTCCCAGGAATCTCTCTCTGCTAGATTAATGGCTAGCAGCCTGCCACATAATGAAGTGGTTTGCCTTGGCAATGTGCTCATGAATTTATTATGGTGTCCACAAGTGTGCTATATGGCCTAGACATCTTTATAAATCCTGGATTTAGAGCTGCAGCGATGAGCCATTTCGGTCCTAATGGTGAGGTTGATTTATCACTGTGGTCCTCCACTCCACTCTCCAGCCCCCTCCCTGACAGTTATAAAAGGAAAATACCGGTCATGTCACTGATGGAAATGAAATGTGAAGGTAATTAGATAATGCCAAATGGATATGGGAAAAGGTGCACTGCTGAAATTTTAAATATGTTGGTAATTTTTTCCTTGGAGCAATTATATCAGGTTGATTTATTTTTACAGTTTATAATCACTTAACTACCTGTGGCTGATTTTAACCAGAGCTTGTGCCTTTGGAGACAAGAAGTAAAGCTTTTCAGTCCATGATTGTTTATTGTAAATTCATTTATCTCAAAATACCTAATTTATTATGCAATTTACACAAGTCACAGCTCATTGCTGATGGGGAATAATGATTACCCATTTGGCTCATTGTAAACTGTTCTCTGTGGCTTTATAAAATAATCAACAGTCAAAGCCACAAGGATTTAAAGAATTCTCTATATTGAAACTAAACCCTTTTTTTTTTTCCCTCTCTAAAAGACACTGGAGAAAAGTAGAATACAAAACAAATTGTCTAGTGATGTTTCAAATCCATGCATGAGTAGTCCAGAAATTACTGTGTTGGATATTTCTAACTCATATTTTTATTACAGAGGGATCAGGACTTTTAACGGGAATTTGAACATTTCCAAAAGAAATCGGAAAATTTTTAGCAATCAAGGTAGTGGAGCTTTGAAAACAAAAGCAGCATGATGTAATAGTGTGTTAAGGACCAAGAGAAATAGATCTGCCCTGGAATTTCAAGGGGACCTAAAGCAGTTTAGGGAACAGCGCTGTGATTCCATAGCAGCCCTGCTGTCAAATGCACTGAGACTTTCAGTAAAACTCGAGCTACTGTAAACTGAAACTTCCAGCAGGTTGTTCCATGCTGAGGAGATGGCTGTTGTGAACTGACAGAGATTTTTCTGACCTGTAATGTGGGGGAGAGTGGGTGGCCTGGCTGGATATGGCAGGGTTTTGAAGTGTATTTTGACTGGGTAATAAAGTGGTTTTTTGCTTTGTTTTTTTTTAAAGAAGGTGAAGTGCAGTGCTAAGGAGCTACAGGCAGGCAGGCCTAGAAGTGATATCTTGCTTTTAAAAACGTGTAATTTGTTGTGTTAATTTTTGACTTGATGTAGAGCTCCCTCAAGGCAGGAGGCCAGCATTTGCTGTTGGCTGGTTTTAGAACAGACACAGAAAACTCCTCCTGCATGGTCCAGGCTTCCTCATCTCTTCTTAGAGATCATAACTTACTTTTAAGTAGTAACAGTTGGGATGCGTGGTGGCAGCTCATCAACTGAAGGAATATTTTGGTACTTCCCGGACTGGTAAGCACTTGAATCCCAAAGGCAGGGAAAGGGAGCCAGGTTGGCCCAAAGTTATATTTTTATGCTTGAAAAAAATTTTGAAGCTCTGCCTTTGCAATTCTGGAGCAGAGCTCCTGTAAGTGTGTTGCACAGTACTTAGGAGTTGGATACACATTTTTAAGTTTCTTCCCCCAGACAGCAGGTCTGCCAAGGCTGGGTTGTGTAACTCTCTTAGTGGGTATCTGTCCCATGAGTGGTGTTTGAAGTTCCCAGGTTCAGTCACTCACCTGCAGTGGTGCACGCGAGGTAGAAATGTGACTGAAGTTTTAATCTGAGAACACCTGAATTTAAAGGACATCATACCCAGAGGCACATGTGAATCCACTGTTTTCAGATTGGATACACCTGTCATCCTTTTGAAACTCAGTTGCTTGTACTTGAGTTTTCATTATAATACTGCTTTGTTTTAATGAGATTAATAACTTGTATGATAAATTAGTACCTCTTGTTGCTGGGTCTGGTGATGAAGGAGGGCTGCGAGAGCTGTTGGAAGGGGAGTTGTAACACCCAATTTTCATTGAAAGATCTGTGGGAGTTGGGGGATAATATGGCTTCTAAGTGATTTATCTCAAAAATTTCTATCACTAGTATGTATTTGTAATATTGCGGCATCTATTTATATTGAATGGCCATTTAGTTTCCTGAAAATGCAGAAACATTTTTGTGTTTTGGTTTATTTTTTGTTGCCTGGTAACTTTTCAGAAAACAAAACTAATTGCTTCTACAAGTGAAATTGTTTTTTTACCTCTGGGGGTGAGTGGAAGTTTGCTTTCAAATGAGGATTTAGTAAAGGTGTCTTGGTATAAAAGATGAAAAGATGAGAATATAACTGTCACAGTCTGCAGCTATGGGGACTAGAGCTCTAGATTAAACTCTTGAAGTTTAGAAGTTTAAAATAGGAGTGTTCAGTGTAGGATGAAAAACTTGAATATATAGAAATTCTTATCAAATTACCTTCCCCCTGCTCCTTTTAGAAAAAAGGAAAAGAAAAGAATAGTTCTGCATGTTTTGTTGTGTAAATGAGTTACAAATTCTCAGCATCAAACATTCAAGACTGGGAGTAAAAATTCTGCGCATTCCTGGAGAAAATTTGATAGTGATGCATATTTGATCAAATATTTGTTTTATAAGTTTCCAAACATTCGCGCATCCCTTTGAGCTGCCTGGGGCTGGCAGTGTTCCATATGCTGCTGTAGGTAAGCCACCACAATTATTTGCTCTTTGCCCATAAATAAATTCTCACCTCTCTGGAACAGCCAGTCCTGCCTCTTTTAGGTGCTGTTGGTTTTTACATAGAACATGTTGGTGTCTGTTACGAACAAGTCACTGTGTACCACAAATACTGGCCCCAATTCTGTACCCTCTATTTGCATCCCATGAAAATCTGCTGAGCCAGAACTTCTCTGCTCCTGTTGTTCATGGGCTGGACTATGGCAATATTGCTAAGGATGCATGATTTTGTCTTGTTCATACCTTGTTGTTTTTCATGGTAAGGTTTCCAAGCATAAAAAGGTGTATGGAATCTGTTGGAGAGCAACTGAAGCAGCCCGGTTGCTTATGTCTTCAGTAGGTGTTTTTTTGGGTTTTGGTTGTGTATGTGTGGCATTGTGTGGGGTTGTTGGATGGGGTTTTTTTATGCCCCCTGTAATTTCTTCTGTTCTGGTGGTTTGCAGCCCTATTAAGTCTATTTTACTCGATGATTCTCAAGTAACATATCGCATATTGGTAGTAAGGCAGCTAAATAACTCTTGGAAGCATCTGCTGCCTGTATCTTAGTTTTTCAGGGACTACTGTAATAAGAAGTCTAAAATTTCATTTAACTGAAGTTCAAGATGTAAAAGACAAGTACTGTTCAGTTGACTAATCAAATAGTCATAAAAGCTCTTTTCTGAACTATAATTACGTTTATTCAGTTCTGGGTTTGATTTATTTTTTATTTTAATTGTCAGCTCTGCTACACCATGATGCTAATAGAAATGTTATTGCAGCCAATATGGGCTAAAATGATGTCTGATGATTATTAATGAGAGCAATAAGAAGGTATCTTCATATAAAGTCAGCATTAAAGGAGTAATTCATTTTACCTGATATAATTGGATTGTAGCATTTAAATAGCCTGGGACTTCCTCTTAATTGTGATTAGTTGTAACTTTTTCCTTTTAGTACCATATTTAACTCTTCCTTCACTACTACTTCTGTGTCTTCTATGAAGTAATTAAACATGAATTGCTCAGTGCCTTTTAGTAAATATATCCAAGGATTTAGTAGCTGTTAAATAGAATAGCTGTTTGTTAGAAATAGTTATGCGTGGTACCCATAGCTGGAGATGTGAAGCTATCAGTTCACTATAATGTTTTATATGGCACATCATTATACAAATGCATCAATTGTTGCTTTGGTTGCAAGAATCACAGCAGGTGCCTTTGTCAGGAGCAATTGTAAAGCTGAATTTTATGAGAATCAAATGAAAGGAGGGTAATTATCATCTTTATTTTACCAAGGGATAAGCGGAATCCACAAAGGCTTGTCTGGAACTGTGGTTGCCAAATGAGCTGGTCTGAAACATGCTGAGCCCCGAAACCCTGCATTCTCTCCCTCTGTGAAGGCTTTGGGGTGATGACTGCACAGTATGTTATGGGAGATGAATCTTCTGCAATGCTGCCCTGTTTTTCTGTCTCAGAAAAATTAACTCCGTCTGGCTGTTTGCTGCTCAGTTTCTGGTGGATAAATGATTTGAGGATTCGGGCTGTTTAAAAAAAAAAAAAAAATTTGCTTCTGCAGACACCCAGAGAGTGACAGGGTGGGAGATGTCTCTAGTGTTCCAGATCCACAGGTTTTAAGGATTTGAAACAAAACTTTGTTCCCCCTCTTCTATTAATTTTACTAGGTTTTGAAGAGCTCTAATGACTTGGAATTTGAAAGGATGGTCACCTGGGAGCTGTGATATAAAATTTAGTCCATATTTATGACACTCTGCTGTAAGAAATGAGCATCTATCAGGAGAATAGGAACACTGATACATAGGAGGGCTCTCTGAGGATAAGTTAGAACCGTTTATCCCTTACTGAGAAATGCACATATTTCTTTCTTACAACTACCAGAGCACCTGGAGAGACTGAGTCTGGCTGCTGCTGGTAGCTCCCAGCTAATATACATTGATTTACTTTTACTCTAGAGTGCATGAGGCTAGATAAGAATCTGCTGATCAGTCTTCCATGTTCTCTGCTCTGCTACCTTAATGGCTAAGGTAGCTGAGCATTTAGAGAGTATGTAATTCCTTTCTTCTGTGACCTCTGTGCTATTTTTCCATGTTAACAAGATGTAATTTGAAAACATTTGGGTGTATTTCCATGTATATTACTTTGAATCCTGTGCAGTATTTTGATGTGTGAGGCAAATAAAATGATGATGTCTTGATGTCAGCAGTGGATGGAGGTGTCACACAGCTGAGGACACTTCTCTGCTGTTTAAATGTAGCCTCCTTCTAAGGCATCTTCCAAACCCTGTTACTTTGCAGCCCTGAAGTTTGATGGCAGCTGTTTTGACCCCATGGCACAGACAAAGGAGCTGATTTCTCTAACAAAAATAATATCAATTCTGTTAGGAGTGAGGCTTCTCCAACTACTTTTTGATGGCTTTGGCACATGTTACTGATGGATGCATAAAATCTTCCCCGTGGTCTGTGTTTATTACATCAGTTGCTGGTAAGAGTGTGGAGTGAATCCAGCTTGTACATGAGTGCTCACCCTCCCCCCTGTCCCTATGCCTGGTTTTGCATTTTGATGAAAAATAATTAATGGACTTTAAAAATGCCCAGGATAAATAATGAATGAAATTAGGCTACCAGTAATCTATTCCAAAGGCTATAACGTGTTAACAGGAACTGCAGAGTTAACAAAATACTTGTTCTTTCAAGGCTGGCTTGAAAGGGTCATTAGTATTAATGACACTTTCGTATCCCATCCAGAATTTTGGAGGGAGTACAAGAAGCAGGAAGGAATTGAGCTGATGGATATTTTGGTTTTCAGAAATTGATGAGCAGTATTAGAGCACCAAGTGAGAGCTGGAATAGCTGCTCTGCCCAGCCTTGCCAACACAGCCAAATTTTGGTGTGCAAATATTCCTGCCCATGAGCCTTTGAAGAGTAAAAATGGATGTTCAGGTTAAAATGTATCAGATTATGTAGTGGCTTGTTTGGGTTTTAGGTGAAAATTGCCCAGTAGAGATTGCTGAAATCACTGAATTTATTTACATTTCCTTTAGAAGGCAAAAGTTGGGAAGTGTAAATAGAGAAATGTGGATGATTAAGAACAAATGTATACTTAGTACACAGGTGAAAGTCCTTGGCATATATTTTTTTTTTAAATTTGTCTCCTAGATGGCCTCTGTTTTTACATTCCATTTGGGGGACATTATGACACTTAAGCCCTTGTATTTTGATCCTTGGAGCACACTTTTGAAATTGGAGTCAGTATGTGCTCATCGGTATGTACTATTTTTCACTGTGATAAAGCTTGTGTTTTGAAAAATGTTTCCCAGATTGGGATGTGGTTTTAGGCAGCTCTGGCAGATCTTCCCTGGGAAGACAACCAGACTTCTGCCACTGATTTAAAGGTAGGGTGTAATGGATAGCTCCAGCTCTACTCTAAGCCAGTTAAGTTTACAAGCTTTTGTTGCCTCTGAAATCAAAACCTGTGTTGTCTCAAATTAGATACCTATTAAGGGGAAAAATTTGTATGAAAATGTTAGATGTAAGTGTTCCCTTCCAGGATACTTTTGGTATTTGTTATGTGATTAGGCACAGAAAAAAAATTAATTTTTTACCTGAAGAAACACAGCTCTTTCAAAAAAAACACTTCTTCTTTTTCCCCAAAAGTTTGTATTTAAGAAATATTATTTCACTTGTATTTCTTAACTAAATAACAAGCACACTGTTACTTCTCAAGCTGTTTTAAACACACAGCAGAGAATTCTCTCTCTAACCCCTAATTTGAATACCAGAATCTCTCATTTTTCTCATGCCCCATTTGCACACTGCATAATAAATGTTAGCATAGGTAGGACTTTACATCATCAAAGAAAACATGCTCCATGAAATATTATGTGTATAAAATATATATAATCTTCATCAGGGTAGGACTGCATGTTTTCTCTCTTTCTGCCTTGCATTTTTTCAAACGTAGATTGTATATTAATGTAATGCTTCAAAAAATAATAGATTGTTTCTGATTCATTTAGCTGTGCACGTGTTATCTCATTTTACGAAGCATATGCACATCTTTTAATCTGCTATTAACATTTTCTTCAACTTTGCCCCTTCTCTGTTTTATCCTGGCAGTAGGCGAGGGAGGCTTGTTTATCCTGCTCCAGTTCTGGGCTATTTTCATCTTTAATTGTAGGCCAGGGAGCAGGGACCTCTCTGGCACTTTTGTTTTCCCCGGCTATGTAAATGCGAGTGTGCCGGCTGCACTGGTGGGACCTTCTTTCCCTTCAGGGTTACTTATGCAGCAGATGCATTGCCAATCCTCTTATTGTACCGATATTGATCCCACCTCCCCATAATGAACTGTAACAACAACTCTATTATTCGCAGGTACCCGATTGGCTGAGGATAATATGAAATTAGCTGGCGTGCATCGGGCCTGTCAGTATCGATTTCCCTACCCAGATTACTTGTTACAAAAGAATAGAGCTGTCTGCAGCGTAATTGAACAAGTTAACTCCTTGTCTCATAAAATGTAAGCCCATATTGATTGCCTACTGTAGTATGCAGAAGGAGGAAAGTTATAATGGTATTTAATCGCCATGGTGCTGAGAGGCCTTTTTTTTGTGAACCAAGTGACAGCTGCTGAGAAAAGGCTTGAGGCTTGCTTGCAAACAGAGAAAACAGCAGGATTTCTCTGGGTGATACATAATGAAGGGCTGCAGTGAATAGAGCTCATTGCTGCTGTAGCCTGGCTCGTAGTGCTTCTGCAACTGCTAAATGCAGTATTTTTTATTTTAGTTGCTTTGTGAATGAATGGCAGGACACACTTGGGTGTGTGTTGGTTGGTTTCCTTAAGCTGTGGTGTCTTCAGATCTTGTTCAGGTTTAGGTATGCCCTCTTTTTGGGCATCGAGAAAATAAATAGAAAATCAAGTTATAAATGTTTATGAGCATGGAGGGTCTGAGTTGCCCCATCAGGCCAGTTGGGGATGGCACAGCTCTGGTGGGTGTCTCCTGTCCTCAGGAGGTTGAATGTGTGCAGCTGGGGAGTGTCTGGCTCTGCTGTAGCACTGCTTGGTGTCTGTGTTTGTGGAAGCAGCTACCTGTGTGCAGTGATATTTTAAAAAGAACAAATTACACTGAGTCCACCAAGTGTGTGTTACATTAACAGCCAATGTCACTTAAAGTGCAGTTTGGGAGCAAATGATGGAAGCTCTGAGTGCAGGGAGGAAGGGATGGGAGCTCCAGTCGCTCTTTCCTATGGTGTTGGCTCTGGTGATTTGCTACACAGCGTGGAGGCTTTGGCCACAGGGTTTCAAAGATAGACAAAGGCTTGGAGAAAATTCCTTGTTCTTAGGGAATGACTAGCTCTTGCACAAGATTTTGCTGTGCCATTGTTTGGTTTTGACTGTCTTCAGCACTTCAGTTTCCTGTTCAAACTCACCTCTCCACATACTGATATCTTTCTGCTCTGTTTTTTATTGCACTTTCCATTCCCTTGAGTTCTAAGTTGTTGGTTTTTTCCTTTCCCCAGAGACAGAACAAGAACTAAATACCATACCTAAAGACATTATGCTAGGTTTTTTTATTATGGTATTTTACTTACTCCGCCCTGCTTTAACCTGGCAAATTTGACGTCTTTTCCTTTCCACTCCTCTTCTGGACCCCTAAGCATTGCTGGAATTGACTTAGCTGTTACTTTTCCAATAAATTCAAGGGAAGCAGCAGTTTTTCTTCACCTGCTTTCTATTCCATCATGCTTTCCCATCAGCTAGATTGGTTAGATTTTTCAGAAACACCACGTAGGTTCCTCTTCCCTCCCTTTCTAACCTTAATTTTTATGATGCAGAATTTATTAGGCAGCATTTAATAGGGACACAAATGTGTGAATAAAGGTACCAGATTTGCTAGGATTTATTGCATTTCACTTTTTCAGTAAGGGGTATAAAATGAGATTATTCCTTTCTGGAAGAGCTGTGCAAAGCTACTGAGAGATTCTAAACCAAAGTAGAAGAGGTCATGGAAAGGAGCAAAATCAAAGAAAAAGTGATACCAACTTGAGGGTGAAGGAGGAGTTGCTCCAAATCACAGAATTTGAGTGTGAATCGTGGGATGGGATGCATTGATATTGATCACTTGCTGGGACTCCCCACAGAGCCTTGAGGAAAAGAGTCCAGATAAAAAACAGAGGCTGGAAACAAAAAACCAGCACAGTGTGCAATCCGTGCCATTTCTTCAGAAAGCAAATACCACCAGAGTTGATAAAGTAAATAAGAAAGACAATGTTTTTGCCTGGATTAGGGTTCAGCACCATGTCTGAATCCTGTCTTGCCTGCAGATTTTATTGATTTTACTCAAAATTTGTACGTCAAAACATTTTTAGAAAATTTATGCATTTATGTTTTCAAATACATTAAAGAAAAAGAATGTATACTAGTCTAGAATGCTTTTGTATTCATCTTTGAATGCCATATTAGTTTCTTTGCCTTGAGGTTAAACCAGTGAATGTATAACATAATCCAACCACGTACAGCCCACATGGGCATGGTACCAATTGCCACTGGAGATGGCGCCTTCCTGTAGCTCCATGATCCACTGGGAGTAAAAAGCAAATGACTCCCTGTTTTTTTTGTATCCATGGAACCACCCACACTGAAGGAGATTAGTATGGAAACTATTGCCAATTTGCCATGGCTACCTATAACATGGCTGTAATAGGCTGTATGGCATATGAGATAATGGAAATTAAATCAGGAGGTAAGGGAGAAGGGAGAACAGAAAGTAAAATATGTTCCTCTTGCACTCTGCACAACTGAAAGCAAACTTATTCACCAAACAGTAGCTGTGTATTCACTCAGGGTTTTAAGAAATCTTTAAGCTGGAGTGTGGGAGGAGGCAAATGCAGGGAGTTTCTGGTCTCTGCTCTGTGTCAGCCTTGTGTGCTGTGAAGCAGAAGGCAGGTTTCTACTGCAGCTGTTAACTTGAGGTCTGGTTGAAAAATAAGATTGACAAGAAATTCCAAATAGGCTGCTGTTCCCCAGTGATTGAAACAAGTGCAGTTTTCATTCTTTCCCATTCCTAGAATTTAAGAGAGAATCAATCAAATGGTACCAAAGATTCCCCAAAGCTATGTCACTCTCTTCCTGCTTCCATATTCAGCCTGCTGTTGTGGACTGTGAGAAGTGCTAATGATCACCTTGATAATTGCCTTGACACTTTTCTTTAGACTTAATATCTCTCCCCATAGAAAGTACTTTTGTTTTTCTATTTGTCTATTTTAATTTCTTTGCAGAACATTAGTGAGTTGTGGGGAATATTGTTCTGGTGTGTTTAAAGTCAAGGTCCCATGTATGTTCAAGGTTCGTGACTGTTCTGATGTGGCTGTGAAGTATTCCATTCTGGGGAAACTGATGCATCTTTTCAGGGTCCTGGATGTTTGCATGACAAGGTCTGCTGGGACATTGTGTAGTAAAGAATAACTGTCTCTAAACTGTGTGAGCATGCTAATGTGCACGTTCTTTTCAGCTTATTTATCGAAACCTGAGATTTCTTGGACCCACTTTGCTACTATTCTATCTTCCCATTCTCTTCCATGTGCCCCTCCTTAGGGAAAATGAATCTATTAGAGACATGCAAGAAGCTCAGCGAGTCCTTACTTGTAAAGCATTAAACGTTGTTACCTCCTACCCAGAGAGTGTGCATCCCTCTCCTTTGGTCTGGCTGGGACAGAGCTTAACAGGATGGAATTCAGGTGATGGCTGCACGTACTTGGTACTACTAGCCTGCAAATAATATAGAGCAATAAATGTGGGGAGCAAAAAATTGAGGCTATGACATGACCTTAGAGCAGCTTAATAAATAATGTATATAAAATATGCCAATCAAAAAGAAAAAAACCCAACATAGTATTGCAAGTATTTTTTTGGGCTGCAGACTAAATACAGTGGCTTCTGTATTGATATCTTTGCTTGTACTCTTTTTGCATATGTGCACCTCTGCTTCCTGTATTCCAATCTCACCCTTTGCACCA